>NC_089655.1:6542500-6853750 GCF_037042795.1 Molothrus aeneus | reverse complement strand
CAGCAGCTGCGGCTCCTTCCTGCACGGCTGCAGGGCAGCACGTGTGCTACTGCACTCGGCTGAGCAACAGAAGCTCTCACTCACACTGCTGCCACTGCTCCCTCCCTCTCCCTGAACAGCTATTTCAGCTCCAGACATCCCCCTGCTGAAGGATACTGACAGAGGGGCAAGGCTGTTACATACACTGCGCTGCTCAGGCAAGAGCGATGATCAGTTTAACATCTCGCACAAAAATAAAATCATTCTCCTCATCTCAAAAGAAGCCCCACTAATCTTCCCCCTGGAATGCTGTCCTTTCCCAGCCAGGAGTCCAAGGAGCTCACTCTCAGCTACAGCTGCAATGAGCCACCACTCTGAACACCAGGCTTGGTTATCCTTGCTGGGGAACATGGCTACAAACGAGCATGGTCCAGCTATTTTTTATGTTCCGGCTACAGCTCTTGACTAACATCCTGGAACAGCATATTCCACAGGATGACGACGCACTAGGTGAAGCACCATTTCCTTTTATTTGTTCTAAATTTACAAAGCAGTAATGTCATCCAGTGACCTCTTGTTCTCATGAACGGAGAGCACGAAAACAACAATCTGACTGCTTCTGAGTTAGGATGAGGGCTGCCCTACTAGGAGTTAAAAAAAACCCAAACCAACAAAAAAATCTTCAGATTTATTTTTAATCTCATAGATTTTTGGCCTGTTTAGGGATTGGCAGAACTCTGAGCATTCCTGCCCCAAAACAGCTCAGAACTGTATCTAGATATGAGCAATCATGCAAATTAAAAGTGCTTGTTCTGCCTAAAAAGTAAATATTAAAAACTTTCTTGATCCTAAATGCTACTGAACTTCTGGGCGTGATTCTTTCGATTTCACTCATTAGTAAAACTGGGTGCCCAGTGCTTACTAAATGGTGATATGATTGACACCTAATCCTGACCAGAAAAAAGAGCTCCACAGTCAAGGGGGAAAAAAAGGCTGCCAATCCCTCTAATCACTCCTGGAGAGCCACAAAACCACATGGGAATGGCAGGAAGGGTTAAAAACATTTCAAATAAGGATAAAGATTAATTATGAACTTCTCATTGCATGTCAAACCCCTGAAATACATTTTGCAAAAATGGGGGTCATAGTCACTTCCCCAGCAAGTAATGTGCCCACCATGAGTCATCTCAAGTCTATTAGAGAAATTCCCAATTTTCAAGCTTGCCCAATCTAAATCTAAAAAAACCTAAATCTGAAAATAACCATGCCTTCACTGACTGTCTGGTGCAAACACAGACACTTAACACTGAAAATTTAGCTTTATCTCCTCTCTCTCTCACACATGGCCCATTCCCTCTTACCAGCTGTTAACCCCCACCTCTCATGTTGACCCACATTCCTCTGTCCAAAACTAACACCAGTTTACTGACATTTCAAATCCAGCCAGCTAACAAACAACAGAGCCAACCAAAGAAAACTCCTCATTTCATGTTCTAAAAATGGACTAATGTCCCTGGATGTCCTTCCCTGATGAACAGCTGTGAATAATCAGATTCAAAAGGCAGTCCAAAAAAGACTCCTATATTAGACCAAATTTTAAACAGAAATCTGATATACTTCACCCTTTGCTGTACTGAGCAACCTTCCCCTTCCCAACAGCTGGAGCATAAACTTCATCCTCTTGTCTTGCTGCCACCCAAGACAACTTCATCATCTCTGCCCACCCGGGGCATTTTCTGGCTGCCCAGGAACTTCTCAGCAATAAACTGACAGTGTAGCCAAGCACGCCCTGGGACTGTTATCAGAGTACATCTGGTGAGCTCAGTGACCACAAAAGATGGCAAAGCAAGTTAAGACCACACTGGCCCAATCACAGAGCTGACAGAAGAAATGCTGTGGGGGGAGATGGGGGGGGGGATATTGAACATTGCTAAATATAATTTTCCTGATGTGTACATTTCTCAGAATGGCCAAATGTGGGGGTATGAGAACACCTGCTCATTCTGACTGCTTCCTTTTACTCATATCCTATTGCAATACAGAATTACATTCAAAGGTGCTAGCCATAAATCCCCCTAAGAGATCCTGCATTATTCCAAACAGTTGATGACTTGAGTACAGAGACAACAGGAATTTCTGGAGCTCTAGAGACCTAGAAACTAGGAAAAATAAAAAAAAGCTGCAAATCTTCACTTTGATCATATATGGCAAAGGTAAGGAAACCATCCCCCAGCTGTAGCTAACTGCTGTGTCGGCTCTGTATGGTCGAGAATGATCTTGGCATCCTGAGAGCCCAAGATTCAGGAAGGAAAACTGGGTGAGACCATAATGAGGACACAGCCATTTTTCCACTTCAGGTCCTGTTTCAGTGAGAGCAGTAGTGAAATGAACACTGGAATACAGCAAAACACCTCACCTGTATTCATCAGCAAGGGTCACAAACCAGCAAATCCACTGTGTTTCAAACACAATTACTGAACCCACACAGGCAAAATGGATTAAGTGTGGATTAGCAAGTGCTACTCTCTCAGCAAATACACAAAAAAGAAGACTGTGAAAAAGGGAGAAGAAAACACAAATTTGAGATTCAAACCAGCCTGTCTCAATTATGTCTATTTCTGAAACAATCTGGAGCTCAGCATCAGGCCAGCAAAGCCTTAGGCAGTGAGTGGGTATGACTTTAGTGGGTCCCCACAGTTTGGAAGAGAGCAATAATATGAGTATCAAAGACTCATGAGGGTCCAAGCCTTGCCTTCTTCCACAGACTACAGCCCTATTCTATTTTGCAATTCAGCTTTCACCCTGTTTTGCCAACAAATTCAATCCCATTAACTCACTGCAGAGGTCAGTTAGAGCTCTCTAAAACTGCACCAATTCTTTTCCCCCAAAACCTGGATATGGGAAAGAAAAAGTAGCTTTTTATATAACACTCAAGAAATGCACCAGTTTTGTTGTTTTTTATAATGCAAGATCTTAATTTCCTGCTAAAATGACCATCTTCCACCTTATGGAAACTCTCATTTCCACCAACTAAAACAAGTCATTACTGGTCTTATAGTTATGCCAAATTCCTTTCCCCTTTTTTTTTTTTTTAACAAGATTTTCCTCAAAGCCCTAAGTGCCCAAATCTCTGTTCACAGTACATCAGCTATTTTATCCCTCCATGTGGCTGTTTTACCTTCATTTTCAATCTATAAAATCCAGGACAGCTCATTTCTATAGGAAAGCAGATCCAGCATGTGTTGTGGTTCTCTTTAGGACCATTTTTACATTATTAGGGTCACATACCTTGCAATCTGTCCCTCCTGAGCCAGGGCAGCAGTGCATCTTCTCTGAGCATTAGCACTGGCACTTATTGCACTATGTTGTGCTGCAGGTCAAGTTCTACTCGTGCTGACCCTCCATCTGGGATTTCTCCAGTCCCTATCCTCCCCCATGCTGCAGCGGGAAACTAGACCAGTCCCAGCGTTATCCCTGGGAAAATTATCATCTTTCATACCAGGGTCACATTCCTACAGGCTTCTGGAAACTGTTCCTAAACAAGGCACATTCCTGCTCTTGCCAATTGGTAAGAGGAGCACAGACAAGAAGAGGATTTAAAGACTTTAACAACAACTTAACAGATGTCAAAAGCTAGAGCATGCCACTGTTAGCAGGTGAGAAAAGCAACTATCCTGGTAGTTCAGGCCTGTTAATCCCCAGAGATCTCCAAGGATGGAGCAGTACCCAGTGGGAGTGGATAGAATGGCTGTACCAAGTGCCAAAGAATCCTAGCACAGCTCCATTACCCACACACCTTCCACCTCATGCAGCAGATGCACATGCACCCCTTTACCTGTTTTCCAAAGGACAGAGTCCTGCCAGGAAGAGTTCCTAAACAGAACCACTCTGTTCAGAAAGGGCAGCCCATTTAGGAAGGTAAAGGATATTTCAGAGAAAGCTTCCTACTCACTCAAACTGAAGTAAACCCATGAAGAACAGAGGGGCAGGACTGTTCCCCAGTGGCAGAGCTGCTGTCTCAGTGGGTTCACACATGGCAAGGCTGGCACCCAGTAAATCACAGCACTGGGCAATAAAAGATCCTACCAGTGGTAGGAAAATAACCTATTACTGAGAGTTTATTGTTAGTAGCAGCTCCTCACAGCCCCGTAACTTCAACAGTGTTGAACAGAAGCTGGTAGGTAGCACAAAAGGAAATTAATAGCTTTCAACAGCTTGATGAACCCAGGAGCTTTCCACACTGAGCCACCAGGCTAAGACAAGTCCTGTTCACGCACCATCACAAGCACCAGAAACAGGGAGGCAGCATTTCTGCAAGGAATGCTAGCAAGCCTCTCCCTGCATAAAAAGGAGCCTTTTCCTTCTAGAGCAGCTTCTGTGTAAGGCTGAACATGTTCTCAGATGATCACACATTGTTCTGCCTTTGTGCCCTCACCTGGAAGGGGAGAAGCAGCTGAAATCTGCAGTCTTGCTCAGACCGTAGGTGAAACCGCAATTCAGCATGACAGTTACAAAGAGCAAAGAGATTATCAAACAAAAGCTTCCAGTGTTCAGGCACAAGGGCAGACATTATTTCAAAGCTGTAAACTTCCCTCTATGAAAGTAAAAGCTCTTCAGTCTCCTTCACTTTTCAGCTCCCTGTCTATCCTGTCCCACAGTAAAACAGTTAAAGCTCACTGACAACTTCTTACAGTAGTTTCATCTCTCTCAAAAACTCCCGCATACTTTTGAGTCACTTTGTAACGTACAGTAGCAATCGCCAGATCTCTCCACCCACAGCAACATCTTCCAGACTCTCTAATTCTCCTTCCATATTTATCTTCTTTTTGGTAGTTTTTCTCCAGATTTTTCCTTCTTTTGTGACAGCAGACTAATAACCAGCTCCCACAGGAGGCTGGGTTAAGAGTCCCAGAAATCCTTGACATGAAAAGATTTTAAAGTACTATTTTCACTGACTAACAGTGACTCAGAATGGTCTGTTTACCAAAGGGCCTTTTCTCAAGGAGAAAAAACTGAAGTCTGGATTACAAACTACTAAAATAGCAAAGTATTTTGAAACTGCAGCGGTTCTGACAGGAAATGGGGACTGAACTGCACTTAATGAAGGAAGGTGAAAAACCAGCAGAGCAATTCTAGACACGGCAATACACCGCTCTACTCATCTTTTCACTTGCTTGTAAAGGAAATTCTGACAGCTGCCAATATAAACAGAGTACAAGCACTAGCAAAGAGTGTACAATTCCTGAATGTGTACACACATGGGTGTGGAAAAGACAACAACCCCCAGCAAAAACTGAATTTCCAGCATGTGCTCCAATTTTGCCCAATTTAGAGACAAGAGTTTAAAAACAAGGAAAAAAGAACCATACTCTTCAGAAGTCCCTTTTTCCTAATCTTCCCCTATTTCAAACATTAACAGGGCAATCCATGACTGTGTGAGAATTCAGGACACCTGGGACTGGCTTGTGTCACTATGCCTCCAGATCAATCAGTCTTTTTGCCCAGCTGATGCCTTCTCTCTGGATCCCTTTAGTTGAGGAAGCAGGGGAGGAAAATCCTCTCCCTTGCAAGGAAGCCCAGTGACTCCCTGGAGCATATGTTCAACTCCATTTTCTTCAGAGGGCTGAAGCCACACAGGGAAGTTTTGGGAATCTGTGCAAGTGTCAAACCACACAGATTTTCTGATCTCTATCAGCCGAAGCTTAAAGTCCAACTATGACTTCCTGCAAACAGCTTGCAACAAAAGTTCTTATATTCTTTCTCCTCATAAAAATAAGTGGCACGCTCTTTCTCGAAGCCTGTATTACAAACCAGCACAACCAACCTCTGATCTGGGTTTCTCTGGTTCCAACAGTGCCTTACAGGCACACAGCTCCTGTGCTAGGCAAGAGCAGCAAACTTTCTGTAGCGTCAGCACCTCTATTTTCCTTCAAAATCGAACTCTTCAGAGAAGACTTCACTGTTTCTCTACTCAAAAGAATATGTTTTAATTTAAAAGCACCTACACAAATAATTCAACTTGACACAAAATCATGAACTGGCATAGGCACTTTCACTTCACTGTGAATGAACTGCAAACATCAACAACATACTCTCCCCATCAGGAAGGACTGTCAGCACTTTGATTTTTTACCCAAGCTCAAGCACCTTGCCCTCTGTTTATAGGAAAGGCTACTAAGCCAGAAATGAAAATTCATGCTATTTCTCCACAGCATCAGTAAACCCTGAGACAATACAGCAAAAATACACACTCTAGAGGAGGTCGGTAAAGTAAAACTTGCTGCTGAATAGAGTCAGTACTAAGTAACAAGGTTATAATATGAAAAAATTGTAGCACACCTCAGGCTTCCATACAGCTGGAGAATGACATCCATATTCCTTCTCAGAGATGACTGCACTCTCTCATTCAGGGACACCAGCAACTCCCTGTTCCTCAGCCTACCAGAACCACTGCTGCCTCCAGTCATGCAAGTGCTCTGCAAGAGAGGTATTATTCTAATCTGAATACTTCCTCTCTCCTGGGACCTTGGTCAGGGTGAATCATCAGTTAATAAATAGTATTTCTTAACTGGGTGCAGTATTTCCAACAGCACTACAGGCATATTTCCCTTTACTCCTCTTCTAGAGAATACATCTACATGAATCCACTGAGGAGAGAACACCTGAACAGTAAGAGCTTGTAGCAAACCCATGCCAAAGAACCTGAGCTTCTGATCTCTGTTATGCTGGCACAGGTGCCATGTTTCCCAGTGCTCAATCCAGAAAACTCACACTCCTGGCTCTTACCTTTCACGTTCAATCTTCCTCTACACTAGTATCCAGAGCAGCCTACTCCCTGAGACAAAAACCTAAACAGATTGCTTGACATGCAAGGATTAGTCTCGTCTGTGGTCAGTCTCTCTGAGCTACGTACCACTTGCCACAAGCCGATTAGCTGCCTGCTTAAGGAGGAGCTGGGATAAGTTTCCTTCTGACGGCAATGAAGTGGAGAGGCAGACGCTGACTGTAATAATATGCTGCTTCCTGTCTGCGGCGGAGCCGAGAGGTACTTCCCAACAAAAAAGGGTTTACAGGAGCTCAGGAGCTCAAGCTCCACCTCTTCCAGTGAAGAGCCATTAACTATGGAGGAGGGGTCACTAGCATGGCTCCTGGCACTCAAAAACGTGCACTGAACCAGCTTCCATTTCACCAAAGCATCAGAAAGAAGAAACCAAACTACACAAAATTCCCTCTCCACACAGAGGATATTTCTCCTACAGGATCTCAAAGCTCTGAATCAGATGGGATAAAAAGTAAATGCTGCAATTCATGCTATGTGAATGAGGGTGAAAGTCCACACCACCATTTGGTAGCAATAACTGGAAAACATTTACCAATCCACCATGTGAGAACCATATTGGAACACAAAATATGTACCAGGGAAGATATTATGTCCTTTCCAGGCCCTCTCCTGATGATCACAGGTGTTTTTGACTAGTATTAAAGAATACTTATCTTTATAAAAATCCTCCACAAAGCAAGAAGAGTCAATGAACTGATAAGGAATCACTTCTTTTAACTGTACCAACTACATTGAAGGAAGCAGGCTTAACTCAATTGGGACCTTCGAGAAGAGAGCAGATTTTCAGCACACACACCAGTCTGAGGAAGAAGAATTTGTTCACCACACAAGCATTTACAAAACCAGGCCAAAAGAGACAATATAAAGTCTTTCCAAAGACTTTTGAGGGGACAGCTCTGGTGGCAAAGTGTTGACCTGAGCAACAGGCAAGAGAGCGTTTGGTGTCCCCCAGACCTTGCAGGTGTCGCAGGGGAGAACAGGCATGATGGATGGCTCAGGTCCTTGACACAGGTAAAGCAGATCATTTTGAGACAGAGATCAGTAAAACCTAGGCTTCCCAGCATAATCTTCAGAAAATGCTACTTCAGATTAAAGCATGGAACTCACCCTCATTGCAGATTTGGTGTTAATGCTCCTCACAGAACTGCAGGCTAGTTTACCATGTGGCACCTTAACAAATCACGTTACAGCAAAACTGCACTGTCCAAGAAAAAACTGTTCATGGAAAGAGCTAAAGTCTCCATGGGAAGACCCAATGTACCCAGTGTGATCCCAAATCATCTATCAGCTTTTTAAAAATCACAAGAGGTTTTGAGGGTATGGCTAAAAAAGCGCTACTGAGAAATCAGGGCCAGGCTCTGACCTCACCCATCCAATGTTGCCGATTTCTATTTTGTTAGGAGCACAAAATAGCACACACTGTTTGAAATAAACACACTCTTTGAAATAAAGGGTCCTGAACTACCAGGACAACACACTTATCATTGCATTTGTGCCACAGCAGATCTTCTCCAAGACCCTGTGCAAGACAGCAACCCTAGAAAAAGGCACTGGGGAGAGATCTATACACCACGTACCAAGGGATCATACATGTAAAGCACCTGTCACAGCCCAGACATCCCAGAAGAATTTACCTTGTAGACAGCTGACTCTGAAGGACAGAGATGGCAGAGATGTGACAGAACCAGCAAATACCACACCTAGAGGCCTAATGAGAGAAGAGAGCTCTGGCATGGGGCTGCTGTAAGATTTATTCCCGGAGGCTTCCTGTTAAATACCTCTGCAGCCACACTGCCAGACCTAAAGGAACAAAGCTAAACATAAAGCTTTTTGTTACACATCAGGGAATGGAGCAGTACAACACTGTAAGCCCAAAAATGTCCCATGTCATGTGCTTCCAGCCCATTCTATAGCCATCTATACATTAACTCTGGGTAGTAGTCCTGAAAACTGTCCTCACTGCAAACAGGATACACTTACTGAAGACATCTATGCAAGATCAACCAAGTAAACCACAGTGGAATTTGTTATTACATACTTTTTTCAAAAGGAAGAGGTCCGTGTCTTAAAACTCACTTTTCTTGCTCTCCTTCCTGCTGAGAGCAAACAAATTACCTGTCAGTCATGTCTGATGTAAAAGGTTTATTGGAAGCTATTTTTTAACCTTACTCCTCTCTCCATGCAGCACAACCTTTGCTGGCTTTATGCTCTGGTTTTCTCCTCTCATGAGGCTGCCTCCCCATGCTCCTCAATGCACTTTCAACAGTGCTTTTCTGACTGGTCAGTCCTTATTACCTCTTTATTTTGGATGAATATTGTTCCTCCAAGTGGTTTGTCTAATGTTTTTGTTGTTTGTCTTTATGTCAGGAACTTAGGGGTGTCATTCAGGCAACCTGATCTGCAGAATCTATACATCAGGCAGCACAGACAGGACAGAGGCTGAGTTTTCTCAGAAAGAAACCATTCTTTTATAAATCCCCAATTACCAGTTTCCACTGAAGAAAACAGAAAACCAAAAAGAAAACCAGAACATCTAAAACTCTGATTACCAAATGCTACGTATTTTTAGTTAAGGAGAAAAACCTCAAATCGTATAACACACTGATTTGAAACAGAAAAAAAATGCATCAAAAAACTCTGAACTTTAGAAAGGAAGATACAGAGGGGAAGCAGAGTGGTCTCAAAGAAAACCAACAGAAAACTGCATGACTGCAAGGAATCCAAAGCACTGACAGCAATGATGTAACAGAGCAAACCACAGCAGGACTAGGCCACCTTCTGATTTCCTAAGTGGTTTTCAACTTCAAGGTAAATGAGTCAAGCGCCTCCAAAAGCCACGAGAGAAAGAGCAGACAGAAATAAGGAGGAAACACACTTTTCTTGAATTTACCTAAGCACCATGATACACAGCTCAGCTGGAGACAGTGCAAACTGTACCTGCTTGAATTTCAAGGTACCTTTACCTTTTATCAGCTATGGAAGGCAGGGACTGGCAGAGCCTGATACCAGAGTCTGGGAAATAACTCTTCACAGTTTGACTCAAATGGGGCAATCTGAGGGAGCAAAGACACTGCTCCCTCCTGTCCCTAATTCAGTCTTCCTGATGGATATTAGATCTCTCCCAACTGCAACAGTAAGCAGCACAGTTAAGAGTACACTTACCTGAAAAAAATCAGTCTTTATTTATATTTGAGAAAATGGAAGCAAGATCCAGGATAAAATGCTTTATTAATAGGTAAATAACATCACAGTTTTGAAAACATATTCCCTACTCAAATCACTGCATAAACCATCTCTCTGTACTCTCACATTGACACCTGATATCAATATTTACTTACCATACCCAGATGTGCCTCCTACCTGTCCAACTATGAATATAGAAAGTGTTTTCAAGCTTTGGGAAGGTGTTGGGGTTTTATCTGAACACAGGCACTGCAAAGCTAACACAGCTACAAACAGAAATGCCCTTTGGCAGCTGTTTAAAGCAGCAGATCACTCCTGCTGCAGCACAAGGCACACTGCTCAGTGTTGGTCACCACATGCAGGACCAGGAGGGATTCTTCCCTCCACTTGGCTTGCTCCCTCCTTCACCTTGCCTTAGAGCAACACTTCCTTTCCCCAGCTCCTACTCCTCTGTACCGACCCCCTCAGCAGCTTGTGGAGGTTTGCTGCTGTTCATCAGCTCAACACTCACCCTGCAGGGCTGATGTTAATGGCTTTTGTTCTGCACACCAGGTGCTCCCCCCAAACTGGAGCTTGCAGAACACTTGCACCTCAGTAATACAATCATTTTTCCTCCCAGTTCCTGAGCCTGGAGAAAATGAAGCAGGGACACCACCACGTCTGGTGTTTCCAGACTGCAACTACTTAGCACACATTCCACATCTGACGAGTATCCTGAACCAATCCCACAGTTATTTCTGTGCTATTTCTTTCTGTTCCTCCTTTTGCTTTCCCACTATATATAGCAGGCATATATAAACACACACACAGGCACACACAAATAAAGTCAGAGAAAGAAGTTTACATATTTTAATGCCTATGGGAAAAACTAAATTCCTTTAGCAAGATCTCCACCATAAACATTACCTCTAACTCCCTCAGCAGAACAGATTTTTCTGTCCCACTGTGCAAACAGGTTCTATCAAACCCTTTTAGCTTACAGGGAAGAAAACCCCTGAATGCCAAGTCTTAGCACAATACATAGTAACCTAAGGTATTTCCCTGAGGTAATTTCCCATGTGCACAAATATGAGTTATCATATTGTAAAGAAAAGTAAGCTTATTATTTATTTTTCATTAAAGATGCTGTGAAGATTGTTCAGGTGTTTTTCAACTCATCAAAAGAGATGGGATATGGGGAAAAGATAGAAGAAGAACAGAAAATAATGCAAAAAGTCCTACCGTGAAGCTGTTGTTGACATTCTTTGTGCTGGATTCTGCCACACTGGCATCTGTCAGATCCACCTCATCAAAAATAATGGACTGTAAAGAAAAAATTCAAAATCTCGATAAATTATTGAATCCAATGCATAAGCAGCAGACTCAAAGGGAGTCTGTCTAGAATGTTCCATATCACAGCTTTTTATGACTTGAAGGAAAGACACAGCACCAACAACATCAAGGACCTGGAAGTCTAGTTCCACACACTGGAGATCACTCTGGCCTGTCTTCAGACAGTGAATACAATGGCTTTATTCTTATTAAAGGATTATTTAAAAAGAACACCAAATAACTGTAGGTTTTGTTCTTGTGAAAGGAGACAGTTTTATATCTAGTTGACTATCAGCATACTAAACCAGAGGCATAGCAGCTCTGATTTGATAAATTCTAGCCTTGCTTGTCTACTGCACCTTCTCTTTTCACTTGTATTCTCTTCCTTCTATTGATTTAGAGTCCATTCCCTACTAACATGCACCAAAGGGAGAAAAAATGTGGAAAAATCAGTATCACAGGTCCACATGATGCTGCACTTCAAAGCCAAGGATTCCCAAGTGTGAGGCAAAACACAGGGATGTTCTAATAGCTACAAAGCCTGAAGACCAGTGCCTAAAGAGCTCATTTCTCTGCTGAGGGCTACCTCCCACTGACATCCATCTGCCTCCAAAGCCCCTCTACTGACTTCCTTCCTTGGCCTCACAGGTAGTGTCAGGACCTTACCTTAGCAGTTTTTGCATAGTAGAGCGTTCGTCCTCGCAGTTTAAAGTATCGTCTCTTCCAGCGCTGGAAGGAGCTGGTCTGTTTCATTAGCATCCCCTCTTTTATGACAGTCTACAAAAGCATCAGAGGAGAGCAGTGAAGTGTAGGTTTTACTGACAGGCACATTTTCTGCTTCCCCAGCACACACCCATATGAACAACTGGAGTTGGAGACCAATAACCTCAGTGCCCTCTGCTGGAAGCGTTTCACAGATTCATTCAGCAAAACCGAGCAGCCTTCGCAAGATAAAACTCTGATGAACAAACAACCCACACTGCGGTGAGGTTTTACCCTTGTCTCCAGCGCTATCACGATACCAAAGAAGATAAATAACTTAAAACTGAATGAGCATGTCAAATCTAACAGTGATTTGGGGAGTGTAACAGTTAAACTCACCGAGGTCGCATTTCAGTCACAGGTAATTGCACCTTTCATTTAATTGGCATCTGATTACCAGCACAAACACACCCAGGATATCTGTCTCTACCTCCAGCTGTGCCTTGCAACCAGCATCTACCTGGCACAGAGGTGGCAAGCTGCAAGCCCAGGGGGTGAAGAGTGAAACCAGAGCAAAGAAGGAGCTATATCTAACATCAGCATTTGGTATTCTTCAGATAATCTTGGCCCTGCTTCGGTACTCACTGGCCAGCTGCCATTTCCCAGGGCTGTAGTGCCAAAACTGTCTATGCACACTGACTTTTTTTCTTTAACTGCTTTATAACTAGACTGACATACCGGCATACACAGGCTCATATGCTCATTCATATATACTGTGCATATGTGGGGGTATGGATTTAATCCACATGTATTTCATTCAGGTTTTAATACCAACAGCTACATGAAAATAATCTCAAAAACTGCAGCTCAGAGAAACAAAAGGCAAAAAAGTCAGGGCTGAATGTCCAACCCCAAATTCCTGATTGTAAATACTGCCTAGGAGCTACAAGCAGTACTATGCCTTGGTACCTCAAGAAACCTTCTTCTCTCCCCAGGAGAGTCACAGGAACCTACTTCTTGCTGAGAGAGCTCAATGGGATAAACACCCAGTAAAACACAGGACACAAATGGTCTGACAATCTTGTAAGACAGGTTATTCTGTATCTTGGTGCCAGGAAAATAGCTTTAACATACCAGAGGTCTCAGTGGAATTCAGGTTTGTAACAGTCAGGTCGCTGATAAGTATCAATTCACGAACAGCAACAAATGGACACTGCCAGGCTACTACAACACACAAAATAAATTCTCTAACTGATCCACAGAATTTAGTTCATGTTAGAACTCCTTTCCAGGGCATTAAACTTGCTTTTAGAATGCTATATATATGTATTTCTAATGTGTGCCTTTAGTTTTTGGAACAGCTGCAGATTTTGATATGTTCCACATACACTGACCCTTGCCAAGCTCAAAGCTTCCTCAAAAACCACTTCGAAAAAAATGCTGACTATAAGGAGAAGCATCCGTCTGACAATATATGCTTCTCTTTTGCTAGACTGAGCTATCCTCAAACTGGCCTGAGAGATCACAGGGTCTGGACCATCATGGCAAAGCCTCTACTCACAAATCAGCTGGGAAAGAGCAGGCTGCACGTTCCACCAGATCCCAAACAGAGCTGTCGGATATAGAAGCCACTACAATCTTCCTCCACTGTGCTGGGAAATAGAAAAGGGCTCCCCTGTCTCCTGGAAGAACAGCATCTACCTTGGATGCTGGACCCGGGCCAGCTCCAAGGGTAGCAAATCCCAAGCCTCAATCCCTTCCCAGTGGTCTGTTTCACAAAGCCACCTGCACAGTGGAAGAAATATCTGCCAGTGCTCAGGCAAACACCAACTTAAGTGTGCCTGAAGCAGGCACACCAGGAATTGCCAAATTCCACAGAACTTTCGGCAGAACGAAAAGAGAAAACAAAAACACACAACTGAGGATTAAGCTCCTATAAAAAATGGCTGTTTCCCACACCAGCTCCCCACAGCTCTGAAGCAGTCACTGAAAGGCATCCTGGCACCCCTTTTCACACATGAGGACATAGCAGCAGGAATACACTCTACGAAGCCATAAAGCATCTAGGATTGGCTTTAGGGTCTAAAAGTTGAACACACCATAGCAAAACCCAGAAACAAAATGCTAAACCACCTTTGAGCTGGTGTTATGCAAATAACCCAAAATTCAGACATTATTTTAGCTGAAGCTTCAGCACAAGAGAAAACGGAGTGCAAAGACTGACCAAACAGCATCCCTCTCTGAAACAACCCTGCAGGCAAGGCCAGAGCTGAAGGCACTCATCTGGAACCCAGAAAGATGCATTCATGCTCCTACTCTGCCATGGACTTTTTATGAGCTCCCAATAAAGCAATTTTCACTCTGTATGTCTCCATCCGTCAAGTAGTAGAACAAACAGCATTCGCCAATTCTGTGGAAACATGCTAAAATACATATTTCTCTCACAAGTTATTTTAACCTCCAGCACCTGAGTATCAATGAGAAATGTAAAGTACCAGCATCCAAATTACCACACTAAAGAAATCACACATTTCTGCAGCTCATTTTTTTACAGAGAAAAAAATGGGAAAGTGGCAGGAGATTTTCCAGCTTAAGACAGAAACATGAAGTGACTTTTGCATTCCCTGGAAAAAAACACATATAAATAAAAAATGAGATGAAGAAAGCAGCTGAACTCTGCAAAGCCCTAAACCAAAATCAGAGAGGAACTAAAAATCCTGGGGAAGACTCCTCAGATGAAAAGCCCACAGATACCAAGTCAGCCAGGAGGCTCATCAAAAAACAGCAACTTTCAAGAGGAGATTTCAGAGCTCTGTTGCTATGCTTATTTACAGCTATGCTTTAACTAGGGTCAGTCAGAGCCCTTATGCACCCCAGGCTCAGCATCACAAACTCTTGCCCAGCCCACCAGCACAGTAACTCTCAGCAAAACAATGCCTCTGCTTTCCCTCTGCTCCCACAGCTCCCGCCTGCTCCCTCACCTCAGCTGGGCTCACTCACCTCTGCACAAGACGTGCATTCCTCCATTCCTCTTTTAAACCCTCTTTTTTTTTTTTTTTTTTTAAACCAAAATGCAACACTTGCAGAGGTCACCTTGCCCCACTCGAAGCAGCAGTTCCTGTCATTGCCGGGCTCTATCTATAGAAAACCTCACAGCTCCCCAGCTCAGACATGAAAGGCCAGAGCAGGAGCACTCCTGCTCACAGCACACCCGCCTCTGGTTCGGTGCCTGTGCTTCAGCGCTGCCCATCTCCGCACGAGAGCAGCCCAGCTATTTATAGGCGCTCACTTCAGCACAGTTTGGTGGGTTTGGGCGGAAAGGGCCAGAGATAAGATCAAGATGACTTTATAAAATGATGTAGACATCGCTGCCTTTCTCTTCCTCTATTCTGACTTTACAGCCACAGGACTTGTTACTTACAGAGGAATGCAGCTGCAGAAAATGAGCTGGGGAAAGGACATGACTGCAAAGTGACACAAACGAAATAAAAGGGGGGAGGTGAACAGCTACTTCTGCTCCCCAGGCTCTCTGCAGATTTTTAATTGAAGATCTACTCTGATCAGCTTACTGGGCATGTAATTCATCAAGATAAAAGTGAAATTGCTTCTCCCATAATGAAAAGAGAGTGTTAAATCTATTTTTAGTATCATATATTGGATCCTATGGGAAAAGCTACTGCCCTGAAACACTATGAGGATGCACATATAATTATGTGCATCCTATCCAGGATAAATACTAAAATTGTTTGCAATGGAACTATGCAGACTGTTTTCTATCCAGCTGAGTCTCTTTCCAGTGTGGTGTCCTGTAGCATGGCATTCCATGGGCAGATAACATTACAAAAAAATGAATTATCATCTCGGATCAAGCGTAAAATGATGTGATACTGGTTTCAACACTGACTCCTGTTATCATATTGCAATTCAGTGTAAAAACAGTTACTGAAGAAACTGACAATTTAAAACAACACTGCACATAGCAGAGTGTCTTAGGAAATCTGAAACGAACAAGATTAGATAACTGAAAGGCAAGGCCTAGGAAATTTCTAACATTTTAGTATTTATCTTTGGCCTTGAAGAACAGCAACTTCCTGCAGAAAAAAATTCAGTTTATGGCAAGCAATATACAACCCTCCCCCCAGCTCATCCCCTTTCAAAACTTGAAATTTAGGAAGAGCAATAATATGTTCTCAGATTTCTCCTGTCAAAATGGGTGCAGGCCTAATCCTGAAACGACAAAAGAAAAGTTTTGCCACTGACCTCAACAGGAATGGTTTCAAACAACTCAGAGGACTTAAAAAAGAACTTAAAAGAAAGAGAGCCTTGTGCTTCACTGTTTCCCCTTCCGGCCTTGTAAGAACAAGAAGCCAAAAGATTAACAGGAGCTGTTCAGAAAACCAACAAGATACAGTTGTGTTTTTGGCAGCACTGCTCATCTGAGGTGTCTCTGCACCCAGTAACCCATGTCAGGTGCTCAGAGACAGCCTACACAGATTAAGTGCTTTCTACACTGATAACATGAGTGATTCTACTAAAAGTTAGGAAGGATTTCAGCTGTTTTCAGATTACATCCCTTGTTTTCCTGCACACAGTAATGCTCACCAAGTGAAACGCAGGAGCAGACAATCCCTTCCTGAAGCTTAAACCTATTGCCCCATTTGGAAGTAGGGCTCTTGATAAAACTGATTTCCTAATCTGGAAAACATGCCCTATTAGCCAGACTGAGGGTGACTATCAAGCGTGTCCAGCTGTCAGGCTGGCAAGTGTCCCTCGGCATAGGGAGGCTCCAAACCATGTTTGATAGAGACAGAGGAACAATGCAACTTATTTCACTGCTGAGATCATAACATATTCTTAGGGGCAGTTACTCAGTGCAGCATATCAAAACCAAGAATTATGCTTCACTGACACATCTTTCCAAAGCAGAAAAAGAACTATGTACAAGGTAACAGCACAAAGCTATCTAAATAGCAACTAAAGAATCCCAAACCCGATGTCCCCAGCATGTGGATTTCTCTGTTTATCATGTATCTCCAGAATGTAAAAACTCTAAGACACACATTGTTTCTATTTGTATGCACCACAAAACACTGATGCCAAACAACAAATAATTGACTAAACAAAGCACTAAATGCAGGGAGGAAAAAACAAAATGCAAAAGTATATGCGGAACTGGGCTATCTTTATAGATGCTTACTAGGCAATTTTACAGGCAGCTGAACCCCAGGGACTAAATAACCTCATCTAGTCACTGATTTTGAGTAAGCCATGGCAAAAACTATAGGAGTAGGTCTGCAGGCATTTAAACATGGCCATGCTATGCTAGGGCAGTACAAATCTGAGTGCTGTACCTTGTGGTTTTAGAAGATGGTGTCATAAAAGCTCTTGGGGGTCATAAACATGAAACAAATTAATATTTAGAAATCAAATTAAACACAGTAAATCCAACAAAGAAACTACAGGAATAAATCTAACCAACCCCATAGAATAAGACATGAAATGTCAAAGGGTAGGGGTTAACAAGCTAATCTGAGAGCAACATCCTTCCACCAGACAGTGGTCACACCCTGGAAATGAACTCTAGGAAGCTTGGGGGGGGAAATCTGGATCAGTAAAGCAATTCTAACAATGGGACACACAGCTATACAGATGTATAGGGGAACACAAGGAAATTACAGGTTGCATAGTCTTGTTTGGAAATTCTACTTGAAAAAGTGAAAATTGCATTCAGACTTCTTTCACTGGTATCAAAAGAGCAAGACATTATGAGAACTCACTGCAAAAAAAGGACTCCAGAAGAGGAGAAAAGGAAAAAATAATCAGAGCTGGAATCAAATGTCAAAATAGAAGCTGGGGCAGTGAGTCAGAGGCCCACTAACAGAAGCTGAGAGCTACAACTGAGGAAGGGGGTTACAGTACAGACCTTTGTACAGCCACATGGGAAAGCCTAAGAAAACTCTCCTAAAAATTATCCTCCCAATTCTCCTCTGCTGTAACCTCCAGCCCTGCTGAATGAGCTGAACTCAGCAGTGAGAGACTGAGGCAAGCACAGCTGACAGCTCTCCTACAGCCTCCTTGCAGCTCCTGAGACAGCAGAATCCAGAGCACAGCAACCTGTCCATGGAGTAGCTGAGATGCCACTGAAAGAGGCAATGCAAGCTCATTCCCCAGATCCACAGTAAAATATAGGAGTTGGTATCAAATAAATACTGAAAAGGCTTTAAATTGCCTTGGCACAGATAAATGGTCAAACACTTCATTCTTCATTAGTTAACATTGCAGCCAATAAACAAAGAACAGGTCTTTGAACCAGCTCCTTTCAATACCAGGTTCAGCTGCTACTATTATGAACGACTCTCCTAAAAGGGATGCACAGTCACAGACCTAAAGTGAACAAATTACCAAATGAAAAACAATTTGAGAGCTCACAAAAATGTATATGGGGAAGGAAATACAACATATAGCAAATCAACGCACAGCTCCTTGGTAAAATGAGCTCTGTCAGAGAGCTCCAAGAAAAGTACTAAAACAGATGAATATTCTATTCTGCTCAGCTACCTAGAAGGGAGAATGAAGAACACACCAATACACTGATGCAGGATGAGTTAGGAGCTGGACAACTCCTGGCACACTAACTGCTTAAGCCTCAGGATGCTTTCCATAGGCTCCCAGCATCCTTCCCAAACACACTTATCACAAGAGGGAAACTGAGCACAAAACGCCAGTCAAACCATAGCAAAGATGGAACATAAGGACTTAAACCCATCCACAAAGATAACTAAAGTCAAAAAGGCAACAGTTTAATAGCTACCTGAATATTTTGCAATGGAATAAATTTGTAAATTTGTACTAATTAAATGTGAACTTCATACATTTAAGGACAAACATGAAAAGTTTGACTGTTATTTTTTCTAGCATCTAAAATTATATATACATGACTACATCCCTTCCTTGGGCATTTCCCCATACACAAAAAATGTCAAAACTTGCTACCTACTGTAAAACCTTCTGAGACATGACTGTCACAAGCTATGCACCAGCACCACAGAATCCCCTGTCTGAACTCAGAAGCAGGTGGCTCTTCTGCTGAGGCACAGCAATAGAATCTCATTTGGAATCATAGCTTGTACACAGAACCCTCTAATGCTGCAGCCTGTACCCCCACAGCTTAAGTCACACTCTTATTCATTCAGAGAGACAACTTACTACCAAAAAACCTGTGTCTAGGCCCCCCATCCACTTCATCAGTAGGCAGAGGAGCCAGGCACTCACCATAGCATCCTGTCATGGCCATTGGACATGCGAGTACCAGGCTGGGGAGTGCAACCAGAGCACACACACACACAACCAGCACGAGCCCAGAACAGAATGTATGGGAAAGCACATGCAGAATACAGCTGGGGATCTCACCCTACACTCATAACCACCCATCCTTCCCACAGTACTCAACGTCATGGAGACCTTGGCCGAGTAGGAAGGAAAAGTCAGCAGAAAGTACCAGTAAGAGAACTTCAGGATACAGGAAAGTGAAAGTTTTACCTTGACGAAGAAAACTGAGTTCTTTGCCCTTGTGTTGAGGAGGCTGAAAGAAAGACAGCTTCCTCCCAGTGTGTCTGGATTCCCATCACCTCTGCGAGTGAATTCTGCAAGGAGCCTTGTTAGGGACTGGTAGATGCAGAGCCAAATCCTCATCCTTTTACTTCAACTGGTATTCAAATAGGTTGAGAGCAGAAAGCAGCTTTTGGCCTTCAGCCATTTAATTAATACTTAGGTATCTTAGAATTTACTTTTATCTCATCTGTAACAAGTGTTGTAATCAGATTTTCCATATTTATGTATTAAACAACCTATGCTTTTAAGTTTTTTTTTTCCTCATCTATTTAACATAGTTTTTAAAGGATACTCAAAGTTTTAATTTGTTTTTCCACTTCCCCTGTTTTAATGTCCTGCAAATACCTTTGACCATGCCAAAGACTTCTTGATCAGCACCAGCAACAACAAAAAAGATGAGCACAGCCCTGGGAACATAATTTTGCTAACTTTCAGCTAAACAGAACAGAAGGGGTTGGTGTGAGTTCCCAGAATACTGATTTTTAATAAAACCTCAATGATAGATCTACACATTCTAGAGAGTGCTCTGCTCTGCCACAGCTGAGAGCAGTTCCAAGAGCAGGCAGCTCACCTTCCCTGTTTTATCAGACACATTTCTGTTGTTCAAAGACCACTGAAGGCAGCTGTCCCACAGGGTAAGACAATGCCTGGAGCTTGCACCACCTGCCTAAGTTCCCAGGTCTGGGGCTGCCCTGGGTGACTTCTTGCATTTGACACAAGAAGTATATATCTACATTTTTCCCTATAGGACACTGCAGGTGGCATCACCTTTCCTCACTAGAAAATTACATGGATAAATTTACTAAAGCTTACAAGTCTCAAGTGCAATGTGCTCAATACAAGCATTATGTGATTAAGAGGGCATTTCCTTTCTCAAAAAAGGCAAACCACAACATCAGAACAGTGATCAGATGTAAAATTTTTCAACTTAGCAATAAAATGGGTGAGGAAACAAAAAGTTCTCCTATAAAACCAAATGAACCAATCCTGTAACAATGAATTGCCTAATTGAAGTGGTAATGTTGCAGCCATCAAGCCAACCTTTTCCTCTCTGGATGAGAGGAGGGCAGCCAGCTTTAGACCACCTCCTCCTCCTCCTCTCCTCCTCCGTGTAAGTGCTCTCATGTCCCGGTGTGGTTCAGGGCCTGCACACCCCAAGCTCCAGACCCTGTGGAAGCACTGCCCTGCTGCTGCAGAGGTGCAGCACTACTGAACAGGGCATGCACAATAAACTCATTACTTTCTGAAGTGTTTTATATAAAATGTGTGAGGAGGGACCACAAACCATGGGAGCTGCTGCAGAACAGTGCTGCTGCCTCAGCTATTCAGCCTGAAGCTCAACTACCCCTGGATGACTATCCCACAGGGCTGCGGTACCAACAGAAGCCTCTTCATATAAACTCTTAGTGAAACAAGAACCAATAACCACTTAGTGAAGAAAAAGCTGGGAACAAACTGTTTCAGTGGAGAGTTAATAAAATATCCTTTAAATAATGGTTGGTGCATTTGAGATCTTGAAAAAACATGTTCCAAGAGGAACACATGTTCACTTGGGACGTAGTGTGCTGTGAAATTTCCAATGATGCTGTGCCAATATCTAGGGTAAACCTTAAGCTTTCCAGGAATAGGGAAAAACCCTCTATATCTCATTTGTGCTTTTTCTTACATATGTAGGTTTAGCTGCTATTTCAGAAAGAATCAGATTGGATTAGTAATTAAAGAAAGTAAAGTCATGCAGTGTCTCACATGGTATACTGGATTTCATAATCAGGTAATGTGGAGATAGACATTTCAGAGTTTTTATTTATAATCCTGTACTGCTCCAAAGTAAAACCTCACTAATTTTTCTGTAACGAGAGATTTTGGGTAAGGGAAAATACTCTAAATGTCTTAATTAAGTTTTATTTTTAAAAACCAAGCAATCAAACCAAAACATTCAATACCTATGCTTTTTTTGGGTCTAATTTTATTAGAGAGAATAATTAGAAGCCTGGAAATGTTTAAGTGATGTGGTCTAAGTAAACCCATGCTCTCAAAACGTGCAAAAGTTTAATGTTAGCTCTTTGGTTCTTGGAACCTGATCTATAGTTAGAATGAGAAACGCTTCAAGTGCGTGTGGTTTTGTGCTTTGTTTTGTTGTGTGGTGGGTTTTTTTAGTTTGGGTTTGTTGGCTTTTGTTTTGTTTTTTTTTTTAACAAGGAAGTAACAGCTGTTGCTTTCATACAACATCAAAAACTCTCCAGCAGCAAGGCAAACTTACAGTAAACTTACAGTACACCACTGGAAACCGTGGTGGGAGGCTTCCCAAATTGTGTCAAAACAGATGAGTCTGAAGTGCACACAAAACAAAATGTATATTAAGGGACAGAAACATTCATACAGCCTAAAATCCTACCTGTGTCTGGGTGCTCAGAGAAGAAACTAGTATGTTCATGCTGTGAATCCAAGAAAATTCATGTCCTTAAACCTGTGCTCAAGATGTTCAGTTTCAGTTCAATCACAAAAACTTCTTTTCAACAGTTCTCACTCTCTTTTAGGCAAAGAGTTCCCAGTTTCTACCTGGATTAATGCATAAGCCACCACAATTTTTGACACATGAAGATCCTAAAATGTCCTCTTTCAGCCAGCCTTTTAGAAGGCAGCAAAACAAAACCATACAGACATTTCAATGTGTTTTAATGCAAGATGCCACAGACAGAACATGAATTAAGTAATGAATTCCGGAAAATTCCTTCCTCATTTCTCGCTTATTTCTTTTACAATATTGCTTTACTGAAATGCTTTGCTTCTTATCATAATACTTGTATTTCAAACTAATAAACTTCTCCTTTTCTTCATTCTAATCTCAGGAAACCTTAAAACATTTACCCTCCAGAAATAAAAATTCCACCTCTTTACCTATAAAATGGACATTTTATCTAATAAGCAATACAAGAAGAAACAAAATGAGCTTTCTTTAGTTGCCCATGCTGCCCACCATATGTGTGAGAACTCAGTGCAGCACACTCTGGAAACTTGCACAAAAACCTGGAGAAACATTTTGCTTCACCCTGTTTTTCTGCCTTTATCCTGCAGGATGGCTCCAAGACCTCAAGGCTACAGGTCAGAAAGAGAATCACAACTCCTCATAGCACAAAAGGCATCACCTATATCTGGTACACAGCACAGAGAAGGCAGATGTGCTAGTTCAGATACTGAACAGTCTGTCCACTGCAGCATAAAGCTCAACACCAGTTCATCTGTGCTGCTTTTCAGAATATAAAGGAACTTGACATATCTCTGCTACCCGAGCTAGACAGCTTCCCAGAAAGTTGGGAGAGCTGCTCGCCTCTGTTTGCAACTCTAGTGAGATATACATTTCAAACTTGCCCTAAAAAGTTCAAGGCAATGATAAATGCTTATAAAACTGAAAATATTACAGAGAAATTGCTTGTGAAAGTAAACAGAACTTAGACTGAACTAGTCTAAACAAGAAGTTCTCCTGATGCCACCCAAGGACGCTGCTGAAATCCTGTCTGGTAAACAAACTGAGAGCTCAACATACCAAAGCTGACAGGCTGGAAATCCCACAGAACTGATGAATGAAATGGGAAAATGGCCTGTTCATCCACCCTCCAGCTTTCTGAGGGTTGTAATGTGAGGCTGGAAATGAAAGGTCAAGTTCAAAGGAAGAAACACATTTCACTGTCAGAGCTCATAAAAGGTTCTGTGCTCCTTGGTTTCACACCCTCAGCTCCCAGGAGCACTTTGGGTATTCCTGTGCCTCGGTCCATGCTGAGTGACAATGAGATGACATTACCACTTCAGCTAACTCCAGCTGAGGTCTCAGCACTGCTTAGGAGGTGGGAGCAGGGTCCTGCTGTTGTCTCTCCTCACACACATCTTCCTTCTCTTAGTTCATTTCATCTCTTTCCTAATTCCTATCCATTCAAAAGTACATAATCTTAGCTGACCAACAGTTTCTGCAGCTGTACCAACACCAGCCTGAGACCAGAGAGGAGCTAAAAGCAGTGCACTCTGAGGCCTTATGCTGGTGCAAGTCTGTCAGGTCTCTCTGTCAGGTGGCTGATCAAGCACACAATTCAGCCTCTGCTTCTCAGCTAGCTGAGACAAGACCACTCACATTACCTGCTATACCTGATTGTGTGAGGCTTTATTCTTTCTCCATAATAATAATACTAATTAAGACTGCTAAACATGCTTCCCTTATACCTTCTCTGCCTCAAAAATTCTTTCTAGCTAAAAGCAAGTAAGTATGTTAGAACACAGTATTTCACTTTCCAAACACTGAGCCTTCCACTTCTCCTTCCCCTGCCCACTGCCTCACAAGGGACAGGTTTTTTAGCTGAAGAGATTACCTGTGATTTGTCTTTAGACCCTGAACATTAACACCTTAGTCCTTAAACATCCAAATGATTCCACCTGCCCCACTACTATCACACAAAGCTGCTTCAGTCAAACACAGTTGGACAATTGTGGGGCTTTGAGACAAATCCACTAAAGTTTTATGGTCTTGCAAGCAAGCAAGCAGCTTTACTTTACAGCATTTCTTCAGAAAACAGATGGCAGGACAAGAAGAAGGAAAACGTACCTTCAAAGTGCTTGCAACTGTGACAAACAAGTAAATTCTAAGAAATTCCATGGGCACAACAGATTTCACACTCAAATTGTGATAACAGTAAGCTGCCATGGTGATTTAGCTGTACTTACAGGCATGGTCTTAAGCTAACAGCAGCAAAAGATGTGGTCAGAAGAGATTTATGTCCTCAGGCCATAGTAAAAGTCTGCCTGCATCTCTTACTCTCACTGACAGACCTGTCCAACAGCTTCTACAGCTTACAGCAGTCAGCACTCTATCATTCAACAGACAAATTCAGAATTAGGTCTGCCTTTACAGAGGAGGCAAGCTCCTCAAAGTCCCATCAAAACCATGATTACCCACAAAGTTGTCTCTGCTTCTTGCCCCGAGGGCAAGGAAAGAGTATACAAGCAGCAGCATGCAGAAAAGGCAATGACAAACCAAAATGACATCAACAAGCAAGAGAACAAATCAATCCTGAATACCATAATACCTGGGCCTACGTGGAAAATTTGACGTGATTTAGTCAAAGGTTTTGGCAGGTTAACACAAGAAGGCTTAAGAGTTGTAGACATTATCTGTTTATAATCCTTGTTCTTAATATGCTCATGTTTGCATATAGAAGTGGCTGGTTTTGTCTTTTTCCAGCCATGCTGACAGGAGAACTGATGTAAAACAGGGAAAATGATTAAGTAGGGACAGGAGGACATGTTCTGCTATAGCCAAACAAAAATACAACCCAATGCACCTTTCACCTTAGCATCTTTAACATCTTGCTATAAGCAAGAATTCCCATTCTAGCACTGGAAAAGTCTTTGTGTTGCTCTCAACACAAACACCACCATGGAGACAGACTATAGCATCCTCCCTTCCTTTTCACACGAGACTGCCACAAGTGGTGTAAAAAATCCCAAGGTTCATCCAATCTCCAGCAAGCCAAATTCTTAATTCTTTTTTTCTCACAGCAGACTATCAGACTAGCCTAAGTCACCTGGTGCTACAGGAGAGCTGAGATCTGCTTGATACAGAACATCAACAGGTTTAGAGGGCTCCAGGGTTTCCTGGTGTCATCAAAAGAACCATTTCACAGCCCAGCCCCGCAGTGCCTCAGCCCAAGAAGCCCAAGTGGCAGTGCCAGCAGCACCTCACAGATGGAGGAAGCAGCCCCGTGCAGTCCTCACGTGCCACTGCACTCTGTCACAGGGCTTTCATAACTGGGACCAATGCAGCCAAACAATGATGCACAGCAGAATGATGGCAGGTCCTGTGTTTGAAAGCAGGGCAAACCAGCCAGCATGAAAAATAGCCCTTTGAACAATGCTTCAGACACTGCACCATGCAGAGACATTTACTCTCCTTTGCTATGAGTACAAGAGAAGCAACACTGAGCTGCAGCACCAGTGCTGAGCGAGCTTTTGCATCCCCACAGCTGCACCGTGCTTGTCCATGCTGCAGAGACAAGGTGAGCACAAGGCAGGTGATGACGGAGTAACTAACCTGGTATTTCTAAGCAGAAACACATGATACAACAGTCCAAGAGTTACACAGGAGCTTAGTGGCTACAAAGAAAAATCATGCTGCTATAATAAAGAGTACAGAAAAGGGAAACTCCCTATGTGTGGTTCACACCTTAAAGTTGAAGGAAACCTTCACATCTTCTTTTACAATAACAATACAGAAGAACTACAGTTTTGGCTGTAGCTGCAAAATGTTGTTACTGCCCATTAAAATGGTGTTATTGTTCTAGGATGAGCCACAGAGGGATAAAATATGACTGGGCCAAGGGAACCTTGGTGGAAGAACAGTTACCTTACCAGGAGGGCAAAGCAGGACAGACAAAGCTGGGAACAAAGACTAACCAGCTGTAAGATCACTGCTTGACCAAACAGAAAGCTAAATATTGCTATTTGGCTACAGCAAGGTAAAACAGCACAGTGCGAGATGGGGAAAATTAGGATGCACAAAAAGGATGGGAAAGTGCTGAGGGAGGCACCACTCAATGACTGCAGGGAATAACAAGGGCTGCACCTTCCAGAGCAGAGCTCTGAATATAAAACAGCGACTTGTGGCAAGTACAACGGGACCATGGAAGAAGGAGGTGCTAGAAAGCGATAATGGAACACTGTGACAGAGAGCTATGGCTGGGATGTGCAGAGGTTCTCAAGGCATGGGGAGGTGAGGAAAGAGCCCGTGGCAACTGTGACATGAGGAGAAAAGGGGAGATGCAGCTTCACGGAGTGAGGATGCCCTTGAGGATTCAAATACCAGGTAAATGGAGCAGAATAGGGAGTAGGAGCCCAAATCTGACCTCCATGACTCCAATAAAATATTATAGGGAAAGAGGATAAGGAAGGAAAGAAGACAGACGGAGTCCTGCTGAGCCTGGGCACGCTGTTCCCTGAGCTGGGTAAAGCTCCCTGGGAGGTCTGAACCTGGGCACTGCGAAGAAGGTGGCCTAAAAGCTGGGCTGCTGGGGAGAACTGGAGAGTGCAGAGAGGCACGGGGGCAGCTCCAGGAGCCACTGAGGGCAGTCTGTGGGGCACGGGCAGATGCTGAAGGGCATTTAGGGGGCAGCTGTTAACGGGCACCTGAGAACAGTTCATTATGGGGATGCTTGAAGGGCATTTTGGGGCTCACAGGTGCCTGGAAAGCTGTAGGGGGTGCTGTCAGGGGGTCTCTGTGGTGGGGTTTGGAGGTCGCCGGCAGGACCCGGAGGGGTGATTGGGCTGTCACCGAAAACGACGGGATAAATAAACCTTTCTAACACAGACAATATTTGTTACAATTAAAGATTTTCCAGCCAACAGGGGGAAAGGGGGAAATGGCCGAGTCCCTAAGGGGCGCCTTGGCGGATGTGAGGTGGTCACAGGCAGACCCCTGAGGGGTCGTTGTGAGGGGAGAGGACTGGGATGTGAGGGGGATCGCCGGCAGCTCCCTGAGGGACGGGCTCGGTGGCAGGCCCCAGGGGAAAGCTTCGGGGGTCTCTGGCAACTCCCAAAGCGGCGGCCCGGGCTGGCGGAGGCACGGACCGTGCCGGGCGGGAGGGAGAGGCGGCAGCACCGAGCGTAACGCGGAGGCAGCGCCGGCCGCAGCGCCGCCAGGACCCCGAGGCCCTGCCCGCGGCCCCCTCCCGCCGCACGCACCTTCTGGCGGATCTGCCCGGACGTCGAGACTTTGCGGATAAGCTTCTGCAAGGAGCCGGGCTCCTGCTCCGGCTCGCTGTCCGACGACTCCTCGGGCGCGGCGCCGGCGGCCGGCTCTGGCTGTGTCTGTTCAGCCCCCGCCGCCGCCATGCTGCACGGACCGGCGGCGCGCCCGGCGCCCCCTACCGGCCCCGCGCGCGCGGCGCCCCCCAGCGGCGGCCGCGTCACATGGCGGCGGCGGAGGAGCGGGAGGGGCCTGGGGCGGGGAAGGGCCCGGCCGCCGTAGCGGGACGGTCACGGCCGCCCTGCCCCTCCGCGGCTCCCTACGAGCGCCCGAGCGCCGATCGCAACGGCTCGGCCGTAGCTCCTTGGAGCCTGGACAAAGGTGTTCAGCCTAGCCCTCCCCAATGAGGCGAGCCCGACAGCCGGGACCGCGGTCCTCATTCCTTCCCATTCTTCGTGGCTACTGCAGCACAGAATCACAAAGTCACTCGGGTTGGAAAAGACCTCTGCCATCAGCGAGTCCGACCCATAACCAAACACCACCTTGTCAAGACCACAGCACTGGGTGCCACGTTCCGTCATTCCTTGAACACCTCCACGGAGGAGCACACCACCTCCTCCCTGGACAGCCCCTCCCAAAGCTCTCCCCGCGCTCCCAGGATTTAAAGAAATGCTGCGAGCACACCCTGCCGTGCAGCCCGCTCCCCGAAGGGCCCCTCAGGGGCGCTGAGGCCGGGCCGCTCCCGCTGCCGAGCCCGCAGCACCCCCAGCCCGGCCCCACTCCATTGGCAGTGGCCAGGTAATTTCCTCCCGCCTCTCCAACACCCATCGGCCACGGGCAGTGCAGTGCTCCTGCTGAGATCTCGCGGAGATGTGTGAGGGGAAAGCGTCTGTCACGAAACCCGTCCTGTCATGTATTTGCTCCGAGCTGTCTTCAAACACAGCAGGTCCAGAGATGCCATCGCTCCCGGAGCGCATCCCTCTCCGAGAGCTGGCGAGCTCTTTGCAAACAGAGTCCCGCCACATCAAAGCCGCGGAGTCAGGAAATTGGATCTGCTCTCCCCCAGCGGTAAACAGGAGGAGCAGGCCATAGGTCTGACTCGGTAGATCAACATAACACCAGAACCATAAGAAAGGGAAGATAAAAGGCAAACAGTTCTGTCTAGAGACCGATTTTTTGCTGAGAGGTATCAGGATCTGCTGTCTGAAGGGCCAGAGAAAAGTCCAGCTTGTCCTGCAGGACAGGGAACTGCAGGAACCAGCAGAAAACCCTCATTGCTCTCTGAGTAAATGACCAGCATGAGCTGAACAAATAGCATCTCAAAGTGCTTTCCCAAGCCCGGACAAAAGAACAGATTTAATAACCATTTAACAACCATTTCCTCCCCACTGCACAACAGAGCGCACTGTGATTTTGTCCCACTTAGCTTACAGAAGTCATCACCACAGCTGAATTTAAGAGGAAGGCAGGCAGCAACAGAGGCCCCTCACAACGTTGACATATAAGAAATTTAAAAAAATAATAAAAATAATCAGATCTCTGAGTTTACTGGTCCCATACTTACAGGTCTCAGGTCTGGTAGCCAGAAACGCTGAAGGAAACACCTTGGTGGAGAAAGATACACTTTGAAGTAAGACCTGTTCCCCCTTCTTCTCTTAGATCTTTAAAGGATTTTCTGAACTCCTGTTCTCCAAGACCAGCATATTTACAACCAGTAATTTCTTCAACTTTACTGTATCTTCTGTGTGTTCTCAAGCCACCAACAAATTAGTAATAAAAATACCAGGGAAAATCCCCAGACATCCAGCAAATGCTTGACCCTCCCCAAAGCTGAAATCACACAGACATTATCCTGATCACAAACACCTGGAACTGGCCGGGTTCTTTAGCACCCAGTGCAGAGCAAACATTGTGCCTCTTGCAATTCAAGCTAAGGTGAGACACCTGTGACTAATGGACAGCACTGAGGAACAGGTGTGTTAGGGGACAGCACTGATGGAACTCTGAAGTCAGCTGTGGTCTTAATTAACTGCTTCCAGCATCTTAATCAAGACCAGTTTACAGAAGCTAACAGATGGAAGTGTAAAGTTCTTAATTCTATTTTCCAGAGTGTAGGGCAGGAAACATAAGTCCATATTAATAAATGTGGGCCCTGCATTCAGACTTTCCAGGGAAATTTAAACCAGGGACACTGAAAAGCAGATTTAAAGCAAAAATGAGAAAAATAAAACACCAGATGTTTTACATGCAAAATGTAATTAGCTGATGCAACTCACTTCAGCAAAAACCTACATGAGATTCAGGAAAATATCTGACATTTACATGGATAATGAGAATATCCAGATGAACAAGAAAAAACAAAGTTTGCAGAATGCAATCTCATTTCTTAGAGCATAAACCAACTGCTGGCAGATGGATGTTGGGAAAGGCTCCTCAGGGAAGGCTGTGCCATAATTTCCTCCTTAATTTTCCTGCACCTTCTTTTGAAGCAGTTGCCTACAGGAAACTAGATTAAATACAGACTTTGTCTGGACTTGTACTTCTGTTTGGCATTCTATATAGGGAGCTTTAAGCAATTCATTGACAGTGCACATTTATCTCATCTTTAATAACATGGTTATTAAGCATATTGCTAGAAAGCTAATACTGTTTATCAGCATTGCCTGTGCTGTGGGAGACAACTTGTGAGACATTTAATGGTACAGAAAGTTAATGTAAAAGCCACATGGGGACAGTGCAAGCACAGAAAAAAATTCACTGGCTGAATTTGGTAAAGCATCAACGCAAAAGCAACCAAAAGGAAATAAAATGAGTTTTGCACAGTCTGCTGAGAAACTTTGATGAATCACCCATGGCTGCAAGCCAGCCTTCCAGGCTAGGATTTCGTTCACTGGCACTTCAAAGTCACAGCCTCTGACACTGAGTAAGTCCAGGCAGGCTGCATAAACCGTCATTTAAGCTCTCACCAGTGCTGAAAGCAACCAACCTTTTTATTAGGCAGCCCTGAAAGCAGAAGTCATGATATGGCAGATGTCCTGTCATCCTCTGGTAGCTTGAGTAAGAACCAGGTGTTGTGTTGCCCATTACAAGGTGAATCTTGTAATAAGCAATACAGACTCCTGATGTCATGTCTACTGACCTCAGGGCTGATCCCTGGAAGACCATGTATGAACTGAGAACATGCAGATTACTAGAAACTTAGGTCCTACATTTGTAATTGAAGCCAGACAACATAGCTCCTTTGTCAGCCTGTTCTTTTAATCACTCATCAGTTGAGGGTGAATTCTTGTCCTCTTCATCAGGTGTATTTTTTAGCTTCTGACGAGCAAACTCCTCAAAAACAAGCTCTGCTTCGCTGTAATGAAAGAAACACAGGTCTTTCAAAATGATGTTACTCTGTCTTTACACCAGTAGACTGTAGGCAACGCACAGGATGAAGAAAAGAAGCCCACAACAGACTGGTAGTGTTTCCTTTGTCTCAAAGTGATTTGGATCACATTCCCACAGGCACCATCTTCACTGGTGCTATTCTAGCTAAAATGAAAAGCAGTTGATTGAGCAAGTCAAGGCACAAACTGAGGATGTTTTCAATCTGTACTGAATCATGTCCACTCCAGATACATATTTATCAGCTAGCTGAACAGCCTAGAGCTTGCAAGGGGCTTTGTCCAGGAATGAAATGTGAAACATTTCACCCTTATTCCTTCTATACTAAAATAGAGACACATGGTCAAACCTAATAAGTTCCTTACACTTCCAGCTATAAAGCACAAACACATCCCTCCTGGGTGTGTTTGTGCTGTTAGGGAAAACACAATCTCTTAATCTCTCTTCATGTGGCCATTTGCTGCTGATTAACTCAGAGCAGTCATTTGTCAGGCCACAGTAACTTGCTCACTTTGAATTTTAAGCTGGGGATTTCTGGACAGTTTTGAGGAGTTTTAAGAAGAGTCAATGCACAAATGTAGCTAGAATGTGAAATACTAAAAGAAACTTACCCATCCTTCCCTGCAGTCACGAGCATGCAGCAAAGGAGGAAAAGAGACACACTGAGTAGTCAGAACAGCAGATGGCTGAAACACTTGCAAAATGTTTAATGCAAAAAACGTACAGACTGACGAGTCAGAGCAGTGACAAGAGCAGGATTTGCAGCAGTACAAGCAGAATTCCAGAAAGTCTCAAAATATGCATAACTACACCTGATCAGGCAAATCTCAATCTCCCAAATGGAAAAGCATTCCAGCAATGCTGCCCAAGCTATCTGAAGGGCTGAGGAACAAAGACAGATTTTCCCATCTACACTTGCTCATGGTCACAGCTGTGGGGGACATCTGTGCACTCACCTGGGTTCTGAGCTGACAGTGCTTGCATGACATGATGTCAGCTTTAATTGCTCTATCACTGTGATTCAAAAAGTCAGCTTAGACTTAGATGAGGAGACAATGCTTTTGTTCAATAAACATGAAGGCATTAAAACTAGAGGTCAAAGTACAGAAATACCTCAGGGATCTCTCATCAGATGGGTTAAGGCTTTTGGAGCAACACTCCTGATTTCATCTTGCCCTAAAAATGGTTTCAAGACTTTTGGCACTTGTGTTTCTTTAGTGGGATCTTTCCTAACCACACTATAACAAATCCTGCTTACTAGCAGGACTCCTTGAAAGCTGTTTCAGCACAGCCTAAAAAAACCAGAAGACTGTATTTGCAGGGATTTTATTGTTCTCACATTTATTTTAGGAAGGCATAGTCACTTAACTGGCTTACTTCTCATGGCTTTGGGTCAGGGAGCAAAGCACCCTTGTTCTACAGAAGCAAAAATCTGGGGCACTTCATTGACTGGATAACTCACTACCTGGAGACTTCCCATCCACAACACACACTGCCAGAAAAGTCAGCATTAAAAGTGTGCCAAAGGGGGCAACTCAAGCCAAAATGCCTCAAAGGATGGCTCATGTAAAGACACTCCTGATGGAATCTCTCCAGACCAGGACAGAAGCCAAGATGAAGTCTGGAAAGTCTCAGGGCATGTATGCTTGATTGACATGGATTTAAAATGAAACATTTAGAACTTCTAAAATTTCCAACATATAAAGCATCATTTTTCTCCTTTAGTCTGCTCTCTTTCCCCTCTTGGAGGTACCTTCATTACTATGGGAACAGTGATATCAGTGATGTGGGTGAAGCTGAGCAAGATCCCCACCAGTGATCTGAAACTGATTTTACAAAATGGAGTGAGGGGGGAAATAGCTATTGCTTCAATTGGGCACAGACTTAACTGTCAGATACATGATTACTGAGTCAATACACAGATAGTGTGGCAGCAGAGTAGTGCTTGTAATGTACCTCAGATGGAAGATTACATTCAAAAATGCACCACTGCACCTTCAGGCTGCAACACTAACTCCAACATGCTCCAATTGCATGCTAGCAGAAGTTAGATCCACTCCAGAGTTTTCTGGTTGTCCTGTGGCTTATTTAATATTATAATACTGAAAAATTCTCAGAAAATGGGTAGACTTTTACTTTTTTAATTAGCATTCCAGCAATTGTTTTGAGGGTTGGGATGGGAGGGGGATTGATGAGGGTCCAGAATACCATCATCCTCCCAGGGGAGGGTTTTCTGGAATCTTTTATTATGCAGCCACAGAAATTATTCCATATAATTCAAGTCATAACATGTGGTAATTTTCAGTATAAACTTTCATTTAACCTCTCTTAACTTGATGGGGGAGAAAAGAGAAAGAGATTGGATTTTGTTATTTTCCAAGACATTCAATGCCTTAAAATGTCCTAATTTCGGAAAGTCACAATACCAAAACAGGGAAAGTATTGCTTTATTTTACTGTTAGAGGGATAAAGCAGTCCTGGGTTTCTTGAAAACAGCCCTTTTGTGCAAGTTTAATCGGGGAGCAGATAAATGACCATTTGTTGAACAACAGCCAAAACAAAGGCCAGTGTCCAAGACATAGGCCCACAAAACGTAAAACATCAGAAGATTGGCAGGAAAACCCCAGACCGAAGAATTCATGCTGAGACCACAGCCTTGAGGAAAACTCAGCAGGAACTTCTGGGCTAACTGCTGACCAGAAAGGTCTTGGAAGCATGAAGAAACACAGCCCAGTTTGAATCTATCTTTAAAAGAAACAGATCCTTACGCATTTTTTGTCAACAGGCGGAACAGACAGACTGCCAATGTGACAGGAGCTGCTTTGCCTAAAAATAACCACATGTGAACCACATGGGTCCAAAAACAGTCACAAACACAGCACACATGAAACATGCAAATCCTGGCCTAGCAGAAGATCAAGAGAAGGAAGTGATAAACACAGGGAGGCAAAGGTAGCAAGCTGTTTCTTTTCTGTCTCCTGCAGGCACAGGGAAGAAAGATCAAGCAATCTGCAATAGCCATGCACTGTGACAGACCTGCTGTTTGCTGAGTGATGAATGCTTCAGAGCTTGCTCACAGACAGCTAGAGAGGGCAAAGCCATCTGCTGTGAAACAGAGCACACAGCACTTGCTCGCACTTGCTCTCACTTGCCCCAGCTTGGCCCTGAAAAAATCACCTCATGTTCTTGGGAAGCTCTTGTGTTTCTGAGGCTCCCTGTACTCCAGTCAGCCCTGCATGATTAAATGCATTGATGCTACACATTTTAGTTCTGCCATAAATCACCTTGGCTAGAGAAAAGGATATTCCCCCACTGCAAAATAAATCACAGTATGTGGCATTTTTTAATCCCACTCCAGCTTTAACTCCATAAGATGGTTGCTCTGACTTCTTTCTTTTCTTCCAGCTGTGCCTTAAGACAGTCAAGTGAGCAGGAAGGTGCAGTAGGCAAACAGGTCACTACTGACTCGTCAATAAATACAAAAGGGAATAGAAAAAGAAGACAAGGAGTGATCTCAAAATTCCCTGTGCATGCACATCTGCCTACACTCACTGCAGAGGCTGCTGAACAAGCCAACAAAGAAAAATTCCATCTTTTGGGACCTTTGAGATTCCACACACTGTTTGTTGAAGCTCCATCTCTACAATTAAGCCTGGATTTGCTTGATTCCAAATTAGATGGCATTTCACCAATGAAACACATTATGTTTCTCAGAGTTCATGAGCTAAAGTGGTAGAAGAAAAAATTAAAAAGCCTGAACTCACAACTGGGAAAAGTGATAAAGCACAGTGCATGGAAAACTACCAACCAATAAAGCTGAAAAGTGTTTCAGTTTACCAGCTTCATATGGGAGACTGTTTTATTCCCTGTAATAAGCTCAGACACCACATTCCAGCACAGTTTTCAAGTCAGCTATTCAGGCTTCAGAGGAATTTTCTGTTGTGTTAGAGGATCTGTTTTTAAGAGAAAGCACTTATTTCCTGTGTTAACCATTTGCAGGGCTTTCCCATGGGAGAGCTCCTGAAATTACCTGCATTTTTTTCAGTTTATAAGAAACCTGGTATTTCCATCTGTACAAAATGCATGGAACATAGCTGACACTTCTGACAGCAGGCTTCTAGAAGACTTTGATGTAGCAAACAACATGTGGGCTGTGCCTCTGGTAAGAGGATGTGCTGGGGGAAGTGATCTGAGAAATATTGCAGGTCTCCATTTTCCTGGTAAAGTCTCTGCCCACATCCTTTTGAGTGTACTGTATAAAGGAGTACATCATCCCTCCTTTGAAATCATCTTAGAAGGGAGAATTGCCTGACTTCCATTTTTTCTCATATTACAAATGCTTCTGCCAAAAGTATAAAGTAATAAAAAGTGGTTGTTGACATTTTTAACACAAAAAAAGTCATGTTATAAAAATTCACGCCATCCTAAAAATGTAAAATTCTTTACAGTTGCCTAAACCTTTGGATGAGCCTTGTTAGAAGTTTTCAAGCTTTCCTTGGTGTCCATGAAAGCTCCTGAGCTGCCCAGAGGCACTAGATGGCCCTCACCAGCCACATTCCTGGGATCACCAGTGCCATCCCAGCCTCCACCACTTCTGTGCCAAGAGAATGTGCTGGCACTGCTCACAGCAGGGGCCTTCCCAGGGAAAATTATCTTCCTGTAGTGCAACTGTTAGAGGAGAGATAAAAGCTACCTTTGCCCACTCCAGCACATCCATAATTAGCAAAGCCTGATTCCCAACCAGAGCATCTGAATGTGGAGTGGATCACCAGCTCTCTTCTCATTGCTCACATTTGATTCCTCCAACAATTTCACACAGTAAGGACTCAAGTCACCCCCTTCTAATGCTTCCAGTATAGACCAAAGCATTTATCTCTGGATAACTCTTCTCAAAGGTCCTACTGTCACTCTGATGTGAAAGTTTCATGTTCTTAGAAACAGCAGCTTTAACTCAGTTTGGGCACAAAGAGAAAATGACAGAAAAAAAAAAAAGAGCACAAAAGCAGCCATGGCTTTTGTTTGAAACCCACTAAACTTTGTCCCAGTATGGAGAGTAGGACAAGATGGCTCATCTGTAACAGCCCCAGCAGGAAAGGGCTGATGTGTCTGGTGGTCAAGAGAGGCTTCAGATGCTGTACAGGAGCTTCTGATTTGGTGTGAGCACCTTGCAACCTCTGGTGCTCACCACTGGTGAACAGAGCCAGCCAGGGCCTGAGGAAGTGGGAGCATGCTCTGACAGCCTGTGGATTTGGCATCTGATCCCAAGCCCAAGATGCCTGGGTAAGGCTTGCTCCTCACACTGTTACAGAGGTCACTCACTTCCACACAGAGACCTAACATTGAAGAGATGTTGCTCTTGGATAAACCATTGACAAAGAAGGCCACATCACAGACACCATGGCAAATGCCACATCAAGTAACAGGGACTCAAGAATCATCAGTGGTTTTATCACCTCTTCATTCTGCTTAAAAGTATTTGGCTTTGTAAAATGCTCATGAGTGTTAGGTATTTTCTATGTCAGATTTTTTATTTTTTGCTTATACTGCAATCTGGCTGGCAATTGCTGACAGATTCATAGAGGATATTTTGCACTGCAATCATAGGATTTAACTGTGCAGAGCGTCCTCAAACCCCTCACTCTGAGCTGTGATTCCATACATGAAAGATGAAAGGGAACGTGACTCTTTCCCATTTTCTCCTGTCTTTGCATCCCTGCTCTCTGTTATTTAGTGCCTGGAGGTTGATGCATACATACACACACACAAACACACACATATATAGACACACAACCACACAGTACAGCTCCATACTGGGGCCTTGCAGGCTCTGAAGGCTTCCTGTAGCACAAATCACTCTAAGCCTTACAATGGTGAGATCTCACCCGAGGCTGTTAATGAACAAAGGCAAAAACCAGGTGTAACTGACCTGCTGGGTTCTTTTCCTCAGGTTTGGGGTGCATGAGACGAAATGGCAGCTCTGTGCCCACTTCACTTTAGGGAGAAGAAAGAATGCATCAGATCCACAGCTCCACACACATGCCTGGTTCAGCCTCCTTCCTCCTTAGGCCAGCCTGAGCCCTCAGCTCCAGCTTCACCCATTCTTTCATATTTTTCTAATCATAATTTTCCTCTCAAAAAAAGTTAAGCTCAAATTTCTCCACAAATATCCCAGGCATATTCACTTACATAGACTGGGTTTATTGTGTGCTGAATGTACTTGCATGTATATAAAATCAAAAGATATTTTTGTAATAGCTTCATTTTCACAGGAGAACCACAAACTACTTTATTCTAACAGCTTAAGGGACAGTTGCTTTTTTTAGGGAGGTGAGAATTGCAATAAAAAAGAGAATAAAGAGATGGACTAACAACTAGGACTGCATGGTCTGAAAAGGAAGAAGACATTTACCTGGAAGTGAGGTCTCCCAGTATGCTACAAAAGAAAACAAGGAGAAGAACAAAGAATATTTAATGTCTCTCTATTCTGGTGCTCCAACAAGTGCTGTTTAATTGGTGGACTACTGAAATAACTTTCCTCATGTACTGTTCTCTAGTTGCCACAAATTCAACTGAACTTGTTTTTAAAAAAGATAGCCTTACTTTTTCACATCATTCCCATGGACAAAGAGTCTAAGTTTTTGAACTCCTGACCAAATGTTGGGCATGGCCCCTTTTCCAAGAGCCAAAAGGCAAGTGGATGCCCACAGAATGCAGCAGGCATTTTATCACACTTTAGGCAAATCTTTGATGCATTTTTATACTAGAATAAAGCATAGATAAATGAAATACAAAGGTAAACGGTGACTAGCATCAACTGAGAGTCACTATCCTGGTCCTTTTTTGCACTGTTAGATCCTGGATCTAACTCACGTCGATAACATCAGCTTTACCCAGAAACCCAGAAAGGTTCTGTACTGGCTGAGAACAGAACCTGAGCTACAGGATTTATGACTCTCAGGCACCTTCTGCTTCTCACCTTCTGCTCTGGGAGAACAGCCATGCCAACATAAGAGGTTCACACCAAGTTTCACCTCACTTCTCACAAAATAGGTTATAGCTTTGAAACAATAACTGCAATGCAAACCAGAGGTTCCTACTTCAACCATGAAGTTATATGGTATCTAAGGAGAGTTACACAAACCATTTGGCTCAGGACAAGTTCTTTGGATAGGCCAAGGCTGTTTTCCAGGCAATTTATGCTTTACAGGGAGCCTCACATCCTATAACATGTGCCCTTTCTCTTGGGGTGGACTGTTCTGGTCTCTCCTCACCCATCAGTGACAAACACACTCCCCTCCCTTAACTCAAGGCAGATGTAGCAAAAAGTGTGTTACACTTACCCTGGAACAGTGAGCTTCACTTTGATCTTGTAGGAAACCAGAATCCCCATCACTGTCTTGTCTATTCCATCCTTAATGCTGCCAGAGAAAACAGAGAGCGGGGTGAGGTGGCACAGCAGTATAGCAACAACACACACCTGGAGCAAGAACAAGGGGAACATCCTGGAAGGGGAGGGCAGGCAAGCCTCAGGTGCAGCCAATACTTCTCCAGGTCTGTGATCCCCATTCACCCTGAAGGAATATGATGGTTTTAGTAATGGTGCCACATGCATCCTTTCGGGCACAACAAAGTCCTGAGGGAAGTGTCTCCTCCATGCTCCCCTCTTCTCTGTAACTCTCCTACAACCTGGGGCCATTTAAAACTCCACTCACATGGTACTAGAAGCCAAGTTGGTGTCCTCATCCTTCAGTTTTCCATCCAGAGCTATTTCCCGTGTCTCCCGGTTATTTGCAAGCAAGGGCAGAACTGTCAGGGTCTTGGTCAGGCTACTGTTTGGCTGCACCTTTTCACTGAAAATAAGAAGGGAAGTGATACACTGTGGTTTGTTACACACCCAACTAGGAGAGTTCAAAACAGGTTACAAAGCTGCCCAAAAGGAGAGGAATTTATCTGTGCAAATTCAGTTGTCAACAATACAGATGTCCACCTCTAATCTAGTCAGCAAAATTGCCTTTCTAATCAACAGAGAAAAACAAGCACTTACAGAAAATGCCTAATTTCACATTAAGGCAGAAAAGTAAGTCAAAACCACAGAATAATGAATAGTTTAGATTGGAAAAGCCCTTTAAGATTACCAAGTCCAACCACTAACCCCACACTGCCAAGGCCACCAGTGAACCGTGTCCCAAAGTGCCACATTGATTTTTCCTAATATCTAATCTACACCTCCCTGAGTGCGACTTGAGGCCACACCCTCTGTGCTGCAAAGCTCTGAATTTGGACAAAATTAATCTAGCTAAGAATACCAATACTGAATGGAAAACATGTCCCCAAGCTACAGAGCACAACACCAGACAAATATAAAGCACCTGGGTATGCTGAACCCTCCTCCCAGTGTGAAGTTCAGAGCTGCACTGCCATACAGTGAAAAGAAGCAAGTGGCTCTCTATAACATGTACAGACTCAATGTTTCTGTGGGCTTTGTCAGGTCAGAAGAAACCAAATTAAATGCTCTTGCTCAAGCAAGAGTGTCCATGACTTCTAGTCAAACAGCAGCACCTTTCAGAAAAGTTTTGCATCTCTATTTAAAGATTTCCAGCAACTGGGAACCTTCTGCTGCCACCACTAAGCTCGTGTAGCAGATAATTACTCTTCAAACCTCTTCTGCAACATCCCCATTCCCTGAAAAAAACATGAGAATCTCTGCTGCTCTGTGAAAAGGGGACCAGCTGCTGAGTGGTGTGGCACACACGAGGTAAGAGCACTGTAACAGCAGGAGACTGCCAGACTGTAGTATGAGAGCCTCTCATCACTGATGACAAGGGTAATTAAAAGGGTGTGAAGGAGCAGGAGCATTCACTCACTGTGCTTCCTCAGCAGCCACCACTTTGGTGTAGAAGTCACTGGAGTACAGCACCACATTGGCCACCTGCTCCACTGAGGGAGAAAGAGGAAAGCAGACACTCAGGGGTGTGCATGCACCACAAACAACACAGTTGCCCCCACCCCAAGGCCCAGGAATGGGAAACATGGTGAAGAAAGCAGAAAACCCCATCCATTTAGAGCCTGAAGGGACCATCAGGACAGAAAGCCTGACCTGGACAAACAGCACACCAGTGGCCAAAGTCTGTCTTCCCTGAAAGGCACCTGGCCTTGATTTGGAGACAACAAAGTCAGTAACACACAGTTTCTCTTGGGATCCTCTCTTTCCATTGTAAAGATGTCCCTCTTCCCTCTCAGTTTGGGTCTGCTTTTATCTCTGGTCCTGATATCTCTTGTGCACAGCCCATGCATGTGCATTCAGGAGAGAGCATCAGCACAGAGCCTGGGATAACAAATGGCTCATGTTCTCCAATCCTACACAAAAAAATCCCAGGGTAATTCTGACTGAAACACTGAAGAGGAGAGAATCTGGGACCAACAAGGTCTTTTTAAGCCTAATAGAGGCATAAAAAAGAGCCTAAAAATATTTGGGAATCACAGTACATCCCAGACTGGCAGTGAAACACCTTTCTCTGCTATCATTCTGTAGGAGCCTCAGCCATTTTGGTCTCTCCCTGCCTTCTTTTCTCTTTCCCATCCTTTGTCTTTCAGACTGTCTTCCCCAGCTCTGCAGCTTGTGGGATGAAAACATGTAGTGTCACATATAAAACACTGGCACAGCAATGAAGCTCAGCCCTTGCCCTCAGCTTCCTCAGGAGCAATGACACTGTTGCTGGCAGAGTTTCCCACACTGCCAGAGGTTTCTGGAATGCCAGGCAAAGCTGTATGTTATCTAGGCACATTCACAGTCAGCAGGAGCATCACACTGACAGGGAGCCCTTCCCACTGACCTCCCAATAAGGGTGCATTTCCCCCACTGTTCCCAGACCTGCATTGCCCACTGCAGGAGCCAGACCCCTTCTCTTTTTCTGTGGGGGAAAATCTGGTACCTGAAATTAGGACATACAAGTAACCACAGGAATCAGGAGAAAAGCTACAGCACTTCACTTGACAAACAGCAAAGAAACAGCAACACACAGGGGGAAGGGACAAATTCCTGATATCCCCAACTGCCTTCTTAAACTGTTACAAGCACTAAATTCTGTCTCTCTTTCAGACCTATTGCACTCAAAGAATCTCAAGCAACAGTAAAAACATACCCTGGACTTTGATCTTCTTCACAGTTTTGTCTGTGTTGTTGTTGATGGTGACAGTGACTGGAATGGGCTCACCATGGTAGTATACCTAGAAGGAATGTGATGCTCAGAAATCCAGCCAGGAGACTTTTTCCAAGCCCTAACCCCTCTAGTTCCCCCAGATTACACCTCACAGGTAGGGGAAATGACCCCTCCCAGTGATTCATGACCCCTCCTTCAATGACTTCAAATGTGTTTGGTAGGGCTTCAACCACCCCTACAGTAATCACTGACAGAAATTACATTAGAGCCCTTGAGTGCTGGGACAAGTCAGTCTCAGCTGAGAAAGCAGCAAATGCCCATTGGCCTGCAGATACCATGATGGCCCCAGCCCCAGGGCAAACACCCCCTCACCTCTTTACTGAGGCAGGCTTTCATGTGCAGGGGCTTGTTGGACATGAAGAACTGCCAGGTGGTCTCTGCACAAGGCTGGGGTCCTGGGTTCTCCGGAGCATACTGCACCTTACGGATCAGCAGACGTGCAGAGTTCCTGGGAAGGAGCAGAGGACACCATGGTGACACCCAGTGCTTGGCAGAGGCAGGAGCTCTGCATTCCCACGTGCTTACACCCAGGAAGTCACTGACAAGGGGGCAAAGCTGAACAAACAACCCAGGTGCACCACTGGACCACCCATCCCCTTAAGGCAAAGCTGAAGAGAGACACATCCTGTTACCTCCTATGAATTCTCTCTTCCACATTTTCTGTTGAGAAAGCTTTCACCTCAAAGTCCACCCCACAAGTCTGCCAGACAGAGAAAGGACAGCTGTGAAATCAGGATCAGAAGACAGGAACATCTGCAGATGTTTCAGTATCTTTCTGCACACCAGAAATTGGCAGACTCCTGCCAGCTGCAAATTATTCTGGCTTCCCACCACTGTCACAGGCATCTCTGACAACTGGTGTTGGCACATTCACCTGTTCTACAGGGCTTCTGATGAATGAGACCAGCCTCTGAGAGCTGCCATCCCTGCTCCTGAAAGGCTTCCTGTGAGACCAGTGCTGGAAAGGTCACATCCTAAGACTGACCAGTGTGCTATTGCTGCCTGGCCCACCCTGGTTTCTGAACTGAATTTCTGAGTTGGCTTTGTAACGCCAAAACCAGCATCTAAGGAGTGGAAGTGATCATGCCAAGCTAACCTTTGCTTTAACAGGTTTACAGCACTGTGGGGCACCTGTGTGAGTTCCAGGTAATTCTCTACAGAGATATTTTTGCTAGAATATTCCCTGTCTTAAAACACAGGTTAGCCTTTATGCACTAGATTCTATTCTACAACCCTCATCCCACTTTGCCCAGCTGATTGCCTAGCTCTGCTGTCCAGACAAGCATCCAGTCAAGTATAAAAGGAATATTTTTAACAGTATCAGAAACTTTGCAGAACATATAATTATTTAGTGATTTTTTTTCTACAGGGTTTTTGTTCTGTTTACTCATACATACAAGCCAGCTCTTCTCTGCATTTTATTCAGGGCAGGTCTCAACACATGTTATTTATAGCAATCTGTGAGATTTTAGGCACTCAGTCTTCTTTTCTTTCATGTAGCCTCACAGCCACAATCATTTTATGTGCAGCCAAAGCACAAATCATGTGATAGTCTTAAAGAAGCTACAACACTGCAGATTTTGTAGTCTTGCTGCTATTTGTTTGGATTCCCTTTCTTATTCTGAGGATTTCAACTCCAATTCTGTGACACATACTTGTAGCCCTAAGTTCCTGACATTTGTAAAATCCGTATCACCTTCTACACTCTCAAGCTAAACAAATTCATTTTTTTTTTCCATCTAACTTTCCTTAACCACAATAAGCTTAAGTGTCCCACTGGTCTCACCTTATCAACATCACGAGGTGCAGGCTGCAGACAGACTGAGCAAGGCAGGTAATCTGGAAACTGTGGGAGGAAGAAGAGGAAATGGCCCAAACCAATAGTACACAGATGCTTTAGGTAACACACTGCTCACAAAAGCAGTCCTGAAAACAAGGGGTCACTCATTGTAAAGCCATAACCCTTTGGAATTCTGGCTAGTATACTTGTCTTGTATGAACAAATCCCTTTCTTCCAAAAATACTTTAAAAGTCAAGAAAGAAAAAAAAAGTCCATGCACAATGTGAATCTTCCTCAGGAACACTAAGACAGACATATGACTGACAGCACTGGAAGGATTTCCAGTCAGAATTTGGCAGTCAGCTGTCAAAGACCTTTTCATCTCCTTATTTGATCCAAACTTTTTAAAGGAAAAGGATTTGGCACTGGGAAAATGGTAAAAAGTATTCCAGCCCCTCAGGAATGGGAAGGCAAGAATATGGGGCTGTTGCTAGCATAAAGCCATTGCAAATTCCCTTGCCTTTTTTAAGAAAGCACTTCTCACAGTGGTGTGATCACTGCACAGTTAGGATCTTCTTGCACTTTACCTCTCAGGATTGCAAGAAGAAAGAAAAACATTGGTAACACCACCTGTCACTCAAAATTGGAACTTGCAGAACATGAATTCACTATAAATTCCCATCTTCAGTCCATCACCAGGCCTCAACAGCCTGGTAACTACAAACAAGAAGAGAATCAGAAGCTCTTCTGAAATACTTACTGTAAAGAAAAAGGGATAAGCATTTTTCCCCAGCTTCTTTAGCAGAGATTCCTGCAAGAGGGTGAGAGACTCTGGCTTGTCAGCAGGTGGGTACACCTGGACCCTGGAGAAGAACAGGTCCCGGCGGAAGGCGAGGCCGATCACGTCGATGTCCTCCTGGCCGTAGCGGAACACGCACGTCAGCGACACAAACACTGGCAAGAAGCACAGGACAGGTGAAGCAGGCAGCAGGAAAACGGTGAAGCCAGGCAGAGATGGGGACACCTCCTGCCTCAGGGAGATATGGGAACTCATTTCAACACTTGCATAACCCAGTGAGTACTCATCCCATGTGGAACAACAGACAACATTGATAAGAAGCTCATTCACTGAGGCAGAGTTACATTAGTACCCTTCAAAGGTTCTATTTTAGCATCTCACTCAGAAACACAATTTCTGAGAAATACATTGCATAAAACCTCAAACCTTTTTTCCCCTTGATAATTGCAGGATCCACCAATACAACACCATCTGAAAGAAAGGGAAAAATGAAGATTAACATAGATAAAAGCAGGGTTGAGAGCAGGAAGAGCAGCACATAACCTCGTGGACTTACCTACAGGTTCTACATTCCCTATGTTGTCAATGTAGTCCCGCTTTCCCAGGTAGATGGTCAGCTGTGTGGAGAGGATGACCACAGTTGAACTTTAAAATGTTTGTGGTTGTTGAGGGAAGGGGGACACACACATCAGAGAGCTATAAATTTTGCAGAGATCAGAACAATTCCATTTTAAGTGGAATTTCTTTTTTCCAGCAAACAAGCAACCCCCCACCAGACTCAACAGGATTATTCACATGCAGGACATCAGAACTGAAGACCTGATCTAGACCAACTCCCAAAGGTACAACACAAATACTTGTGCATGGGACAAAGAAGTGTAGATTTAAAAATTTTTGGTGCTGTCAGGTTGGAAAGACAATGAATCAGGTTTGTTTTACACATTTACCAGTAGAAGTACAACCCAGGAGGAAAGTGAGGTGAGCTGCCTTCCCTTGTATTATAACATATGAAAAGTTTGCCCTAAAAACTGTTTACATCATCTCCTCAAACTTAGTGGTAATATGGGTCACCCTCCTTCTTCAGAAAAAATAAAGGGGGCAGGAAAGAGCTTTCTAATAAGTCTTCAGTCTGACTACAGGTAAAACTCAAACCTAAATAAGCCCATTATTACTGTACTCACAGCTTTGTCACGGGTGCTTTTTCTGAAGATAACTTGTTTTGGAGGAGAATCAGCATTCTTCCCACCAGTCCCAGTCTTTTGAGACTCAGGGCGGCTCATGGTCAAAGACAGGGATGTGACTGCGGGTGAATGAAGCTTTTCTGTCCCAAAATATCCTGTGCCAGATGCCTGGGAAAAATAGGTGGATGAGATAAAAGCAGCAGGTAAAGCACTGAACTCCTGGTGCTGTTTCAGACCTCCTCACACATCCAAATGGTGGCTCTCTCTAAAAGCTACCAAGGTGGTTTGTGTTGATAAGGAGTCAGGCCAATCCCCAAATAAGAACTCATCTGTGCTGTTGCATTTTCCTCAACCAGAACCCAGTGCAGCCCATTATGGGCAGAGCAGCACTGAGCTCAAACCAGAATCCACTATAAGGATAGACCAGTCCAGCCACCTGCCCAGAAAGGCAACAATTATACTTAGAGGTAGGGAACAGCTTGCAGCTGAGGCGTAGAAAACACATGGAATAAAAAATATGGAATAAAAATTCTTCAGGAGGAGAAAAATAAGGAGGGAGAGAAAAGAGCAGGAAGGAAGAGAATGGGGGAAAATAAGAGAAGCAGTGGAAAAAAAGAAGGGAAGAAGAGAAAGGGGAGAGCACAAGGGCACAAGAGATATCCAGAGAGAGAAGCCCAGAAAACCTAAGTGGTACGAAGTAGAGAGATTAACCTTTCATTCTGTTCTAAGTCACAAAATAGCATCCAGTTAATGATCAGACAGCAAATTTAAAGTAAGGTGAAGCATTTCCCCATTTAACAGAAGATTCAAGGTGGCTCTGGTAATCACAATATGATTGAATTTTGAATTGAAAATTGAATCACAGGATTAGACACATTCACAGGGAAAAAGGTTTTTGGCAGCTGTTGGAGGAGGATCCAGGAGCAACCTTAACCCTGTAAGATTCTGAAGCAGAGGAGCAGCATCGGGAAAGGATGATGCCACACATACCCTGTCCTTACACTCCTCACCATCAGAGCTGTGTGAATGAGAGCACTGTGTTACAGACCCCAGCTCTGATGGAGTATGAGTGTCCTTGCAGTTTGCTCCAATTCTATTTCTCAGCTTGCTTTCCCATTTTAAAACTGCTTCAAGAGTAAAACGGGGCCTATTTGCAGACAACAAACCATAGAAAAAGGAAACACTTGGCTTCTTGGGAAGCTGAAAAAAATGTAAGTCAGACATTAGAAGCAGACCATACACATGTAAGCATTTCTGTTTTCATTAAGTAGGTTTTTCAAGCCCAGACCAGTATTTGTTGCTGACTAGACATGCTGTAGACTCAAACAAACACACCAGCAAATAACATTAAATACCTTGTTGTGCTCAAAGTGGCACAGGAGCTTCCACAGACACTGATGGGAACTTCTAAATTATTGAAGAAAGATGAATTTTCCAAGGCAGCTGTGTCCTATGCTTCTTTGCACCTACCAGAGGGAATTACTGCCCTCTTCACAAGCAAGGAAGACAATTTGTAGGGGATTGGAAAGCTCGTCTCTAGTTGCGTCCATCCAGGATTTCAATAATTAATCCCTCTGCAAGAGCAAATATTGTACCTGGGTTGAGATTCAGCTGGGAAGTGGTTAAGTCAGCAACAACAAGGCATTACCTAAGGACACTCAGCTAGTCAGTGAAGAGGTCTACAACATCCTATTCACATGTTTTGCCAGGAATTACGTAGCACAGGACAGCTACTGAAAGCAGTTTATTCTTAAGCTCTATCTCCTCCTTCCTAGGGCTGCAAGACATGCAGCCTGGTAAGAAACTGAACAGACAAGAGCCATTTATGAAAAAGGGAGTTTATAAAACACTAAAATGCCATTTTGATGGCCTGTCAAACACTGAGAACAATGCACTATTCTCATGATCACTAAGCAATTTATCTATTACTGCTTCACCAGCAGCCAACTGACATGCTGATGCAAAACAATAGACTGCTGGCTTGTACAATCTCCTCCTCAATTTACTTAAAAAACCACATCTGGGATTTAAGAAACACAGATATTTCAATTAACTTCAGCTTTGCTGTTCCTTAATCTTCCAAGGGTAGCTTCCCCCCCCCCACCAGTGAATTTGGCCCTGCTATTTTGCACAACAGAATATGTTAACTTTTGGCTTGTGAGCTGTAGGAACAGCTGTAGCTTTCCTCTGGCTGCATCTGTTCATTTGATTACAAGGATCACATGATATCCTGTCTACTTGCCAGCCTAACAGCTCCCTCCAGCTCAAGCAACCTTACAGTCACAGATCAAGCTTTTCACAAACAATCACTGACATTTGCCTGAATATAGTGGCCAGGGCTACACAAATTACTCAAAAAAAAAGAATGACAGAACCAATGCTCCTCAGCTCTTTCAGGGTTCCAGCAATATTTTATTAACTAGAGGTGGATTATTTGGAGAGATTAATCACTATTCTGTAAATCAACTCTGACAAACACAAGCCAGCCAGGCTGGTACCACAGAAATTCACACGTGCCTGTGCTGCAGAAGGGAAGCCAGGTCCTTATTGTAGGAAGTAAGGAAGAAACCCCAGAGATGAAACTCAATCACACTTTGCAAATGCAAAAGGGAGGAAGCTGGTTTTGTACAAGTCTGTGCTGCAGCCACTGCAGGGTTATTAGTTCTCCAGGAGAGGATGAGCATTCCTGTTGGCCTGATGTACCACTGCAAACATCTTCAGAGGATCTTGGAAACAGCTTCTCTGTAACAAATGCTCCTAGTGCACCCTTAATCCTGAGAAAGGTGCCCAACCCACCCCCAAATCCACTTGAAGGGTAGCTCCACCTCTGGCAGCAAAACTGCTACAGCCACCTCCGCACTGCAGGCTCCTTCATTTGCTCTTCTTCTCTCTGCAGACTGGAGCAGAAAAGGAAGCAATAGAAGTAATCAAACTATAGGGAAAAAAGAAAAGCTAAAATTGCTCACTAGAATTTCTTACATACCTTGGTGCTAAGGAACCCTAATCTAAAATGCTTAAGGATTTAGCTAGCTGGCTTTTATCCTTCAGCATTGTTAACCTGCTTCATAATGGCATCAATGGGCCTAGCAAAGCCCTTGGGGTAAGATCTGTGTCCATGCTCTAGAAAAACACAAGTGCAGCAGTCTAAATTATAAACATCCTAAACCCATTCTGATCCTCCTCAGCAGAGCCTGCATTTTTTATTATGCTAATCTCCCAATAATCTTTCATCATGCTGACTTGCCACTTCGTGATCTGCTTTCCTGCAGTAACCAAGGTCACCTGGACTCGTGGCAGGTGCCTTTTCAAGGACCATATGCCACTGCAACAGGCAGAAGAAAAAATACCTTGCCCTTAGAATCTGTTCAGAACACCAACTTTCCATTTTTGCTACAGTTCTCACATCCATGAGCTGAATAAAAGCTTATTTTCTGATGAAAAACAGAGGGTGGCCAGTGACAGCTATTGGTTATGAAATTTGTATCCTGAAGAGCTGAAGACTGCTTCATCACTCTGAAGCTGGAACCAGAGCAGTATCTTCAACAGGGTTTTTGTGTTTTTAAAGAAATGTGCAACTCCTATCCCTGTCTTAAAAGCTTGACAAGCTAGCAGTCAAAGCCTCACAGCAGAAGAAGACACCTATTTTTAGGAGTGTTTGAAATACAGATCCTGATTTCCTCAGTTCAGTAGTTTATCTAAAACATCCAACAATATATCAACCTTTCAAGGACAGAGACAGAGGCACTTGTTCAATGAGGCAAGACTTTCTTCAGGCTCAAGGCAGGACTACTGAGACCGTGCAAGCCCAGGCTGCACCTGCAGGACATCTAGCCCCAAGCTCAGAACGTTATCCTTTTTCCCCCTCGACACCAAATTCCACAATTCACCAGGAAAACGTATTTCAGATCCGCCTCTGCACTTATTCCAAACAAGATCTCGCACACAGATGCACAAATAAATAAATCAGAGCAGTGTGGGGTTTTAAAAGCAGAACACAAGTTTATTTACAATCAAGTTCTTATGGGCAGCTGAATAAATAAAAACTTTGCCCCATGTACTCTAATTCCCCTCTGCAGAAAGTGTCTGAGCGAAAGGCTGGGTTAGAGGGAGCCTGTCAGACCAGCTCCCAAACCCAGCCCCTCCAAAAGAACACACTTCCACAGTAAAACACTATCGGGAAAGAAGAAAATAAAGTGCAAATAAAAAGGCAATAAAACGCTGGTGGCTTGTCTTGAGGCCCAGATGATGTGGAAAGGTTTGGCTGGATAAAGATATGCCAGGTAGCTCACACTCAGACACATCACGGTTTAGGGTGCCAGAACAGGGACAGAGCTCAGACACCGCTCCGTACCACAGAGGGCTCCAGCGCAAATGGGAATATTGCACGTGTGCTCAGGAACGGGGCAAGTGGCCTGGAATTGCCAGCACCAAAACAATGGATTTGGGATTTGATGCCACTGCTCCCCCATGTACTGACAGCCGCCAGGACAGGACGGATGAACAGAAAAAGGAACCAAACATCTGTATTCCAGGACTGAAGTCACAGGATTACTACATTCCTCATCACTGCAGCACAACTTCTAGAACAACCTCACCAAGCTTAGCTCTCTCCTCACACCCACTAATCAAATGGCCTGTGGTATAAAAAGATTAAAAAACCTCCTACTTTGTGATGCCCAAGCTGTTGAAGGGCATTTCAACACAAGGGTGCAGAAGTCCTGAAGAACAAACAAACCGTTGCCTCAAGAACCGATGCACAGAGTTCACAGGACAGTGCTGGAGAGCCTGTGCCAGGATCAGAACAGATCTAAACTGAGTTCATGACTCAAAGGCAGAGCTGTCAGAGCCATGGGAGACTCTCTTTAAAAGCTGTTCCAACACTTCAAACTGCCTAGGACGTGTTTCAGGATCTTCTCACCCCATGCCTGAACTAGGCCACCAGAACAGAACACAGGAGACAGAACATGCTTTAAGTCAGCATACACAATGACTTCTTTCCAAAGTTTCCACCTCAGAAGTGCTGTAGATACATTTGTGTGACAGGATATTTGGCACAGCTGTCTGGTGAGGAATCCCGCTAGTATCTTCAGCTCCACGTGGTGCATAGATACTGCAAGTAAAGGCATGACTAAGTAGCATTCTCCATCTACAACAGCTAATCCCATTCTGAGTCCAAGTGCCACAGTGCAGTTTTGGCCATGAGAAGTCTCTGACTCTGGCTCCTTTCTCCATTGCTTTAGAACTTCCCTCTGGAAAGGAAAGCCCATGTGCTTGTCCATATCCTGCCTCTGGATGGATCTGGGCTCGGGTGTCCATGCTGTGCAGGCACGGAGCAGCACCAGCACACTCAGCCTCTGACCCTCTGTCAGTCAGAACTCAGCCCACAGCACAGCCTTGTTTCCTTTGTCCACACTGACCACATGGGCACCCGATGGTGACCACGTGACTGCATTGATAGAAGAACTGAAAGGGAAGGCAAGAGTCAGTTTAAAAAAAGCTGAATTCAACAACAGCTCTTGGCACTGGAATGAAATATTGTAATACTCTTATTACCAATTTAAAAACTCCCAGTTTCTCACATCTCAAGAGACTTGGGCTTTTAATAAGTCTAAGGGAGGTACAATTTCTTCAAAACATATTGAATGCACTTTACTAGAATCATATCTCAGTTTAACAAGATAACAACAAATCTAATCTAATTCAATCTAGAGAATACTGCCATAAATCCACAAAGACTTTGCATATTAATTATTCTCACATGCCAATAAAAGTTGTAAAGCTGTACAACTCCAGCTTTTTGATAGCTCAGCAAGATCCACAACCAAGATCCCCACTCTAGGCTACATGTCCCACTTCCCTCACCTGTGATGCTTTGCAAGCGTCCTCTCCAATTTCCCAGTAAGCACATTCCAAATGTAGAGGGCCCCATCAGCTGAGCCAGCAGCCACATAGTTACCATCAGGGCTGTCACATCAGACCAGGTGCAGAAGGCAAGGAACAATTTGCAAGTCAGCAATTTTCAGCACATATCATCATTCCACCCACAACTTCCTAAGCAAGCAACTTGGCATTAAATAGTCTTTTAGGAGTTATGTGTTATCACCTGCTAATACTAAGAGCTGAAAGCACTTTGAAATCAGAGTATTTCCAAGACATTGAATCAATATTTACAAATACACTCTGGCTTGACCAAGAGGTAACCTGGGACAAATTATAAACTCTGCCCCGTTTTTCTACCTGTAACTGGGGACCACTGCAGTCAAGCATCAGGAATCACTCAGTTTAGCTGGTAAAAGGTTTATCAGGTATCTTGTTTATGTCTGACCTTACCTGAACACAACTCTTGTCCAGTCAGAGCCACATTTGAATCCCTGGGCACTGGAAAGTTAGAATCAGATAACTGTTAACTCATTTATGAGAAGAGATACTTACTAAAGACAATGTTAAGTATTTCTGTATGGTTTAGAATAAACTCCAGCATCCCTTTGTCCCAATTCATGTTTCTCATACATTCTTGTCTCAATGGCACCTGAAGAAATTCTTTCCTTTAGAACATAGACTTCTAAGCCAAGGTGCCTTCTTTAAAGACAAACATGACAAGATCATTAGAGCAGATCTTTGCTGTATCTAGACATTCTAGAGAACTTTGCCATGTAGAAAAGAAAAGTGAGGAGACTGCTTTCTTCACAGAGGTCTTGGAAACCACTCCAGCACTAAGGGTAACCCACAATACAAGGTCCTGAAATTCACAGTGCTCCTGTGAGGAACACACTCACCTGAAGGTCTGTTTGACAGCACTGACCCGCAGATCAATGATCTTGAGCAGATCATCACGGGAACAGGTCAGAAGCTCTGTTCGCTCCGGGTTCAGGTCCAGAGCTGTGATTCTTCCAAACAGCTCCAGTTCTTTTACTATGCTTTCAGTCCTAAAGACAGAAAGAGGAAAGAAAAAAACAAAAAAAAAGAAAGCTGTGAACTAGGGTCCAGAAGCCAAACCAGTGCATCAAAACTTTGACTTGTCCCAATGTGGAAGAGAAGAAAAAGGATTAGTGGTTTATTCTTACATTTTGTTTCTTTCCCAAGCTAGATCCCACCTTGTGCATACCATTTCCAGCAAACTGTTAAGACACTACTTTCCTCACAACCCCACCCTAGAACACCAAGTACTGAACAATGAAAAATACTTACCAGCAAGTATGCTGTCTTTCCAGAAAAGAAATGGCATTCCAAAAAAACAAAAACAAAAAAAAAACCACACCCAAAAAGCCCACAAACCTAGAATACCAAACAGCCTAAAAGGAGGAACAAAAATCTCTTTAATGGCTTTTTGCTGCTTTTGCAACAGTTTCCCCAGCTACGAAGTTCAGGAAGAAGAGTTCCCTACTTCAGATTAACCTGACAGCAAACCCATAACCACTTATACACCATAAGCTCTGCTGCAATAGTTTTACCTGATGTCCCAGAAACGAATTTTCTTATCAAAATGTCCACTCATTACACACTGCTCAGTACACACGATGTCATTGCAGCTAGATCCTGCAAACACTGTTTTTATACCTAAAAAGGAAAAACCAATGGTGACATGCTTAAATTCACATTGTCCAAACTGATGAAAACTGAGACAGAAAATAATCCCTAAACCCTCCCCCTGCCATACAGTGGCAACACAGAGCAGTGCCCAAGGAGTGGCACAGGACAAACAGTCTTAAAATAATCCTGATTAAGTCTTCAACCTCTCTGCCCTTTCTCAATCTCCTTTGCTGGGACTTGAAAAGTTCCCATGACAGCTGCTTTATTTCCACTTCATATTTAGCCAGCTATAATTTGCTACTATTAAACAACATGAATCTGTCTCCTTGACCTATGTTTGGAATTCAGGTATCAAGGTAACTTTGACTCTCAAATGCTCTCTCAGTGCAAGCAGGTTTAAGAGCCCCAAGTAGGAGAAAAACCAAGGAAAGAAGGTGATGCTCCCAAAGAAAAACCTGGATCCTAGCAATTCCTTCATTTGAGATGCTGAAATTTTTGGTATGTTTCCAAAAGACACTTCCATCCACCTCAGAGCTAAAAACCTGGCCTGGCTCCAAGTTTTTAGTGGAAGACTAAAATACCCATTCCCAGACCGGTAAACAAAGACCACTCCCAAAACCAGCTGCTCTCAGTGTAATAGCATTAACAATGCTTCCTGCACACACAGGATTTCTTATTCCAGGTAACAGGCAGAAAGAATTCACTTACTTAAAGAATAACAGAAAATGGGATGAGTGCTAGCTTTTTCTATTTTTATACTGGCAAAAAGATTCAATAATTGATCTGACACCAGACTGTCAGGAGCATTCAGCAGAAGCACAGAACATGGATGAAAGGCAGAAGCAGGGCTTCCTTACAAACTTTGCTGCGGAGGTCCCAGAGCTTGAGGGTCCGGTCATGACTTCCCGAAACAATACGTGCATTGTCCAGCAAGAACTTGGCTGACAGAACTTTACCACTGTGACCTGTAAGGGTGTGCTGGGGACACAAGATTGACATGAAACTGAGTATTTCCCCTTTCTCAAATTGTAATTTGCAAGTCTCCTGCTTTGCTTGGCAGAAAAAACATCTATTACAGGTAAATAGAGATCACCATTGAGTAGGAGTGTTAATTATCAGAGTACAGACTGGAGCTGGGAAACACAGGTCACCTTTTGCTGCAGTTTCTCCAGTTACTCAGGAACCTGCCAGCTCCTTCCTCAACACTCTGTACACTTACATTTCATGGACAGATGGCAGCTCCGACACAGCTTGCAGGACAAACCAAGGGGTTAAAGTTAAAGCATGCTGAAAATGGAAATTGTGCCTTTCTGCTTTCATATGGAGCTTCCCTCAAGGACACAACAGGGTATAGAGTCTCAATTGTTATTACATCTTAAAGCCTGAAAGCTGAGACAACCAGGGATTTCAGAAAAACTCCCTACAGCAGCTTCTTTAAGTGCAGAGGAAGGCTCTCTGGGGCTGAGAACATGAACCACATTCACTTAGAATTGCTCAACATTTACATACTAAATCACAAAATAGACAATGAATTACTAAAGTAAGAGTTATGAAAAACAAGACAGAAATCTTTGTAGATAGTTAAGATTTTTTTTAAAAATACTCAACAGAATATCAAATTACACAAAGCAATCTGGGCTTGAGGCAACACAAAATAAAAGCCCTTAAGAATGGAAAGAAATTGGAGCTAAGTTTGGGAAAAAACCCAAAACCTGATACACAAAACATCATTCCAAAAAGACCACCTTGCCTTGAGAAAGATCCTCTTTGCTGGAGTTTGTGTTCCTATCTTCCACTCTGCATCTCTCTTCTGCCCTTGCTGCACAGACATCACATGCAGGTATTGCATTTAGGCAGAGAGTTTTGGCAAAGTTTACAGTGATTTCAGCTTTACTACCTCCTGCTTATGTGCAAGCCATGCAGAGTCCACAGTGCTCACACTTGAAACAGAGGGGATTATTTCATCTTGGAAACAATGAGTACACTCCAAAGAATTACAGGAAGATTATGTGAATGTCTGCAGGTGTAATAACCTTTTGCAGTGAGTAATCTATGTCTGCTAAACCTGTATTCACTATAATCCACATCCAATAGTAGGTTTTGCAGCCAAGGAGAAGATGCAAAAGAACTGATACTCTTCACTTTCCTGAGACTTGACATGCCCACACTGAGAACAACCCAATGAATTACAGTGCATCTGTTGGTTATAACCAACACTGAAATGTCAGAAGATTTGAACATCAAAGTAGTACCTTACTAAAATAAGAAGTTGAGGAAAAGTGTACATAGGAAATGGCAATTTAAAAAGGCTCTTGGAAAGCTGTGAAACTTTTCTTTTGGTCTCTCAAAGGATTATTTTCAAATCAGAGCCAACTGTTAGAGAAGAATACGAGTACAAAGTACTTGGGAGGAAAGGAGGAACCTTTCAAAAGACATTGAGGATGATGTCCAACATGTTGAGGCTTGCTGCCTTGGACAGCCAGGCAGAGGGCTCCTTTTCAAGAATGCTGCTCCTGACTTAAAACAAAAGTCCCTCTTTGTCTTCTGCAAAGCCCTTTTCAGCAGCCTGTCCTTTGAGAGATGCTGAATCATTGAGGTGGCTCTCCATAAATCATAAGAAGCATTTAAAGTTCCCCAGAGGGGTACAAAAAAGTGTACACACACTTTATGTGGCAAGGTTTTTCTAGTGGGGGGTTGTGTTGGGAAAATACACAGTAACTGGAGCTTCCTGCAAGGCTGTGTGGAGATCACACTGTATTTTAGGTCTTGCTGTGAAGACCTTCAAGAGATAAAGAACCTCTCAACAAAAGCAACTATTAAAAGTGTCTGTAAATGTCCAACTTCCAAAACTGCCATGTCTCCATTAGACAAAACTGAGAATACAAGACAGAAAAAAGTCCTTTGCCTAGCAAGACTTACCCGTAATCGATTGTCATCAACTGTCCAGATTCTGCTGGCAAAGTCATTTGAAGCAGCTAAGAGGTAAGAACCCTGTAAACACAAGATTCCTTTCAAATTCCTTCTGCTAGTCAATATGCAAACCAAATTAAAATATTTCCAATAAACCATTAAAACCATATTAGTGCTATTTTATCAAAGGAAAAAAGGAATAAAACCAAAACCACAGTAGCAAATGCCAGAATGGAAAGCTAATGTAACCCTCACCAAAGGGCTGTGGCACCTGCTTCTCCCCAAAATGGAAGGGTTTGTACATGGCTATATTAAATTACAAAAAGAATGATGTACACCAATTATAACAATAACCAGACCAGAAAAAGGACATTCATCTTTCTCTTCTGCTGCAGTGAGAAAATGCGTTCTAGTTTACCCTCATCTGTTGTGGAGTTGTTTTCCTCTTTTTTGGGTTTTCTTTTTTTTTCTTTTCCAGAGGAAAAAAGCCCTGCATCATCTACCTCCACTGCTTAGAAAGGTCTCAGAGTGGAATTAGCCTGATTCTTGCCATTTTTGTTAAAATTCTAGCATTTTAAGTTAAGACCTCAAAAATTAAATCTGCCTGAGGAGAGAGAAATCAACTTGTTTGTGGTTTTAAGGTTAGGGCTTTCACAAGTCACCCATGATGGAGAATGGCCACCACAAAATTTATGCTTGCACTCCTGTCCATCACAAAATACTTTCCTGAATCCTTGTAATCCTTTGGTATCTCATCCAGGCAATTCTCACAGCAAGTGTGTTCAAGCAACTTGCCAAACCTCAGGACTAGTTTCTCCTGCAGATTAACAGCACATCTCTAATGAGCTGGTCAGTGTCCAGAAGAAGGATCCTCTTGGGTGTGTATCATAATTTAGCACAGAAAATCACCAAATGGCAGAAATCATATCAGCTTTGTGCTGGGGAAGAGGTCTCAGCAGAAAAGTCAGATCACATGTCCAGTTAGACCAATCCAAGACCCCAAACTCCTTCAAGCAGGACTGTTGGATGCTGATCTCAGTCATGTCTCCAATGCTCCAGGTGAACATGACCTGAGCACATCTCACACTGTCAGCAAACACTCTGCCAGCCACACCATTGCTGTGCCATGGCTGGGGAGAAACTGCTGGGAGAAGAGGGCATGGAACTGCAAGTCTTGGGATAATCAGACCTTTTACTATTCATCACAGACCTCAGTAAAGCACTTATAGAAAAAAAAACTTCACAGAAATAAAGCCTCAGTGTATTTGCTTCCTCTGTGCTGTTATGCCAGCTTCAGTGGAATGCTAATTTTTTACTTTAAACAAAAATCCTTAACAGCCGATGTCTGAGCTGCATATCATCATCTGAATTGTAAGGCAAGGATCAGAATTACAGACTGCATCTTTTCAAATACAGGCCTTTTGTACAATTTCAGCTATTTTCATGTTTTAACTCATTTCTTAGGTAACTACAATTAGAATTGAACAATAGTAGAACCAATAGTAGAGAACAACATAATTCCATTAATTTTTATTCCCAACTACAAACAGTGGATATTGCACAGATACTCACAGCACTATCAAACTCTATGCTTGTAATCCCAGCATTACTGCCAGAGAGGGAACCTTTGGGCTCACACCTATCTGCACAGAGAAACATGAACAAAAACTTGAGCAATGGATTAGAGCACAAGTTGACACAAAGTGACCCAAAATATAAATTTTTTTTAGCATCCCACCAGGCCCCAAAGCAAAAATGTTTACCTCCCAAGACTTCCCAAAGTTTAACCCTCCGGTCCATGCCTCCTGTTGCTAGTAACCGGGAGCCAGGGCTGAACTGCACGGCATTCACCTCCCCATCATGCGCATCCTGAGGAGGGCAAGGAACAGAACAGCCACCCAAAAGGGAATTAGCACACACCCATAACCCACAGATCAGAAAGCTACAGAACTTGAAGGTTACACAGAATCACAGCTGTGCATCTTTCAGAGGAAGTAAAGCCACAGACTGAAATTCTGCTGTGGCTGATGGTGCACAGACAGCAAAAGGGCTGATCCATATCTAAAGAAAAAACAAAGGCACATCAAAAAAAAACAGCAGCAAGGACTCAGCAGCAATAACATACTACCAAAAGCCTTAGAATGCTTCCTAAGCTTAGGCTCTTAAGTCGCACCAGAAAAAAAAAAATAAGGAGAGGACAGGACAAAAAACGGTAACAATTGATGTGCTGTAGAAGGAAAGTAACTTTTCTTTCTTTGATCTAGAGACAGCCGTGGAACATGATCCAATCAGTTCAAGCAACCATGGAACAATCAAGCCAGGCTTGAGTTAAGCAGGTCTGTTAGGAAACAGCACAGCAGATGCACTGCATTCACTGGGTGTGTTGGTGAGTCTGCAGTACAAGTGTGACAGCACCTGCTTGCAGAGGACTTGGGCTTAAGCTGTGCCTCCTCCCTGCAGATACAGTGATCCCCCAGCACCCCTGCTTCTCACAGCTTAAGGCTCTGAATTCTTGAACTTTTAAAACCTATGCTAATTTGAATAATAATTCATTTTTTATTCCTCTGTTCATTTCACAGCTTTATACTACTTACCTACACAGTATTACCACCACAATTGTAATTATTTGTAAAGTATTTTCAGGACCTGCTCTTTCAAAACCAGCTTTTCTGGAAACCTGTATTTTTATGGAACTTGTTGCTTGAATGTGGTCTGCCAGCTCATATTTAAGGCTAATCACATTCAAATCTAATCTTTCTGCAAATGCAGAGGAGCCATTCACAACAAAACTGGTGAAAGGCCTTGCCTAGAAGTAATGCCTGAAGTGACTGCCTTTTCCACCTCCTACTTGCCTCTCCAAAGGTGAGCCCAGTCTGCTCCCTGCATTTGCCAAACCTCTGCCACAGAGCCCTTGCATTAATTCCTAGAATGTTCTGCCAGACCTAGACATGTCTTGACCCTCCACCTGGGCTCAAAACACTGGAGCTAAAGCCTAACACCTCCTCACCTGATGTCCCCCATTCAAGCCAGCTCCAGCTGCCATTTCAGTCATGATCCTGCTCTCACTTGAGGTGACATTGCCACTCCCTCCATCCACAACTTCTACTACAGAATATGGTAACAGGGCAGGCAAGAATACACATGCTTCCCTGCTGCAGTGAGCCACACTGATACTCTGGATGAAGAAAATCAGTCACTTAACATCCATGAAAAATCCACATCCAGCTCTGGAGTGCCTAAGAAAGCTCCAGAGGCATATTTAAACAAGCAGCTGCATTACAAGACACCTTCCTTTCAGTCACAAGACAATGCCCTGCACAGAAACTTAGGTGTGGCTTTGTGAGGCCAAAGAACACATAAAGGAGGTCTCAGCTTGAAAACCTTTGATCATGCACAGCCAGTGAGAACACCCCATCACCATGAGCTCCTCTTCACCAGGTTTGTTGGATTACATTTGGTGCCACAACTCCTTTTACTGTGGAGAACTGGAACTGAATGAATCCCAAACTGTCAGCAATCTCTTCCTCCATCACTGCTCTACTATGGCATGATAGAATAGGGACTGCTGGGAGCCAAAGGGTAATGGGGTGGAATTTCCCTGTGCCCTCAGAAAACTTCTTTGTCATCATCGACCTCAGTAAGACAGACATTGAGCACACTGGCTCTGAGAAACATGTGGGGTAAGAATTAAATGGAATAGAATGAATTCTACCAAACCAAGAATTCCTTCCTGTTTGGTAGTGCTAACAGAAAGAGTCTCAGGATATCAGTTCCCACCTAGGAGATTCCCTTCCTCTAAAACCAGAACAAAGAACGGCAGAGCAGAGAATTCCTTCTGTACTCACAAAGACACAAATGGCAGTAGTGGGCACTCTCACTTCTTTACTGGCACCTGGATGGGGCTCTGCATTGTCCTGGGGTGCAGGGAATGAGGACAGAGAACGCCTCCTAAGATGAAACAAAGCAAAAACATTTTAAAATGAGAAATGAACACTGTTTCTCTTGAATTCATCCTGATGTCTACCTGTCAATTAACTACTCTGTACAGAAAGTAAAAAATGGGGGAAGGTGCTTTTAACATCTTTTTTTTCATCCCATCTTTCAAAAATTACATTTGTCATGTAACACTATATTCACTTGTGGCTTTAGATATTTCACAGTTCACCACATAAGTTATCTGAACTGATTACTGACCTCATTTTGGAGCAGTGTTTTAATGTTTTCAATAGGCAGAGAACATGGGACTGGCTGCAGCTCCATTGCTTTGTCTAGGAAGACTCAACACCATTTCAGCACTACATCCCAGGCAGCAAAACAAAATGCTGTGTTCCAAAGCTTGGGCTGCTCCATTTAAGCAAAGACATCCACCTACTGCAGAGCTTAGCTTAGAAGGCCTGGCTCCACTCTGGATACAAAGCACAGAACCCAACGACTTATTTTAATTAACCCTACTAAAGGAGCAAAGTGCAGTGGAAAGTAAGAGCAAACCCCATGTATTCTCTCCACAAAGAGGGGCTCATTGCCTCTCTCACTGTTGATAGTTTCTAACCAGAGCTATCAACTGCAGAATCTAATCAGCACAATGCAGCTGGGTTCCAGTTACTTCAATGGAATACAATCACATGCTGGACTAAGAGTGGATAATGTTTTCACCTGGCAGTATCAGAAGACTGATGTCCCAAAAGGGGAGACTCAGACAGACTGGAGGGAAAGGTCAGAGGTCAGCACACGGCAAGATGGAAGAAACAGGAAGTTGAGGAGAACAAAAAAGAAAAAAAAAAGAAAGGCAGAAGCTAGAAGGAAGGCTGGAAATACTTGTTTGCATTCCCTGCATCACCAAGATTTTGGTGTACATTGAAACCAATAAACAAAACAAGGAGGTGAAAGTGTTCTAACCTACCCAAAGATATTACTGATAGAGTCCAGAAGGCCTCCAGCTGGCTGGGAGAGTCGCTTACTGAAGGAGGGGAGGACAGGTTTAAACCTTGTGAATAGCTTCTCCACATAAAGATCAATACAAACACATTTCATAGCAACATGTCTCAGGAAAGACTCCCTCCCCTCAGACCCAGCCCAGAGACAGAACACCAAGGCAGGCATCAGTGCAAAAGTCATCACTAACTACAACTCAGAACACATTTTGTGGGTGAAGTTTCTTCAGGGGCCCTCAACCTCACCCTGTGAATTGCTGGGTTTAGATAGAACAACCTGCCAAGTCTGAAATTTCAATCAAATTAATCCATGATCTCATGTAACTACCTCTTACTTTCCACTCACTGCTATTTTAGAGAAAGAACAAGATGCATTTTATCTAGGTGAAGATTATTTTTAGCATTTCAGATAAACCCAGCTATTTGCAAATAGCTATTGCTATTGTGATATCAATATTCACATTGATATCTTGTAGAGTAACGGAGGCATAAAACAACAGGCATCGTAATAGCCACATTATTAACTATATAGTTTTTAAATATTTGTTTTAAAGATTAAACAAAGATTTTTCAGGCACTAGGGTAATTTAGTTAAAACAGCAAAGGAAAACCAGCACATCCTAAAGCATGGCACAGAGAGTACAGCACATGAGTTTCCTACTGCTCTGGTAGAAGCACTAAACTGTGTTCCATCTAAAGGCAACTAGAAACCTAAGTTACACTCCCAACACTGTTCCAGTTCTACTGTGCCCCTTGTTCTCCCTCAGTGACATGCTACAGGAATCTCCTGGTCACAAACCTGGATGTCCGGCTGACAGCTCGCACTGGAGAGGTTTCCTCAGCTGTGTCAGAGGTTTCATCTGCAAGCACTTCGATGTCATCATCCCTGCTGAAGTGAGAGAAAACATCTCCTTTTCAATCAGCCACTGACAGCAGCAACTGACAGGATGGCACTGCTCCAGGGCCTGTCATGCCCAGCACACCCCAGGTTTCTGGAGCTGTAGCAACACACAGGTAGATCCAGATAACACACACTGATGCAGCTGTCAGAGATGTAATTCAACACACATTGTCTGAAAACGGATATAGACAGCAACTAAATTTCAGGTTTTTTCCTTCCAGCTGCCAATTCCACTTCACTGACAGCAGGGCTGGATTTCCACATCCCCTTGTTTCTGTTTTCAGACCTCCTTTTCAGATTCTCTTTAATATAGGCATCCTATTCAGCCTGTAGCACTAACTACACACAGCATTGTAACAACCCACCACACCTGAGCAAGGCTTCACTACAGAGTGAATGATATTTGCTGGTGCAGTTACAGAACAACAAAAACAAAACATGAGTTACTGCAACACCAAGTATGGGTGATATCAGCACCTTTTTTGCTGTTTCAAAACAAGCAAGTGTTAAAGAAAGCACAAGAGGTTAATTGAATTTTCCTGCTTCACCTACACCAAGGACACCCTGATACTGCTGTAATTTAGGTATGGCTCCATTAAGTGTGAGAGCTGGTTTTGCTCACTCTGTTTAAGTGCTGGTGGTCAGCAGAACACAAGTGTGAGATTCCAACCCATGTACAATAAATTAATTCAGCTAAATTACTCAGCTAGTGCTGAAGATTTCTCCCATTAGTCACCATGGGCTCTGACAGCCTAGTATTTTTCCCTTCATGATGATTTTTCCTCCACTGCTGATTTTGCAGGACAAACTATTTTTAAACACACTTTACTAATACCATTTGACTGAAGAGAAGTTTAAATTCATCATTTAAATAACCAAATTGTGCCATCAGATAACACTCAGCTGCAAAAGCATTTAAAAGGACAAAAACAACTAATCTCTCATTTCAGAATATAGCTGCACTTTCAATTCTAAGATTTTGGAGGAAAGTATACATGAAAAGACTACAGAAAATATATTTGCTGATTGAATGTATCAAGCTGGTGTTTCAAGGAAATACTATCAAGTTCTGCTAATAATCATTTTTAAAAATCTAAAGTTTCTGCTATTAAAACTATGTGTAGCAAAAGAACTTTCCAGGTTAACAATGTATTTTTAAGTAAACATAAACACCAGGGCACAGCCCCTGAAATGGTGCAGTTTTTCCCTTCACTAAGCAGCCCATTTACACAACACGAACTCTCCAACTATAAAATCATCAAGAAGAAATCAAAGCCATCTCTGAAGCAGAGTTTGAGTAGTATACAGAAGCAATTATGCTATCGGATGTCTCATACTCCCTTTCCACATGCCCCTCCTTCCTCTCCCAGCCTTTTGCACAGCCTCCCTTCCAGAGGGATGCACTGCTCCTGTCCCTTGCAAGGGCTTGCAGCACAGCACTTAATGTGAGTCTGTGATGTGAACATAAAGGGAAAAGATTTCCAGAAAAAGCCTGCAGGCTGCTCTGGCACCACTCTGCAGGGCCCAGGCACAGAGCATCAGATGCAGCAATTCTAGACTGGGCAAACACAAACACCCTGATCAGCCCAGCTCAGAGCACCCACAGCTCCCACTGCCCCCTGCAGCCCCCTGATCCCACACCAGAGAGCCAGTCACAGCAGGGCAAGAACAAGGGACTAGAGGGATTCTCTTCATCTTGCCAGGTAAAGTACTCCACTGTTTTCTCCTTAGACAATAAATCCCTGCCAGTATGGAAGCTGTGTATTTTCACCCAGGTTAATTCACTCGGTACCTGTTCCTACAGGAAATTCTTGAGCATGTTTATAGTCTAACATTTTAAAATCCAGGTATCTCCAGAGTAATTGTTTCATTATTTCACTGTTTCATGAAAAGCTATCTTAAAGACCAAAGGTACGTATCTCAGTATTAAAACATTTTTGTAACAACATCTATTGACCATATGAACCATTCCTGGGACTTAAAGTCCAAGCATCTATTTTCAGTCCTAAAAGAGCTCCTTCTTCTGTAAGTTCAGGTAGGGAGAGTTACTGCACATTTCTGACTTTACACAAGAAGTGCAAACACTCCTCTACATCACCCACTTTAGGGGTAACAAAGGTACCATTTATCATGCTTCTGCATAAACCTGAGGCACAAACTGATGAAAGAGACTTTAAATCAAGACTGCTTACGGTTCAACAGGCAAGGGTTCTTTGGCAGCTTCTGCCAGCTCCTTCTGCAGCCTGGCCTGGCGTCTCCTAAGAAAGAGAACCCAAGGTTATTAAAAAAGAAAAACAACGTTTCCTTAATCCCATTCCAAAGGCTACCCTTCACAGTTTTGATGGGCCTCATAAGATCAAAAAAAAAAAAAAAATCACTCCCCTGCTCTAATTTTATCCTGCTTTTCAAGATACTCTGAGCAGGAGAAACACTTTTCTTACTGTGAGTAGCAAAAGATAAGATCACTCAAGTGAGGTAATGAGGCAAAGTGAACCTGTAGCCCTTTATGATCCATATGAATACACATTATCTTGGAGGGTAAGAACTTGCCAAAATAATGATTATGTTAGTGAAGCTAATACAAAACTGCCAGCTACTGTGAGACTTCTAATATAGGTCAGTCTTCAGGTATCATTAGCTGGCAAGTAAGCTGAAACAATTCAGAAGAAAAATTATTTTGCAAGGAAAAAAAGCTTTTTCAAAAAAAATTACTTTTGCAGTAAGTTTTACATAGCTCAATCTCATAGCAGATGCTCATTCTAGAGCAATGCAAAAAACACTGGAGTTAGTCAAGTCAAAAAAAGATAAAACTAGGAGCAGGATAAGATGCAATATGCAAGAGAAGTCCAAATCTAATACCAGCAAAACCCCACAGTTTCTATCTGTTTTATGATCTTCAGCACACAGTTAAATGTTGCTGAAGAAACAAAAGAACATGTTTTATTCATTTAAAAGACAGGAATATTTTCACCAAGTGTCAGTCTGTGTTGGCTGGAAAAAGAGTAAGCTCTGGACTCTCACTGTGTTGTGCAAGAATAGAGATCTCAGAGGTCAAAACTAAATCTGGTTTTATCCTATGCACTCATAACTGAAAAACATACCAGTTTTATCAAACAAAGGTCATGGATCTCACCTTGAATCCTTTTCATTTTCTGCATTCAGACGATTGGCTTCTTGTGCTTTCTCTGCCATCCAACGTGAGACCAGCTCCTGGTTGTCCTCAGTAGTTTTCCTTAGTTTCTCCTCCAAGGCATTGAAGGTGATCTGGAGAGCATCATACTCATCTTTCAGGGTCTGATTAGCTCGCTCAAGATCTTGCAGTTTGCTACGCAATTCCTGGCACTCTGTTTCCAGTTCAGAAATCTTTTGCAAATACTCTGCAATCCTGGAATGGCAACAAAACATACAAAACCATGAGGACCTCCTTTGGGACCTGTGCCATCTTCCTTGTGCTGTTTGCACAACACCTCATAAAGGCATTTTTAGCCCTGGGCTAAGACTTCTAGAGAATACTGTAACTCCAGTAAAGAACTCCATCAGAAGGCTGGTCGCCAACAAAACAGTTCTTACTCACTTGGCTTCATTCATCTGCATCTCTTTGTCCTTCTGCTGCATTTGGTTGTTCAAATCAATTACAGACTGGGCCAGCTGGAGAGAGGAGAAAATTTCATTACAAACTGCAGGGATGTCAGTAGATAACATACTGAGCTGCCTTCAGTGCAAGCACAGACTAATCTAGCATTAAAAGCATGGATCACACATTTCAGGTCTTTTTTACCCCAGCTTTCTATGCAGATCTGCTACACAGGTCATTAAATCAGAGAATCCACTTTCAAAAATAAATTGTCAAGAAGCTGCTGTCCTTCTGCTGTCTCACTCTCTTCTCTCAAAAAGTTTCATTAATAGTCAGATCAAACAGAATGTATATTAGGAAGAAATTTTAGTAGTGGAAAAATCAATACATAATTTAAAAACTGTCAAGTAAGTAAACAAATGAGTACTGACAACCAAGAAACAAATCATCCTGTTAGGGCCAGGACAGCCATTTCAGGAGACACACAGCTCCCACTGTGAACACAGGTGCCACCAAGAGTTTTCTCACAGAGGAAGTTGCTGGTGGAGTGACTGCAGAGCACAGAGAGGCAGAGGCCAATGCTGCCAAGCTGCAGCTGCCAGCTCATACCTTACCCAGCAGCAGGGCCTCAGCTGCCCAGGAAGAAGGAAGACTGATTTCTGGGAAGAGTGCCTGCCTTTGGAAGTGGTTTTAGGACACCAGGTTGGAAGCAAAGAAACTATTCCGAGTGCCCTAACCACTTGGTGCACACCTCCTAGAGAAAACAGTCTCCTCTTTGGAAAGCTCAGAATTGCTGACACTGGAGCTTCTCCACATCTCCAGTGGGGTGTGATCAAAGGAGCATTTTCCAGGCCATTCACACCTTCTCCCTAAGAAAGTGTGCAGTCCCATTCAGCTTTCAGACTCATTCAGTCCATCCACTGCTGTGCTTTTAAAAACCAAATTCTGCTGTTGAACTTCCCTATCTCCTGGTCAAAAAAAAACTCCAAAACACTAATCCAAGAGGCCTGGCTTTTCCTCTCCTCCAGGCCCAAGTGTGAATGTTACAGAACTCCTGGGCTCTGAATCAGCCCTCCCTTTCCAGCCTAGCACTGTGGCTCTTTCAGCCTTGGCTGGTGCTGCAAAGGGAGACCAGTGAAACCTCACACAGCCCCCTATGCCCCACTCACTCTAAGTCTTTTCAAGTTACTAGTGTCATATACAGCTCTGTGGCCCAGATCAGTTCCTTCCTCCTCTAATACAACTAAGAACCTATTAATGAAGCAGAGAATTCAGCATTTAATAATCATGCTATGCTGACAATAGAAGCTCTCATCTCCTGGTGACAGTATTACAGACCAGCCTGTGTCTGGTTGGTTTTAATCATCAGAAATTGGGGAAGCTTAAAAAGACTCTAGATGAAAGGAGGAAAAAATGATGATTAATGAGCCTGGTGAAATCATGGTCAGGCTCCCAAAAGGCCACATATGGACCACAGAGAACATAAGACTTTCCAACCTCTCCACGTTTCTTGTGCAGCTCAGTCAGCTCCTCTTGGTGCTTTATCTTCAGCTGGGCCAGTTCCTGCAGCTGAGCATCGTTCCATGTGCTATCGTGTCCTGGGCTGCAATTGGACAGAGAACAAGAGATGTCCAAAACTAGAATCCAGTTCTTTCTGTGCCTTTGCCAGGGTCCAGACGTTGCCTCCCTTGGAAGCTCTGTCCACCAGGGACACAGGTGATTCATAACAAAGCAAATCACACAGTAGTGGAAAGTTACATCTCCTGAGCACTAGATTCACTTTTTGTAGATTTCTAAACCCGTATTCAAATTCCAAGGGAAGATAACGAGCTTTGTTTAAATTTGCATGAAGACGACTGAGTCTTAGAAGTACAGTCTCTAAATTCTGGAAAACATTACAAATATTTTACCACCCTGATTTGTTCTGGAGGGAGGTGGTAGACCTTGAAGATGCAAGATGTCTGGAGAGGGTACAGAACCAAAAGCCAGGAAACCAAGGGAGTATTCCCAGGCCCTTGGGTTTACAGTCTCAGGTGTGACAAGTCACTCCTCCATTGGCCTGACTATACTCTTTTTGTGCATAAGTTTTCAAGTGGTTACTGTGTTTTTCAACACTATTACTGTGAGATAATCTTGAATTTTTACATATAAGAACATTTATATCACCCTCTGCCCCAAACAACTATGGAATGTAACATTTATCACTCGTGTCTCTGAAAACACAGAGGCAGGAACAGAGAAAACCAAGGTTTCTTTAAAGTATATACACACACAGACTCTGAGCACATTATCAGCTGTATTTTGAATTACAGCTTCTCAAAAAAATCATAATTTTAATTAAAACTTCATTATATCAGACAAACAGAACAAGGTAATTGCATCCCTTTCTGCAGTAATTTTGTGCTGTAACAGTTCAGGGAGAAACAGATAATCCCTCCAAATGTCTCACAGTGATATCAGTAACCTAATGCTCTTCTAAAGAAACAACCAACCCCTCACTGAACTAATGCTGCACTAACTGCATTTCCAAAAAAATGTGTGCAAACAGACAAGAAGCCAAGTCCTGTGGTAATATCCAACACATCCTATAGCTCCAGTCATACATACCCCTACAGCCCAGAACTAGATACTGCTCCTTGGCCCTGAGGGAAGTAAATACACCTTTCTTCAGCTATCTAGGATTAGAAAAGTAATTTTGTTTCAAAAACCTGTCATATACTGAGCACAATACCAGAGTTCAGCTGACTACTTTCAGATGCTGCTTCTGTGTCTTTCTTCTCATCCACATTTGGTGCAGCCTCATCTCTTAAGACATGGCATTCAGCCAGAACACAATTCCCATAAACTGAAATGGTTCAAGACAGCTGCAGCCATCAGAAAGCTTTTGGGAACTTGCACATAGGTGTCAACTCCAGCCTGATGGAGCTTTGCCTGCAGTTCCTATAAACCCCGGAGAAAACTTCTTCTATCTCTGCTATACTAATTTGTTTTGTATCCAATTGGACATGCTCATAGAGTTCCCTGCTGTAGAGGGGTTCTGGTTGCAGGACAAGAGCAAAAAGAACCTCAACAGAGGAAGCAATTCTTACAGAAGTAGGAATTCTGAGCTTCTTGGCCCTGCCTTCTCTTCAGGTACACTGAGGGCAGAGCTGGCCAGCCCTCACCTGGAATAGACAGGCTGTCCAAGGGACACTTCTGGCACACAGGTTTGCTGTGCAAAAACAGCAGAACCAGCAGCACAACCCCTGCCTTCAGCATAAGTGCTACTCCAGGTTAGGGAGGAAGCTTCCCAGGAAATCCTGTTAAAAAGCAGGCACAAAACACCTTCCTTTTGGCTTCTGGTGTTTACTTAGGACTGACACTTTGCAATCATAGTTTATTTCTGTTCTCCCCTTTCATGTGATGACACAGATTGAAAGAAACGAGATCATTAAACCATCCTATACTCAATAGGAGGAGAAGAATACACTGTAAGTGTTGCAAGGCAAACAGACCAGGAGCAGCAGCTTATTGTGGTCCACCTCTGTTCCATGAGTTTGTGATAAATCAGCTTCCTTCCCAAACCTGGCCAGATTTTTCTGTGCCACATACTCTAAACCTATTGTAACTTCACCACAGGCTTAGACACAGCTGTAAATTATATTCAGTCCAACAGAACTTCAGTTTGTTGTGTGCCAAGTCATTGTAGGGATCTGGGAGCTGTTTGTGTGAGGCATCAAACAGTGGTTTAGGTTACAATGTGTACAACAAACAGCTGCTGACAAAAAAAGAGTGTTACATACCTGATCTCATGTCTGCTCTGTATGTCATATTTTTCTGTTTGAAGTTTATCAGCCAGCACTGCATGAAGGTCTGACTTCTCCAGCAGCTTGTTATCTGCAGGAGCAAAAAGTGCACTTAAGACAACCAGAAAGCAAATCCAGAGTCCCATCTTCTCCTGCCTAGATCACCAGCTGTGATCTAGTCTCTTTAATTACTGTGACACAGCCAAATGCTACATGAGCCTCCACCACATCACTGTGTTCTCTCTCCTCTTTGATCTTAACAGGTTAAGGCACCATCCACCTACAACCCCAGGAACTCCTCATTAATCCAGGTGCTGTGCGGGACTGGTCTTATGAAAACTTAATAGAGAAAGAGAGAGCAATTTCTCAGGTGCATTGCTATCTGCTAAAATAGAGAGAGTTCAAAGTTCACACTCTTTACAGATCCTCAAAGGACGGTAACCAGGAGAACAGGCCTGGCAGAGAGTCCAAACCCAGCTCTGCCGTTTGTTTTCTCCCACAGTGTGTGGGACCCCCATCATCCTGACACAGCTGAGGCAGGAGAGGGGCGGGCACGAAAGCCCTGAACGGAGAGTGCTGGCCCCTGGATAGCTCCAAATTTTACAAAAGACCATGAGCAGGGTCAATAGCAGCATTGTTCTCGGTTCCACAAGCAACTGGGCGGGAATTGTGCAGACAATTCAGACATTCAATCACTGTCCAGAGCACAAAGCGCTCCAGCCTCTCAGACAACTGAAACAACTACATATTTTCCTCGATAAAGCAGAAATTCCAGCTTTCCTGTTATTACAGGCATGTCCCAAACAATCCCGTGAAAACGGCTCGGCCGAGGCTCCTGGGACCCTGTCCCACCACGGCTTTCCCACTTTTGAAGAAGAGGAGAAATCCCAGAATGATTCGGGCTGGAAAGAAGCACAGCGGGTCCCCAGGTCCCAGCTCCCTGCTCAAGCAGGGTCATCTCCATAGCACAGGGCACCGGGTAGAATCCAGTTCTGGCAAACCTCCAGAGAGGAAGACTCCACACCCTCCCCACTGAGCAGAGTCTCCCTGCACATACTGATGGGCATCCGTGAGGGAGAAGAGAAGCGCTACTTCGGCCGCGCCCCCGCCGGGCCCCGCTTACACTGGGCGATGATCTCCTCGAAAGCCTGGCGCTGCAGCCGGTCCCGCCGCCGCAGCTCCTCCGCGATGTGCCGCTTCCAGGGGGGGAACCCGGCGGCGCGCAGCCCCGACGCCATCTCCGCGGCAGGCCGGGGCGGAGCGGGCTGGGGCGGGCAGATCGGGCGGCGCGGGGGGTCAGAGAGGCGGCGGGAGCGCGGGGAGGCGGCGGGAGCCCCCTCAGAGCCAGAGCCAGAGCCAGGCCCGGGCCCGCGGCCGCGCCCCCACACCCGCCATGGCGCCGCGCTACGTCAGGGGCCCTCGCGTCTGAGCGGCGCGCCGCGACCGCGACATAGGCTGCCCCGCCACTGCCTGACGCTGTCCGCCCGCCTCCGGCGCCGCCGAGCCCAGCACCGGTGTCCGCAGGCCGGATGGCGCTGCCCGAGATCGCGCTGCGAACGGGGAGGCGGGGTCGACCTCAGGCGGGAGAACAGGCACTTTCTGAGGCGAGGAGGCCCCGCGCCGCGCCATTTTGTGCCCTCCGTGCAGGCGCCATCTTGAGAGTGGCCCTGCAGCCACGTTGAGTATGGCCATGCCGCCATCTTAAGAGTGGCCAACTCGCCATGTTGCCGCCCCCGCAGCCCTGTAGCAGCGCATGCGCACAGGCTGCCCGCTGTGGGGACGGTGGCCGCGCTGTGCCCGCCGGGCTGGGTGCGTCGAGTCACAGAGCCCGAGCCTTCCGCGGGCACAGCGCTCGCAGCCCCGTGTCCCTGCAGGGCCGGCAGCACTGTGTCGTGCCAGTGGCACCGGCGGGGCTTTGGTGAGGTGAAGGGCTGGTGCCCACGTGACAACGGGACTCGGTAGCTACCGCTACACCTCTGCCTGCCGCTGTTAAAGCACGGGTGTTACTGTCAGCGAACATTAGACATTTATTAAGGGCTCAACAGAGAGCAGAGAGAATGTTGTACTATACTATGCAAATACGACACACCTGCAGTGCCATTTGTTGAGTGATCTTAGTGCTCTTCTCCCCCTTTACCAGACACCACTCCCATCGCCTGTCAGGAATCACAGAAGGCCGAGAGGGCCCACAGTGGCTCATCAGTCCCACCTCCCTGCTCCAGCAGGGCCATCCCAGAGCACAGGGCCTTGGATTGTATCCAGAGGACTCTGGAATATCCCCTGTGAGGACAGTCTACATCCTTTCCGGCACTCTGTTCAGTGCTGGAGCACTGCCCTGGGAAGTTCTGTGTAGGGGGAACTTCTTGGGATCAGTCCCTGCCCGTTCCTCTGATGCAGTTGCTGGAGCCCCCAGGGCAGAGCCTGGGCTCTGCTCGGAGCTCTCCCTGTCGACAGGGGCAGACAGGGATGAGGGCTTGAGCCTCTCGAGGCTGAACAGCCCCTGCTCAGCCTTCAAGGAGGGCGGTGGTGAAATGAAATGGAGCACGAGGCTCTCTAGGAAAAACAACCTAATTTGGAACACAGTAGAAGCTACTATGCAACCTTCCCTGCACTCCCACCTTCTGGCCAGCCTCATGAAAAAGCCACACGTTCTCTGGCAAATGTAAAAATCCGTAACAACTCACTCCACTGCTCTACTTTCAACTGCTTAATGAGAGGAAAGATGCGTACTTATGTCCTTACAAACAATTTGATGGCTGAAGGAATGGTTGTTAACGTCTTTGGAATGGGTCTTAATGTCTCTACTGACTTTGCGGAGCAGGTTCTTAGCAGGCCCAGGCAGTTTGGGCTCCAGTCTGCACAAGGCTGAACTTTGGGGTAAAATGCCAGGTTCATGGTGGGAATACGGGGTAAGTGGTTTGGGAAGGCTGAACCTTCCTAGCAGCTCAGCCAATGGGGAAAGGAAGAGGGACACACATGGCCAGGGGTTCAGGATAAAAGGGATGCTGCGCCTCCGAAGCCTTGACAGAGAAAAGCCCGTGGGCGCATGGCCTGGTGAACTCTCTGTCTTTATTTGAATAAAGTTGAAGGACTCCTCTGTCTCCCTTTGGACATAAGCCTCTGATGTTTGTGGATTTTCCTGACGTTAACTTTCTAAGTAATGTGTTAGATAACCATATTATTGTAATTTAATTAGAAGCTGGGCAGAACTCATAATGCTTTTTGTCTTGGACTGCCTAAATTGCTTTGTTTTTCTTTTGAGTAAGTAAATGAAGATACAATTATGAAATTGTAACAGCGTGAAATAGATGATTCACTACATTATTAGACTGGAGGAGAGTGTGCTGCTGGTTGAGTTAATAATAGTTCATGCTCTGTCTTACAAAGTACACAATGCACAAGGTTATGCACATTCTCTGTAAAGCTGGTTTGGCCAAATGTAAGCACACAGCGTATTTCATTCTACTTATACATCACAAAATCAAATTAGTTGTTTAAAAACTTAAAATTACCTGTAACTGTGTGAGAAAGAAGTTAATGGGAATTGGCTTTCACAGGGTATGATATGAATTGATATTAAATATTATAATGTTTAATATTAATGATATAAAGTGGTTGATGTTGTTACAATGGCCTAGTTGTGAGGATGGTTTTGTATGTTTTAATGTGGATTTATGAGTTTACATTGGACAGACTGTTGCTAGCCAAGCCTTTGAGACATGACCTTAAAAGGAGTAGAACTCCATCCAATGATAACCTTGATGACCACAGTGACAAAGCTCCGTCAGTGCCAAAAAGAGGGACATGGGGTGGGACAGTGTAAAATCAAAATAAATATGCATAAAGCTGATGGAACACTAGGGGTAAAAAAGGCGGAGCCGCCATCTTGTGCACAAGCCTCTGGCATTTGGCCACACTCCCAGCACTGTCCCTTTTGTTTTGTGAATTTTTTTATTGTTCTCAATAAAACTTTTGTAACTCTTTGCCACTCAGGGTCGTTTATAACAACTGTAAGGTTAAGTCCTAATTCTACAGCTATAGTTACTGAACTCCTGAAGGGCAGCGCTGAGAGCAATTCATCCTGTCAAATCATCTTCTCTATGTCTTTATCCTTGGCAGAGAAAGAGGAAAGCAACTGAAGCATGAGGAAAAAGGAAAGGCAAGATACAAAATTACAAAGATCAGACTCAACTCCTCTCTTGAGGCTTCTACCTTGGCTTTAATATATAATCAGCCCCAAAATTCCTCACTGAGTTTGAACTGCCAACCCCCTGCTTTTTTTTAGCCACTCCAAAAGAAATCCTTCAGCTCATTTTTTGAGGCTTTTCTCACTAAAACTGGAAGGGAAAATAACTGTCCCCTATTTCTTTCATCAGGGCAGGAAAAAGAATCAGTGGGAGTAGAAAAGACATGGGGGAAAAAAAGTGTGGCCTCAAGCATTAGATAAATGAATTATATCAAACATTGCACGTTTTACTGTTTACAGCAGCTGCTAGAATGTTCCAAGGGAAGCACCTAAATTGTCATCTGTATATATTTGAATTTATAAAAATCACACTACATTACCTTTCTGTAATCTGTGATTTCTGTAGTGGGCAGGATATTCTGATTTTCTTTACAGTACCTGCTAACAATGCTTTTCCCACTCCAATACAATATTCTTAAATATATCTGAGGTTTCTGGACATCTTTCCAATAGCATATCCCTGCTCCATGTCATCATCTGTCATCCTTCTCTTCTCTTATATCCGCAAGAACTGTAAGAACGTGTGACGAAACAGCTTGTTCTGGCTGAAAGTGGCTTTTTCACTTGAAGCACCTTTCTACCAGCAGCACCAAAATCTGGCAATTTGTTCAACACTTTAATTCAGATGTAAAAATTTCAGACAACCAAATTAGCCTGCTTGTCAGAAAGCTCCTTCTGCAGTGAAAAAACAAAAACTGTGCCTCCAAGGAATTTGGCACTCCACATCCATAGAGGGAAAAGCAGGACTTCTGTTGGACATGTGTCCAGCTTTAGCCAGCACATTTCAGGAAGAATTGAGAATACCAAAGTAGCCCAGCAGGAATGACAAATGTATATAGGAGATTTGATCCAGAAGAAAGACTTGGACAGTTGGAATTGTTTACCCTAACAAGGATAAGACATATGGGAAACATGACAGCACTATGCAAATATGTATGTCAGAAAATTGACACAATGTCCTGATCTGCTTGTTTATATGGGACAGGATGACACTGAAAGGGCCTAAAGTTAACCCAAAAAATGGCCACTAGAGAGAGATGAGGAAGGGCTGGTAAAAGCTGGGGAAGCTCGAAACGGGCTGCTTGAGGCAGATGAGAATCTCTGCTGCTGGAGGATTATAAGGCCACTTGAAAACATGGTGAAGGGTTTTGTAGTGAGTCTGATCTTTGTATTTTACTCTTTGCTGGTGTGCTGAATGGATTGCAGGGTCCCATCAGGGTCCCCTCCTACCCAGTTCTGATTCTGAGCTGGCTGTGTTGTAAATGACACTCAGGTGACAGAACAGATCCCTGCTGATCTGAGGTGAGTGGAGCAGGTTCTCATGGGATGTTTCCCTGAAGCTTGGTGCTCATATTCACTTACTTCCTTCACTGCTTCCTGACTGGGAACCAGAAATGCTAATTTTCCAGGAAGATACTGGATAGTGTTCTTCCCAAAGTTATGCTCAATTTTCGAATTCAGCTTTGTTTTGGACCTTCAGTTTACTTTTGAAAAGAGGGAACATGTCCCACACGTGGTCATTTTCTTTATACTTCAAGTCATAATGTCAAGATGCAAATTACTGTGAAGTATGGAGTAGACATAAATTCTGTGCTAACTCTCCATCCTTTCTGTTGCAAAGGTCTCTTTTTATTTTCCAGTCTCTTTGCTACATTTACTTTCTTCCCTTGTCTGACCTGTTTCTGTGAGAGAGAGCTTTTACCCACCTCCCTTCCCTCTCCTTCCACAAAGTCTTTGTTAGCTGCTTTTCTGTAACCTTTCTGCATGTTGCTGGACACCTTCATCCCTTTCCATCCATGCATTCTCTCTCCAGCCCAACATTTACTACCCTGTTCTGTGCCATCTTTATTAGTTATGATATAATCTAATACTTCATGATAAGATAGACTAATTTGTTTTCTATGTAATCTAGACCAGACCTTGGGAAAAAATGCAGTAAAGTGTTAATAATAACTGTAATGTGTAGCAGATTACCATCCCTGGCACAGAATAGTCTCAGTTAAATAGAACCACACAAGTATGGAATAGCTGAGTCTGGATGGGCCTCTGGAAATTCTCCAGTCCAAGCACCACATTCAGCAGACCCATGCCTTGTTTTTTGTGATAGCTTCTGCAATACTGGGGTTTGTAAAACAGTTCTGATCACAGTTTTCTGAGAGCTACAGGAGAATGTCAGTTTTTATCTAAAAGGGTATGCTGAAGTATCCTTTAGTTTAGCTGATTTGGGAGCTAGAACAAAGATTATCTGCAAATAAAATTAATGAAACTGAATAATGGTAATGAACTGAGAACAGAAGTTCAGGGAAAATTGGTGATGCGTAATGAGATAATGCTTTGTGATGATGCATAATAAGATAATTCAGAAAAAATATAGCAAATTACAATAGGCAAAAAGAAATCTCACTCTTCTGTCAACCAGGGATTCAACTGTGAAAGAATTTCTGAGAAACTTTAGTAGTTTAACACAAATGCAATCTTAAAATACTTCTTATTAGAATCCTCATTTGAAACAACACCATGCACACACTGTAGAGTTAGGAGGATCTTTTTCATATTCATGTGAGTAATAACTTGATGTTTGCTTACATATATATTTAGAAAGAACATCTCGTACCTCTGCAGCTAACACCTTTCCTGCACATTGAAAGGAGTATTTGGCTTATTCTGTAGCACTTGCATATTGAATCCTTCCATAGGCCTTGCAGGAATGCACTGGGGACTGCAGCAGCCTTTTGGTGGCAGGTGTGACCAGCATGTGAGACAGTGCCAGCTGGGCACAGAGAACAGGCAAAGCCATTGACCCTGTCAGTAATTACTTCAGCCTCAACCACACGAGCACCACACAGATGCAGTGGATGTAGCTGATGATGGAGAGGCTTTGAAGCACCTGTCACTTCCCCAAGCCCAGCCCTCTGGCTGCACCTTTGATCTGTGTTATCAGCAAGAAACATCACAAATGACAGCAGGGACAGAGTCTTGTTGGCAGATGTCCCACAGAGGAAAGTGTCAGTTTCTCTCTGGAAGAGATTACAGGAATAAAAGCGAAATATCTGGCTATTGTCTATTTCCAATCCATCTGCCGATACCAGCGAGGAGGTCTCTGGGAACTGTCCTGCGTCACCTTGGTCAGTTAGTCCTGACACCCACAGTTTATTCACACATAAATATCTGAGTCTCCACAATGTTATAAAAATGAGGAGCTTGGTCTGGGGGTGAATCAGTTAATTTCTGGACAATGCATCCCTTCAATCACATGGACTATTATTGTATTATCACAAGGACAACAGAAAAACATAGTAAAATTTTAGCAAGCCTTTCATTTTAAAAACAAGTGGGACGATACTGACTAAATGGTTCGTTTTAAGCTGTACAGAAAAAAGGTGCTTGGTCCCAGTAGATTACAGGCTTAAGCAACATAATTTCTAACATCAAAATTATCCCCTTGCTATTTTGGAGTGAGTAACTCACCTTAATTTGTTTTTCCTTCTCTTTTTCCTCTTCCTTGAGCCATTTTCTCTAAGACCATACCTTTATCAGGAAGAAAATGTGTCGCCCACAACATCTCAGGAAAAGGCTCAAAGGTGCCCTGTGGTGGTTGTACACTGAGAGGACAAGGAAAGTGGTGTTAGGTGCAACAGGTGCAGGCAGGAAATGGGGGGTTTAAAACTTGCTGTGTTCTGCAACAGAATATCCTGTAGCTGGGAACTTCCAAGCATTTTTGACAGCTGGGTTTCCATGGAAATAAGTACAAAAAGCCTCCAGCTATTTTAAGAACTTAAAATAAAGGATGCCGGAAGGTTATGGATAGATAATACATCTGGGGGAAATCAGTACATTTTTGGACAATTCATATCCTTCAGTTTATGTCTTTTGCTCATACTGCCTGTACCAACTTAACTGGACAACAGCAGAGAGGGTAGAGAAATGTGCCTAGTTGGGCAAGAGGGAGTCAGACTCAGGGATGTCAGAAAAAGTAGCAGAACTTGTGTTCAGTTCTGCTTTCATGTGGTTCAAGACATGGGCAGTAAAACCAATAGAGATCATCTTAGAGGCTTTGTGACAGAAATTAAAAATTAAATATAACAAACAGAAGCACCAGACTTATTTGTTCAATTCAATTTTCTGATATTCACATCTGCCAAGCTCCCACAGCTGTTGTTACCACTTCTACCATCCCAAGGCACAGCCAGTCTGGACACAGAGACAAGTACTGTGTAGTGTCTCACCACTTGTCCCACTTCTCCACTCCGTGTCTAAGCCACTCACCTGAGAAGACTCTCATCCAGAGAGGCTTCAGAAAGCTCTTTACAGAGCCTTCTTTTGAACACTGTCCACTTGCACAAAGCCTGGTGGCATTTGCCACCATTCCATCAGACAGTCTTTGGAACCCCAAGTGAGTAGGCAATCCATTTTTAGCATAGGAATAGGAATGTATTTTTTTTTCTGCTGGAAACTTGGAAGAGAGCTGCTTTTCTTCCCCAGCAACATGCCTTTCTAAAGGACAGACCAAATTAAGTACCTGGATAGATTTTTATGCCTTAGCAAGTCCAGTGTTCTCAAAATCTGTTCATCTGCAAATCTGTGCACAATTTAAGTGGCATTCTCAATCAGGAGAATGTTTACACAGGAAGCTATATTTGTTTTATATCCAGCTTTTAGTTTCTAGACTTCGGGGATTTTTTTTTTTTTTTACAGTTTAGGGAGTTAAGGATAAAACAAAAAAATCTGAGCTTATCTCATTGTTGAGAAGATATTTTTTTTTTTATAGAAAGCTCATCCCATTTCCATCTCCACACATAGAAAAACACAGCCCAGAATTACTGAGAGCTGATCTAACTCTCTGTATTGGACAGAAAGCTCACCTGCTCCAGGGAGGTTTTACTCGGTGGCCACACAAGTTCTTCTGCCACCTGGAAAGGTGAAATGCTCCTCAGGGCCAGCAAAATACCACAACTACTGAATTATGGTGATTACACAGAGAGAGTTCTGCTGAATAAAGCAAGAGGAGTGTAAGCTCATGATCTCTCTTGCTGATTTGTATGTTGTAGAGCCAGGTGCTTCAGTACTGATGCCTTGAAACTCCAACCTGCATAGCAAAAAATCATCTTTTCTTGAAAGGTTTCTACCTACAGGTTGTCCTCTTCCACCCATTCTCACAAGCCTGTGCTTGACCCATTCTCCTCCAGTAAAATTACTGTACCTTTTCTACATTCACACAATTAGTAACTGTACCTGCTCACAGGTTCTGTAGTTTTCAAAGCAGCTATATCCACAGAAGGTCTGTGCAGACAGACACATGCATTCTCAGTTGTCTGTATCGTGCCTTCCCTGCTCTCCTTGGTGCCTTTGGTGTTTTCTCTGGGCAGGGACTACTCTCACTGAGCAAGCTGGTGTAACACTCACCTAAAGCTAAATCACGTGACAGGCAGCTCTGAATTTTCAATAAAGAATGACCAGAAAGATGACTATTTTATTATTTCTAAGTAACCAACATGGAAACAATAACAGTGATTAAGTCACAATCGGCTTAGTCTAATAGTAACCACAGCATTAATACTTAACACGAATATAACAGAAATTACGAGTATGTTAACATTATTCATTCTCAGTGAACAAAAGTGTACAGTAAGGTCAGCATTAGTCTATTAAGAATGCTCCAAAACCAGCTGGCCAGTGTCCTCCAAAGCAGAGTGCTTGCTGCCAGGCAGGCTGGGGTGCTGCTATCTGCCCCTGCAGGCAGTTTTACTCCTGGGCTCCCATGGGCCCTTCCTCTTCCCCTGTTTCTGCCTGTGGTTCTGGTGTTTCCCTCTGTTTGCTGGGCTATCAAAGCAGGGCCTGCTTGAAGGAAAAGGAGCCGCAGTGCCATGGGCTGGCCCTCATTTGCTGTGTCCCCTGGGTGGTGCAGGGATGCAGCCCTGAGCTCCAGGCAAGGCTGGCTCCACTGAGGGTGTGTGACCTGCATCAGTATCTGCTATTCAGACTCTTTCCCCACCCTCCCTGACCTCCTTGCTCCATGGATAGGACATGCTTTTGGAGCTGTACCGCATTTAAGATGCTTTCTTTTACACTCTTTAATAGGAATCCTGTAACACAAAATAGAAACCTTGCTTTTGTAGGAAGGATTTTTTTTTCAATGCACCCTTTCCATCTCCTAGTCCTTGTACCGTACTATCCTCTTTTCCAAAACATTTACTAATGCATGTACTTGGCCACCCACCTTTACATGGAAGTACCAAAGTGACACTCAAAAGAATAACTTGCATTTGGTATTGTGGTCCTGGCCCCTCTTGGTCTGAGCAACATAGGATAAGCTTCTCAGCTAGAACATTTTCATAATCACAGGGAGGGCTGCACCCTCAAAAATAAAATTCCTCAGTCTTTTTTAGAACCAGACTAGAGGACATCAGTGTGAACAAAGCAGTAGTCTCCAGCGTTCTTCCCATCAGGATTCCTCCTAGAGTACCACCAGCTGCTGTGTCATGTTCACTGTAGAGACAAGAGAAGACATCAGCTTGTATATTGTCCATTCTACAAGTTGTGATGGAGATGGAAAAGAAAAAACCCTACAGCCTGCTCAAGTGGGCTTTTTCTCCCAAATGCACTTGCTAAGGCCTCCCCTACTCCTCACATACAGCTCTTGTGTTCTTGTGTTGAAAAAAATCCAAAAAACAACACAGAACTAAACCAAACTACAACAAATAAACCCACCAGCCCAGGAAAGTATATGTCTGATTATTTCTGTAGAGGGTTCAGTAATGGTTTTGGACACACTGTTCTAAGTTGCTAAGTGTTTACCACTAACTACTAACTACTTTTAATCATCTGTTTATTACTTACAGCAAAGCCCATTGCCCAATACTACAGATTTGTGCTGTCTGGCCAGGATCAACCACTTTCAGGAACAGCACAGTATGCCCAAAACAAGACATAGCAACATACTGACTATTTGCATTCCTCTTCTGGACCAGCAGGCTTAAACAGTCCAAGGCCATAGTTTCACAACATGCCATCCTCTGCAGCAATACTGCTTTAGGATATTCCCTGGCACCCCTTGCTCTGCAAGCCCTGTAGGTTTGTGGGACAGCACTGAGGTTGGATAGGAGTGAGGACTCAGTGACTGAGCACTAGTACTCCAGTGGCAGTGCCATCTCCCACCCCGTTCATTCCCCGAGTAACACACCGGTGTAGTTGTCCTGCTGACCGGGCCCTCCTCCAGCCGGTGCTTCCCGGAGTGTGGCAGCTCTGAACTGTCCCGATAATCGCGGCCCTTGGAGTTCTGCATGTCCAGCACTGCCCGGCTCTTGGAGGGAAGGGGTGGCTTGTTCTGCTGTCCCTGGATGCTCAGGCTGACTTCAGGCCTTGATGGCTTCACGAGTTTTTTGAGTGGTGCCGAGTTTTCCAGTGGTGTTGTCGTCTTTGGTTTGCCTTGACTCTTTTCCCCTGTATTCTTTTCTTCCAACTGGCAGGATGAAGTGTAGGACCGGAATCGTTGTGTGGGCACCAGGAAAGGTGGTGATGGCTGTTTGCCAGAGGCCTTGCTGCACTCAGGCTCCTGTGGCTTTGTGAGATGACAGCTCTGCTCAGGCAGTGGTGGCTGCTCTTTGCGCAAGGCTTTGGGATATTCCTGCTCTTTCTTGGGGGCCACCTTGCCCTTGGAGCCCATGGAGCCATACAGTGGGTTCTCAAACATCTCTGGCCTTTGCTGCCCCTCCTCCTGCAGCACAGGCTCTGCTGTGGATTTCCCCAGGTCAGACGGCCTACAGTCATGGAAATAGGGTGAAAAGGAAACTTGTGAAGAGCAGGCAAGAGAGTCACTGACTGATTTAGAGAGGACATGAATAGTGATTGAGTATGAGCAAATTAAACTGACTGCCTGAAGGGGCAGCAGGAAAACAATTAATCATGGGGAGAGAGAACAAAACTGTGTTTAACAGAGAGAACAGAAGTGAGTTTTATTTTGTTTAATCATTAGTAACATGATAGCAGAAAGCAGATATGCATAACATTGTGTAAACTCCTTGCTAGGTTGCAGTCCTGTCAAAGTGATGTTTGGCTTCTTTTTAAACACAGATAAACTACCGAGCCAAACTGTGCCAGGTCCTTTGATGACTCTGCAACACACACAAATCTGAATTTGAATATTAATCTATTAATCTTCAGATCTCACAGAGAGGATGGAAATGGTAGTCTAGAGGCTTAAAATAAGAGCTCACATTTACTATGGCATTTTACAACTATGTCAATCTCTTCTTGCAGCATGGTATTCCTAAGGAAGGGATAAATTTCCTTAATACACCCAAATGCACAGTGTAAGAGTAATAGGTCTGCAGGGTGAGGCAATCCATGTGCATTCCCAGCAGTGCCCTTTGAGCTGCAGCTCAGCCTGGAAAGACAGCACAGCCATGCAATGGGACACAGCAAGTCCTATGGGTTTGGGTCACTCGACCTGATTTGGCCAGGTTTTCATCTGCCAAGTACTTAAAAATCAGCCACAATATCACTGAGCAGAGTGGAATGGAGGTGAGTGGCACATGTTCTTTGGGTGTCTTCAAATTAGTTGTGTTCCATGTCTCAAGCTCTTCTCTGGCAGTCAGCGCATGCCGGAGCAGAGAGCTCAGCCATGATGGAGCACTGCCAGGTACAGAACAGACCCCAGCAGTGCTGGCAGCTCTGACTACTGTGAATTTGGACTTCCAGAGTGCCACACCCATTTACCAGGGGGCTTCAGCCCAGCTCAGAGAGCAGCTGCCTCTTGAATGTGAAGAGGTCTGTAACAAGGACACAGATTGCACACATGCACTAGGGTGAAGTAGCCTCGTCACCTCACTAAGCTGGGAAGGGATGGGATATTTTCAGTTGCCAGACAGAAATTCTGCATCAAGGCTTGTGATAGAGGCAGCACATGGAGTCTAGCTTCTGCAGCAGCTGGACACTTGTATCATGCCAGTAGAAATTCAGTGAAAGTACTTCACGTATAACACACAAAGGACCTCTCCTTCCTATCCAGGGGAAGGGTCTGTGCCACATTCCCCCCTTTTCTTCTTTGTTATTACAGTCAACTTTGTAAACTTCTCCTTCTCTTCTTTTGGTAGAGAATTAAACCTATATATCAGGTTGAGACAACAGGTTCAGGAGTCTTGGAGAAGACTCCAAGGAGTCTTCACTGCAGCCTTCCAGTGCCTAAAGGGGACTGACACAAAGGAGGGAGAGTGCAAACAGTGACAATACAAGGGGGAAGTTTTAAAATTGAAGAGGAGAGATTTAGGTTAGATGTTAGAAAGAAGGGTTCTGAGGCCCTGGCACAGGGAAGCTGTGGCTGCCCCATCCCTGGAAGTGTCCAAGGCAGGTTGCATGGGGCTTGAAGCACCCTGGGATAGTGAAAGATGTCCCTACCCATGACAGGGGGTGGAATGAGATAAGCTTTAAGGTCCATTCCAGTCTAAACCATTCTATGATTCTAAGATTCCATTATTTAATTGTAAGTTTAACTCATTATCCTTGGCTTTCCTTTCACAAAAGTCTGAGGAACTGCTACACTAGTTTTCTTTGAGTATGCAATGTCTGTACTTGTGACCTTCACTTATCTTTCTCATTCTAGAGATAAAATATGTAAAGAATATGCTGCACCTTGAACTCTCTAAACAGATAATGAAACAGTGACTGTGCAGAATGACAGGAGAGGAGCCCAGCCTCAGAGCAAAACTCAAACACTCACTGGTACTCTTGACTCCAATTACAAATGCTTCTGCTTGCTGTAGGCTGGAGGGATGGTTTTGGAGATAGAGGTGACAAGGAGGGTGATGTGGAGGACGAGTGACTTTGCCCCATTAGGGAGGTGTTCTCTTTGGACTGCTGCTCATAGTTCCAGAGGGAAGGTGCCTGCTCTGATGAAGGTGTCTGCTTAAGCTGACAGGTTGCAGAGGGCTGCTGAGAGAAGGAAGCCATGCCCAGGTAGTTGGGGTTGCTGATGTCTGTGGGGGTGGACCTGCTCAAGAGAAGAAATATTGTTAGGGAGGCACATGCACAAATATGTTTGGGGTTTTTTGTCTCCTTGCCAGCTACAAAGGAGTTAGTACCCACTGACTGCTTAGATTCAATACTACCTGCCTTTTTTTTTTTTACCCTTTTTTTTTTTTTGGTCACTGTAGCTTCAGAATCAGGGGAAAAGTGGGAGTCCTGTTAGTGCCTCACTCCCCTTGGTCACTGGAGAGGAAGCAGCTGGGTCAAGACAACCTCCCCCACCCCCCAAAATAGTTCCTGTGGCTGTAGCAGATGCTTCCCTTTCCAGGCTGCAGAGAGCACTCGGCTTCTGCAGCCACATATAGGGGCTGTCATGGGTTTCAGGGCCCAGCCAGAGGCTGCCTGCAAGGAAAAGCCCCAGTGAAAGAAGGTGAAAGGACAGCCTTACTCAGACTCATGATATGACTCTTGGAAAGGAAAAGCCAGGCAGTTTGAGCATAGCTTCCCACCCCAAGCTGTCAGAGGTAAGGTGGCAAGGTTACCGTAAAATATCCTCCTTTCCCAGGCTGTCTGGAGAAGTGACAGCACTCCCCCAGTAGCGAGCGATGGCTGCTGCCTCTCTGGCCATCAGATGAGTAGATTTTGACTTTCTGTTGGAAATAAAAAGGTTTAGGGATCCTCTCTGGCTTTTGAATGCATTCTCAGCTTTTGAAGCTTTGGGCACAGGAGCATTGACCAATGCTAACCAGAGAGCCACAAAGCAGCTTCCCAGTGCTCAGCACACCTGTTGATGTGGCTCTCACAGCAAACCCAAATTTGCATATATGGTGCCAGCCATTTTCCTGGAACTCACTTACCCACTTGCCCTTTACCTGTTAGCTGGATCCCAGTCTTTGTTAGGCTCTAAATTGCTGATGTTCTTTGGTTTCTGACCAGTGATTTCATCACGTTCAATCTTGACAAAATCTGAAGGAAGAAAGGAAGGGGCACACATATCTTCAGTGTCTGTCTGCTCAAGTTTTCTGTGTTCCTGTGTTCATTAAGGCATCACTTTTTGTCCATTAAGGCATCTCTTTTTGTCCAGTGTAAAACTGTCCATCAGAGTGATGGACAGTTTTAAACTGTTGTTGCTGTTATGTTTTCAACTACTCACTAATACATGTCATGTGTTGTTGACAGAGGAAGAAATGTGTCTTGAAATACAAAAGTCATGATTCACCAAACAGCCACATACAGTCATTTTACTATGGAGGATAATTGTAAATATCATGAATAATTGTAAACGGCTGCTTCTGTACTCTGAACGAGAACAACAGATAGCAAGGTGAAAAAAGCAAAGTTTGTGATCTTCTATCTAAGAAACTGCTCATTGAGAGCCTGACATACTCTTTGCTCCCCAGGATGATTGGACCAAGGAGAGCTTGGAATGGAGTGTGCCGTATCACAAGTGGAAGTAAGGGATCCCCATTCAATAAAACCAGTGTGGGTGACAGACAGGGGGCTCTCTCAGCCTGCTCAATTTACTTGAATGATGAAAAACCCCATGGAATCCAATTGTTCTATCTTCCTGGAAGAGTACAGGTATGCTCCTGAGAGCTAACCATACTCACACCTCCTTGCACTCAGCATCAAAAGCATTCTCTGGGACTACAGGCACTGCAGAGATAATTTTCAATTCCTTGACAGTTATCAGAAATCTTTTGAGGTGAGCATTGCAGAGATATGATGTTCCTTACCATACAGTTTCTCTCTCTGTTTTCCTTGTGATGTTTGTAACTTGATTTCACCTTGGAAGATCCCCGTTTTCTCTCCATGGTGTGTGAGCACAGTATGGATAGGGGCTAAGGATTCTGTTGCTTCTATTCGCAAGGCAATGCAGCCTTCCCCTAAAAGCCAACAGGGAGACAATGAGGCTGGGGCTGAGAAACGAAGCACTGAAATGTTTTGTGCCATCTACTACCAATGCACTGACTGGTATGTAATTACTGCTTTGGATCACAGTAAGGAGCATACCACCTGAGAAATTAGGGACATTTATTTCACTTCATGTGTGTGTGAAGGATTTGGGCACAGGTAATCAAAGTTACCTGTGTTAACTTCAGGGTTTTGAGCTTCCACTCCTGGTAAGGAAAACATGAGCCTATGGCTGCTATTGATGTTAACAGGATTTAGGCAAAGAGCATTTTGTGGACAGGATTTCATTCTCTGGCTGGTGACAATCTGGGAGTCACAAGCACAGCCAAATTTCTGTAGCCAGGAGAAATGCCTCAAGTAAGTGCAAGTGAAACAGGATTTCTATGTTCTGATTAAATGCATTTAAACATGCTGACTCCTGATTTAGTTCCTGTAAAGGACTTTCTTTTTAAACCACAGCTCTTTCAGAGCTGGTAAAGCTCACACAGGTTGTTGCTTTGAGTTCATATTCCTTTAGTCATAATTACTTCACAAAATATTGCCCACAGTGAATGTATATTTCTGTGTATGTTGAGGTCTAAATCAGAGATGTTCAGTCTATAGGAGTTACTTCTAGTCTCTCCCACTCTTTCAGTAGTTTGGAAGAATCTAAGTAGATTTTGACTCATCCAGAACTTTAGAGCTAAGCACTTACCATAAGATTCATCACTGTCTGACGACTTAATGCTGATCAGGATATGTTGATCCAGTAGGTATTCCGGGTCTGAAATAATTGGAGTCAGCTGCAAAGACAAGTTAAGGTGGGTCAATACAACATATGGTTGACAGGAGCACACTTCTCCCTGGGACTCAGTCCCAAATGAGGAAAATCCTGCTGGATAAACCCACGAGGGTATCGTGTCACCTCCAGGATCAGCCTCTGATAATATCTGGATATCTCTGGTAGAAGGCTGCACTATTTGAGTCCCAACATAGCAAATGGAATGCTGCAATTCTGACACTCATGGGATGAGCTGCAGTTTTCTCCTGTAGTCCAGGACTGAAAACTGCCTGAGAAGGAAGGCATCTGGACTGTGATTACAGTCTGCTCCCGAAAAATCTGCCTGGCTGTTGTTGCAATCACTTATTGTAGAGCCTTTCCCCAGCTTCTCAATGTAAGGCACTCTTTCCAAGTCAGCACTTCTGGGCTATTTAGAAGGGTATTGACATGGATATTTGCTCCAAATCCAGGAGCTCCTGTAGTTCTTTCAACTCCCACCATACCAAGAAATGAAGAACAGCTCTGATCTCAAGGACAGGACTTGTGTCTGACACTGACACTCAGAATACAACTTCTGGACACTGATGTTCTTTTTAACACAGGCAAAAAAAATACTTAATCAACTTTTCTAAAATATACCAAGTTTTATCTGACCAGGCAAAGAAACTCCAGGGCAGGGTTACTCTTTAAGATGTTTTATTTTCCATTTAAAACTAAGAAAAATGGTCCTGCTCAAACCAGCAAAATGTTCTCTAAAAAGATGAGAAAAAAGTCATGGTCCTGAATGGCATAATCACATCAGCAAAATTCTTCATAGACATGTAAGTACACTGACATGAAAGTCCTTTCCTGCTTACAACATACTTTGTTTAGCCTAAGCTCATCCTGCATTCTTACGGTCCATTTAAGTGTAAACAAGACCACAACAATGTTCCTGAAAGTAGTATTTATGGAAGTAAAAGACCTAAGGTTGCTTATGGGATCAAAGTGGAAGCTTCTCCTCCATACAAATATGGAGGTATTGTCCCAGTTTACCTTTGGAAGTGCCTCGACGAACTTTACCACAAGCTCCCCTTCATTTCCATCCTCATTTTCTCCTTCCTGGCTCTTTACAAAGCCTGCAAAAGGACAAGAAAGGAGTTTACCAGGAGAGAGAGAGCAAGAACTGGGCTACAAATCCTCTTCACTATGTCTCTAAAAAGCCTACAAGTATTTTCCTACTTGGATGCAAATTTTAAAAGTATTAAGAAGCCTAAAGTCTGAGCTTTGGATGAATTTTTACACCGTAAATTTGCAAATGGTTTTGCTAGAGCATTGTTAAATGGTTTCATTTTGCAGTTAAACTTGGCACTGAGGAGATCAGTGCATACATGGACCGGAGGATAAGAACATGACAGCTCTTCCTACGCCACTCAAGATAGCATACTTTTGAAATTCTAATTTAAGATTTGTAATACACTGTTTCCATAGAAATTTATGCAAATTTTGCTACAGCCAAAAAATAATCTTTTATGGAACTGTCTTTGACACAGCGCTCTGACATGCGATAATGTGATGAAGCATCCACCAAAGGCTTGCTGTCCCACTTACAAGAGCAGTTCTGTGATGGGAGATTGCTTTAAAAAACCCACAGCAAGGGCATGTAGGCTTGTGTTACATAAACAGCTGAGACTCAGCCCCACAGCATGGGCACAGGCAGTGAAATCTGTGGTGCTGCAGGGTACACAGTCCCACTTAAAAGTCACATCACTAGCATTCATTTCCCTTTCAGTTGATCCTCTGACTTATTTTTTGTTAAACCAGGTTAATTCAATTATTTAAAATTATTTTTTGCTAGGATAATGCAGATGCTTCATTTTGAAATTACCTGATCATTTGTAGCAGGCACAATTAGAAATTTAATCAATCATGTCTTTACTATGTAAGCATTTTCCGTGTGATAAGCAAGATATAGATTTTTCCCATCAAGAAAGGAATTATCAGACTGACAAACAAGGTGGAAAAACTGTTGGAAGGCTACATGTCTGAGCATGAATTACAGCTACCTTGGCTGTGGGGTTTGGACTGCATTGCTGATAGGATAGAATGTCTTGCAAACTACACCAAATCTTTAGGACATCCTTTTTTATGCATTGTAATTAATGATCCACAGAGCTATTTTTTCAGATCAAAGAAAGAAGAAGGAGAACTAATCCAAACATGCAGAAAACTTTGACAGAAACAATAAAGATGGGCAAACCCATACTTTCTAAGCAGCTAGAATGAAACTCAATGTAGAACTTGGTCTGGGACTTGGTCTTCAGAGTAGCATAGCAGTGCAGGAACTCTATCTCCCCTTGAGAATCTGTGTATTTGGAGTCTAGGAAAGAGGAAGAGAAAATAATGTCACTTTCTGTAGGAGATAAAGAGAGGGCATTTTTGAGTGGACTCTTAAAGAATCGGCTTTTTCTCTCAGCATATACAAAGCAATGCATTCTGTATCCAAGGTGAAGATGGCACACATGCACCCAACCTGACTGACCGTTCTTGGAAACAAACTGTGAGGTGACTCCCACTTCAAAGGTGGCAAACACAGGACTGTGGTCACTTGTCATGATGTCAGTGGTGCAGCCTGCCAAGAGAAAGGGAGGATGGTTACTGTCCTGCTCCAGGGAGATCACTGCCAAAGAAATATTTTCAGTAATTTTCCAGAAAATGTAACAGTCTCTCTGGTAACTGTCTCTAGTCAAAAGTGTTTCTCTACATAAACTCCTGTCAGTACATATGAATGTAACTTTTCTGTCAGGATAGAGAAAGATTTGGTTAAGGGACACCATTTTACTGTACTTGACTGTCAGTGTTAGATTCCTCCAGTACAAAAAGCCCTTACAGGCTTCCTGGTTATCTCTGCAACATGCACAGCTAAGTATAGCTCTAATATGGCAGGAAATCACACAAGAGTAGACTGATCCTGCTTCAATGTTACAAAGCAACTTCTGGCCCAAAGTTAACAGTGGGTGACCAAGGCCTGATTGGATCTAAACACACACAGAGTCCCAGCAAACCCAGTCATTCCAGAGAGGCCAATTCAACCCCACACCTCAGCATCATGGGCTTTGTGATCAGATCAGCCTGCTTCATCCCTGAGAGACTTTCACAGCCCTGCTCCCAATCTACACATAGGAAGCCATGAACAGCATACTCAGATGCTCAGTCCTATGTATAGTTAATGATGTTTCAGGAACTGGTATTTAAGTCTTTTATTAAACAGGTTTTGTGGGCTTTTTCTCTTCCCTGAACTGCACTTCAGTGATGCTTCTCAGCAGGAAAGGGAACAGGCTCTTGGTACCACACAGTTCTTCTGGAATACGATTTGATACAAGAGATGTGTTTGCAGCTCCAGTCTCTGCAGACTGGACTGTGCACACAGGGTCTGTCCTGCTGGCACTCACTGTCAGGAGTTCCTGGTAGCAACTGCACAGGAAAAGTGGTGGTTGCTGCCAAGAAATAACTGATGTAAAATGATCCTACAGCATGGTCTAAAGTTGGACAGCTGCAACTGTCCAGGTGGTGTTCTGCATATAAAAGAATAACAGAATGAATTCCCAGCCTGTAAGGTTACAGGCAGAGATTTTGGATCCCCTCTGCCTCATTTAACATCAGGTCCCTCTATGCTGAGTGCCTGGCAGTGCAGGGAGATCCTACAGACTCTGTTCTGAATCATTTCCGTTTCAGACTGGTTGCCTTGCTATCGACAATCTGTTCGCCACCCACCATAGGACTGACACACAACGTGCACCATGGGGTAGGATTTCCAGAGCACTCGATCACACCAGGATGGCAAGTTGTACTTCATCTGCAAACCAAAGCAGAAGTAATGTCAAGAAGGAAAGGAATGGGAAAGGGCCAGTTTACAAAAGAACAGGAAATTCATTCACCCAAGCACCATATATATGTGTCAAGTCTTTTTGTTTATATTGACTCCTTTCAAAACATAAGGGCGGAAAACACAGAGATTTGTTTAGGTCCCTTTCTTCTGCAGGAGTTGCTGTCACAGCTGTGCCACATACCTCTGAAGGGAAATCAGTTTTAACCTACCCCTGTAGCTTTTTGCTTGGTGTAAACATACTTCTCCCGGGTGCCTCTCTCAAAGCGGTAGGTTGGAGCAAAAGTAATCTCCTCTTCCTCTAAAACAGGGAAAGAACTTGGTTACAGCTTGGCCATTGGGAACCCTCAACTGGGCAAGAGAGCCACTGCCCTGTACACCCTGCCCCTGCTGAGGCTGGCAGAGAAAGCTGGTGGATGTAGCAGAGGAACCTGCCAGCCAGTACAGGATCTCACCGAACTGCAGGAACACCTTTTGGTCTCTTCTCTCGAGGAGAAGCTGGTCGAAAGCCAGCAGCTCCGGATACTGCTGCTGCCTGATCTTCTGGATAATATTCTCTGCTTCCTGCCAACAGGGAAACAGCAGAGCTGCAGATGATGCAAAACCTTTTATAAATACTCCCTTCACAGGTTAACTGGTGAGTGCTCCTGAACTGTTTGACAGAGCTGTAAGCCCCTGCCACTTCCCTGTCCTTCCCGTTACTGAAAAGCCCCAGCCTTTTTTGTGTGGCTGAACATTTGTCTATCAAAACAGGTATTGAAATGCCCACACATCCCCTACACAAGAACACACACACTCACAACCACATGCACATTGACACTGAGCTTGGTGTTTTCTCCCACATACTGAAACCTATCCAGTATTTATGAGGGCTTGCCTGAAGGCCTCTTTCAGCTATTCCAAGCTCTCCAACCAGAGCAGAAAGGCAATCTCTGATTGAGCTATTCAGGGACAGATGCTTGTTCACAGTAGGAATGAAAGTCGGGAGGTTTGGGGAACCAAGGCTGCCTGAAGCAGCAAAGTGTGCCAGATGCCATTCCTGGGTCCATTAATCCTTAGAGAGGGGAAAGGGGATTTCCTTACTCTCCTTCAACTGGGGCCACACTTGCGCCCTGGGGATCCCTTCTGTCTCCCCCTCTTTTTGTCATGTTGCCCTAGATTGGAAGAAGAGAGCACTCCTATAGCAACAGAGTGTGCTGTCCCTGCAGGGCTTCCTGCAGCGTCCCGCACCGTCGGGGGCTGTTCCACACGGTAGTTCAGGTCTCCCAGCCAGAAAAGATGAGTAAAGCGATGAGTGATGTTAAATGGACTCAGTTTCTTATCTCCCAGGGTCAGGAAGCGCAGGATGTTCGTGTAGTTCTGGTTGCGTCTGTCAAGACAAGAAAACATCTGCCTGACATCCTAAATTGCTGTGTAATTTCCAAATGCCTGGGATGGCAGAGGCTGCAGCTTTACCAGGAGGGAGCTGCTCCACCTCAGAGCTACAGAGGAGCAGACCAGAAACTGAGGACTTGCCAGCCCAGCAGACAAGCCCAGGGAATGTGCTCCTGAAGCCACTTCTGCTGTCTTCTGGGGCTGTGCTTTTCTGATCTACATGTCCTAGAAACCCAGCACTAGACTGTTTCCTTCAGATTTCAGCAGCAAACACATAACTAGATTTTGGCAGCTCTTCCAGGCCCTGAGGAACCCTTCAATAGAAGTTAACTTCATCAGTAGCAAAGACCCTGTGCAGAAATCCCACACCATCTGTTTCCTGGACCAGGAAAGGATGACAAGGCCAAACTCTTCATTTCAAGTCCTCTTCACTTTCAAAACCACTCCTTCCAACTGCTCCAGCTCCTCCCAGTGTGGACACTGATTTCCCAGTGGTGTCAGGATCTTTGCCTTCCAGTCGTGTGCTGACCAGAACCTGCCTAATCCACAAACCCTTATTTCACAGCTGGGTATAGAGAATTAATCACCATGGGGATATTCCTCTACACCTCCCTCCTGGTATTCCTGATCTTTCTGTGTCCTAGGGCTTACAGCACTACCTACCCTGAGAAGGAAGACAGTCCCCTTCAGCACATTATTTTGGGATGGGAAAAGCCTTCCCACATTTCTCTAAAACACTGTAGATCATGGAAGTGTTTTCCTCATGCAGTGGGTTTTCATGACAGGTCATGCAAGTGTTGTGTGAGACTTTTCCATTTGGCTCTGAAATAATTTTGCCATCCATTTCTCCTGCACCCATGTGCTATGGTCACATAGCAGAAGTCCCTTGTTTAAATGCCATCCCAGAAGACACTGAACAATTTTTTTATGGTCAGGAAAACATGTTTGTGCTGCCTGGTGGGCCCTCATTCCAAACATGGCCCAGAGAATTTCACCCTGGCTCAACAGCCATTTTTGAGAGGGGAGGATTATCTTACCTGTGTTTCTTTTCACTTCCTGAAGTCAAATGGCTGTTAACAAACCCAAAGGAGGTTCCATTAAACATGAATGACACCCCCACTGCTCCTTTATTACCTGGCAAAAGGGAAGCCAAAAATGACAAAAAATTAATCCACCTCCAGGCTGAGTCTAGCAAAGATAATAAAGCACCTAGCATATGTGAAGTAAAGTGGAGGATGGAGAAGAGAAATTCACTTAACACAGAAGAAATTAGTGCATACAGCACAGATTGTGGGAGCAAATTTTAAGGGTGCTAAAAAATTAGTTGAAAGGAGAGAAGTGCAACTTCCTTGTGAAACCCAAGAAAGAGCAATCCAATAGCCGATCAAAAGTGTTTGCTGGGAATATAAATATATATATGTGTGTGTGTGTGTGTGTGTGCTAAGTATACACACAAATAGATTTCCTCTCTTACAGGGTGAAATATTACCAGTGCTAGTGGGATGTAACTTTAGGAGTGTCACATAAATGTTGCCCCAGGAGTGTTGTAGCAGAAGAGCTGTTCCCTGGGGGCTGAGCAGATGCAGCTGCCTGGGCAGGCCCTGCCCGTGCCTCACCCAGCGTGTTTGCGATGCCCGTCTTCACATTGGCTGTGCAGATGTGGCTGATGCGGTTCTCGTGCTCTGGCTTGGCCAGGACAACGATCCTGATGTTCCAGAGGGTATGGATGGCTATCTGCAGGAATGGGAAGGGTAGAGGTTATATTTCTGCAAGTTGCACTGTGGCTGCAGCCTTCCGGACTCCTTTGATTGCACTTCTACAGAAATTTTCTTCTAGTGCTCAGGATATGTTTTCAGTCATTTTAATCAATGCTGGAACCTTGCTATTTTCTAGTTTGTTTTTTTTTCTAGTTAATCTTTGGATTATCTTGCTTGCCCAAAATAGTTTCCCAATCACAGTAAGAGTTAGCTTTCCAGATATGCTTAGATTTCTTTCTTGACATCACTGAAACCCAGGAATGTCCAAAGCTGGTCTTAATAAGGTTCAAGTTTCTCTTATGAAAATGTTTTTCTACTCTGCCTGTACTGTTACATCCTACTTTAAAAGTAGGATAGGCAGTAGCCTAGGACAAGATCTAGGCTACAACTGGCTCAGGAAGTTTAACAGTCTCCTCCTTTTCGAAAGTCAAAATAACACCAGCACTTGACTTGAGTGCTCAACATCTCCCATTGCTCCTAGGCTGGCAGGCTCCCTGCTTTGGCCAGGGGTGGGGGAGTCACTGTCCATAGCAACAGGTCCATCTAGCCAACTCCAGGGGGGCATCTTGTGGAGCCCACAGACATATTCAGTTCATTCTCCTTCACCCAAATGCGATGAAAATAAAGGGAGAGCTAGGGAGGAGGTACAGGCAAAATCCCACTTATTCCCATTTCTTTTATTTGTACAACATGTACACCCTCATTTCCTGAGTTCCATGCAATAGTTGGAATAACCACTCACCACTTTGAAGCTGATACTGGTGATTTCCTGCAGAGATTGCCTTAGGGTTTCCAGCCATTCCTTCTCCCCCTGGGGATCCTCCTGGGTGCCAATCACATAGATGTCATGAGGGATGTAGTCAGCAGTGTCATCTCGGGTCCTCCCCTGCCCCTTGGAGAGGAACCAGGAGGTGATCTTCTTTGGGGCTGGGGCTGCACCTTTTATTAACACACCAAACACCAAAGGAAGTCAGAGCACGTCCTATCAAAACCAGGATGAAGATAACACACGGGGACAGAAATAATGGGCTTCATATCTCATATCACTTTTTATCAGCCAGGGCACACTATTCTAAGATGACAATGACCTTACCCCCACCTGAGTCGCTGAGAAAGAAGTGATTCTGCTTTTACCACCTTCCTCATGTTGATCAGTTTTACAAGACCAAGGCTAGCCAGGAGTAAAGGCAGGGAGCTGTACTCCTCCTGGTCTACCACTGCCTTGACCTTACTCCTTAAGGATGGTCAAACACAGGCAGCTCAGCTCATAGCAGCTGAACCAGGCTTCTGTCCCAAAAGGGAGAGAAAAAAACCCCTATATTCCACTGTCCTCAACCACACCTTGTCCCCTTCTCTAAGTACCACAGACACTCAGCTGTCTTCCCGTGCTGGACATGAACTGGCCCTAGTCAAATGACAGCAGCTGATGTGCAGTTTTGTCACAGCATAGGTCACAGCATATGTGGCAGTTGAGACAGCCATGATACACAGAGTATCATCATACAATTTCAGAAATCTTCAACCCTTACAGAACAACACTACATCACTTCGTAAGGTTGCAAGCATCTGCCCTCCCTGTTCTTTAGCCCAACCTTTTATCCCCTCCTGTTGATGCCCTGCACCTGTGTGCCCTCTGCTCCCTTTGGTGGTTGGGCAGTGCCCCTGGGCACTGCATGGCTCACTGCTGTCAATGCTTCACCTGCTTTTCACAGCTGTACCCACTGGGGATGAGGCTTGGCCCAGCCCCACTCCCAATTGCTCCTGCCTTTCTGCAAGGTGGACAATGATGTGCACTGCTGCACCAGCTTTGTGCCAGCCACAATTCCCTGTCACTTGAGCAATCCTTCAGAACCCAACACAGAGATTCTGGAGTTCATCGTGCCAGCTGAGCACACCTTTAGGCAGTGTCTGAAGGAGTGCCCATGGCAGAAGGGAGCCCATACCCATATTCCAGGTGCCAATGAAGATGGTGATCATATCAGGCTCTGGTTGTTCCGAGTGTTTATTCTTCATCTGCTGCAAAAGCTGGCAGAACCCTTCTCTCTTCTAGACAGAGAAGAGCAGAGAAAATTAATGAGATACTTAACACCTCTGACATGACCTCTTGAAATACCTGCTGAACCAGGAAATTCCCAGCACACTTGAAGGGCAGATTAGCTCTGCACTATCCTGAAACCTTCCAAGAGGCTGCCTTTCCTGTGGAGCTTTTTTAGGCATTTAGCTTGAGCACTGAATGCTGAACTTTAACAAAAGCTGAACTGGTCAGAAAAAAAAACCTTTTCCTCCCTCTTTGTCTATAAGAACCTTTTTACCGTGGCCATCTTGACTTCTTGCTTCTCCCCATTGCTTGCTCTGTCCTTCTGCCTCAGTGACAGCACTTAGATGTCTAAGACTCTTTAGATAGTACACTTGCTCATTTTCTGGATATTTCCAGAACAAAGGAGAAATTTATTTTTTACAAAGGCAACTACTGTCCTTCAACAGTTCCACTTTCTACCAAGGAATGCTCCATGTTCCACTCCCACCCAGCTACCTGCTCCAAGCTGGCAGGAAAGAAACACCATGTACATACCTTGGAATCAGAAAAAATATATTCCTTCCGCTGTGTTTTTTCTTTTTCTGTTTCCAGAACAATAACCAGCTTGTTTGGAACCTTCTGGGACTTGATGAGCTGCAAGACTGAACACAGGCTGGGTGTCACGAGCTGCAGTCACTGAAATAAGGGTCCCACCAAAATGAACAGAATTCTGCTCAAAGGATTGGGATTTCCATGGTATTTTCTGTCTGTGCAGTTTGCCTTGCAGACCTGCATTTTAAGGTTGCTTAATCCTGTTCCCAGTAGGAACAGGTTTGGACTCCAAGTGAAGAGGACCCTCAAAACTCTTCTGCTTGGAGCTCTTTTCCATCCCAACCTGGCAGTGTGAAATAAAGCCTTAACTTTGTGCAGGCAATCCCCCTGTATCCTGAGCCAGCCTACATGTGTTCCTTCCCCATCTGTGAAAGAGGATGTAAGACTTCATTTAGTGGTAAGGGTGATTCCTCCCATCTAAAATAGCAGCTAATTATTATGAACACCAGGTGGAGAAAGCCATGCATGAAAGCTTATCGTTTCAATTACTGCCAGCAACAGGTTGATTTTCTAGCAGGAAAGAGCCTAAGGGTATAATCTACTCTCTCTCTTTGTCTCAACTTCAGTGAGCTGCCTGTTCAGAAAGAAAACAGAAAAAAAGGAAGTTGTTTGAATCAGGCAATCACAGACCAAACTGGTGTTGCCCGTGATGAGAGATACCAATCTACATACAAAAAAATCAAGGGAAAGTCACTGAAAAATGTTACTGAAACTGAATGTCTGGCTTTTTACCATCAAAAATCATCACAGAAGTCAGCATGTTCCTGCAGAATGTTGGAGTTTTTTTTCAAGTGGCATTGTTTTTCAGAACAAAAATGGTTCTATTAACCAGCTCTATGGGGAATCTTCTACTAAAACCTGCTCCCTTGCAGTGCTGATTCCAGTGTCTTCATTTAGACCTGGAGATTGGGTCTAAAATAATCTGTGAAAGCTGGTTTTCCCAGTACAGAGATATCTGTGTCTTGCTGACTGGTGCTCATGCATCACCCAGGACCTAGCAGAATTCCCAGGGCCTAGTTCAGCATTTGTGACATTAAGCTGACATCTTACTTTTCTTGTGGGTATAAAACTTGTCTTCTGGACCATCCTTAGATCTCTTGATAATCAGTTTTCCCATTTCCACATCCACTTTGAGTTGCATTTTTGAGAAAATTCCTAGGGAGTCAGTTTTCACCTAGAGGAATACAGAGAGGTTTTCCATGAGGGACCTTCTACACTTCAGTCACATGTATTACAAATGCAGCACTTCCCTCGATTCCTGGACACATATCATTATGCCAATCTCACCAGACATCTCTTAGACATTTTCATGGTACCAAACAGCACCCAGGAATAGCTGTTATCTCTGTGGCAGCACAGAAAACTTCCCAGGAGCTGAGATACTGACATAAATCTGCATTACTGTCCTTCCACCTTATGATCAGCATTGTTAAAGGAGTAAATTTACCTCAAAAGTGACAGGGGGGATAAGGGAGCGCCGGTGTGTTGAATCAGGACCTTCAATCAACAGTGTTTTCACCTGTAAAATAATTATGTGTAATTTATTGCATTTGGTGATTCCGCACTACACTGACAGTAATGAGATGAGAAAAAAGAAACCTTACAGTGGCAGAGTACTGCACTGATGATGAACCAGAGGCAAAGGAGGACAAGAAGATGATATAAAATAGCTTGAAAATTCTACCTTTTCTTCAATAGATGACAGCAAAGAAATCAGCTGGTTGAGTTTCAATACAATATTGACTGGACTCGCTTCACCAAGCATCTGAAACCGCAGCACAAAACAAAAAGAGAGAGGGAGATGGGTGATTACCAAGCCCACAGAGCACAGCCTGGAGTGCAGTCCCAGGAACACCTCACACAGACCAAGGAGCAGCACTTGTACCTTTGCCACTCTGATCTACAGCGGGCATCACAAGAGCATGGGACATGCAGAAGTGTGGGAGGCTGGAAGGACAAATCTGCAAACCTGTTCCACAGGGTTGAGGCAGCTGGCCATGCATGGGAGTCAGCTTGCTGCTGGGGGCAAGCTCACATGACCAGGCCTGGGGCTCAGCATACAGAAATCCTGGGCTTTTGGTTTTCTGTCAGGGGGAGGAAACTCATGGGGACTTACGTGGGCTTGGGAAAAGGAAGGATGTGGCAGTGAAACATCCTGGAGTGAGGTTTATGGAAAAAGAAGTGTGCAGTGCCAGCCCACATTCTGAGGGAAGATAGGGAGGTAGGAGTCCTCAGGCAGGAGCAGGACAATGACACCACGAGATAGAACTCACTGTGTGCCCTCTGCACTGCAGCAGAATGAGACTAAGGAGAATAAAAGTGGCGTGTGCCCAGCTGTACCCCACTGGCCATGGCTGCACACCAGAGCCATCCCTGCCCCCACTGACAGCCACCCACACACCTGTCCTGCTCTTCCCACCTCCCAGCCCCCTTACCTGGGAGCGCTGGTGGGCACCAGGATGCAGCTGCTGCTCAAACACCTTCTGGATGGACTCCAGAGATGGGAGAGTCCTCGAGGCCTCACTGGGAACACAGACACAGCACAGGTCTGAGGCTGTGGAGGCTCCCTGGTCTGTTCACACTCAGACAATGCCACACAGACAAGATGACAGGCACACGTTCACATTGGGCACATGCCCACACTGAGCCTGCCCTCACCATGTGCCCCCTGAGCTGCGGGATGCGTGATGGGAGCAAATCCCAGTGCTTGGTGATATGGTCAAGAGGGCAGCATGAGTCACACAGCTGACTTTGCCTTGCAAAGCTGGAACATGGCCATACTGGCTGCTCCTTGGGTTTTGCTTTGGATGTTCTAACTTCCTAAATCTCCCCAGAAAGGTATCCCAGTCTGGGCAAAACCTGAAGATATGGGGTACAAGCAGCATCAACCCAACTATGCCAGCTCGTAGATCCAAGTGCACTCAAATGCCTCAGAGCCCAGCACAGTCTGGTGCCTCTGAATGCTGCAGCTGTGGGAGCAGCTCGGTTCTTACAGGGCCTGTGCAGCTGCTGAGGACAGTGTTGGGGACTCCCGATGAAGAGGAAACTAATTCACAGATATTTAATCTCTCATGACTAAGAGAGGCCAGGCCCAGCAAGGGAGTGGAAGAGGCAGCCCTTGATCTCCTGAGCAGAATCATTTACAGGTAACAATGACATTCCTCCAGCACTTCCCAATGAGATTCCACAGGATGCTCATTTGTTGAAACTCTGCTGTGTGAATTTGGCACAGAAGCTGCATGCTGATAATGACAAGACTTACCCCAGCAAGAGCAGCCAGGGAGCAAAGGTCAAAAGGAAGGTGATGGTGGTGAGCAGCACTAGGATGCTTGCACTGTGTCTAGTCAACTGTGGATATTAATGATTTCCCTCACTTTCCTAAGTCTGAATGGACTGGATCTTATTCCATCTTTGTTAGGGAAAGTGGTCCAAAGCAAAAGCATGCCTGACTGAAGATATTTCTCTAGATGCTGAACCAAGGATGACTAATTGCCTAAATTAAACATTCATGTTTGACATTTCAGTCTAAAAGACTTGCTGTGGGACACACAGGAGTACAAGGCACTTGTAGGAATCTGGTTCTGCTAATTTTATTCCTCCAATGCCACTATTCAGCTCTGATCACCCAGGGCCAGTGTCACTGCAAACAGTTCTGGCCCCAAATCCAAGAGTCCCATTGATTTCTGCAGCCATGGAGTCAGACCCCAGGAGGCTGCAAACACTTGCAGGAACATTGGGAGAAGTTTAGTTTGAGAAGAGTGAAAGGATATTTACTGTGATGTGCAGGCCATCTCTTGAAAACACCACAACACCTGTTTGAAGAAACTCAGGAGTGATTTCCCATGGAAAAAGCGCCCTCTGTTCACAGTGCAACATGTAGGCTGTGTGTGAGGAGGAGGAGGAACAGCTCCTGTGGGTGTTCAAGCCCACTAATTACATTTTAAACTTCTTTTATTTTCTTCTCTTGACAGTATAAATACCTTTAGTGATCTTCATTGAAGTGTCAGAAGCCTGCGTGTCCACATGCAATGGAAAGTCGCCAGAAATACTACAGAAAATCTGGAAATGTTAAAGATGTCCTGGGAGTTGAGGGAATTGTAGCCTTACTGCATCTCCTTTCTTTCATTTCCCCACATGCATTTATGAGGAATACGGTTGTGAAACCCAGATAAACTTTAGTAGAATAAGAAGTTGGAAATGGGAGAAACCAAACATGATTACAACAGCAGCACCAGAGGTATTTTAGTAACACAAGACTCTCACTTGTGATTTCATTTGATTTGAGCTTCCACTGTTCAGGTTTATTCTTATCTGGCCACCTCCCTTGCGTGTAGAGAAGCAAAACGCTCAGGCAGGGTGCAGAAGGGCAGCTCTTGGAACAATCTGTCCTCAGTCCTCAGAGGGGCTTGTCTGTGGGCAGCTGGCTTCTAGGAGAACAGGATCAGGCCAGCAGCACAACCAGCCTCACCTCTGCATACACCAGAGAGAAGGGTATGGCAAGCCAGGGAGAGAAGTGTGGAGATACGTGCCCTCAGCTACAGAGTGCTCCAAGAGCTCTGCACAAGTTTGGGCTGGTCCCTTTGCTTACAATCAGCAAGGGGGAAATAACATCCTTCCACCAGAGAAGGAAGGAGGTCTGCAATGTTCTAGCACCCTGTCAGAGTTTTTCTATTTGTGACATGGAAGTTCTTCAAACAGGAAAGGTAAAATTTGTAGAGTCAAGAGTCTAGGCTTTTTCCTTTTTTCATTTCAGCTGGCCTTCACCAACATCAGTGGAATCACTTCAAGTTCACAGTGCATTAGTGGGAAGGAAAATCAGTGTTTAAAATCTAGTTATACACTAATTTGTGCTTGTTTCCATAAATGGCTTGTGCTTGACAGTCCTGTGGGTGTCATTTATGCATTACCAAATTATGCAGTTAATCGGAAAGTGCATTTTTTGTTTCGTTTCTTTCTAAACAAAGCATAAAATATAATACTCTACTGTCTGAAACCACCTAGAAGAAAACTTGATTGTCAGAGCTGTCCCTTCTATATAGATTTCATATCTTTGGACCAGAATCACAGGTCACGACATCTAAATATACTGGTTTTGAGGGCAAGGCAATTTCCTGTGCCAGAAATGAGGGTTCTGAATGCTTGCATGTGGAACCTTTGTTAGACTACAGTGTTATTGCATTACACTCTGAAAACCAGCTTCTAGTTACCTGAAGAGTCCTTTGCAAAGAGCTGTAAGTAATTTCTTCAGTTGAGGAAGATTGCTTGAGCCAGTCTGCACCATCTCAAAGTCACTTATGATGTGAACTCGCAGGTAATCCTGGATTAGTTTAAGATGCTCGTCAGAGACACTGTGAAGTAAACAGACAGGTCAAAAGCCAGCTCTTCTCTCTACTCCCAAATATCAAACAGCTTTCTTATTTTTCTCAAATTCCCACTGTTTAGCCACATGGCTAATAATCCAAGTTCTCTCAGATATTACTCATCCTTTATATTAGAAAACTATACCTCAGTGGAGAAAGTGTATGGGTGATTTTAATAATTCAGAAATTTATTTTTTTCTAGACAACAGCTGGACTGTAAACAGCAGTCAATGCACACAATGTTGATCTGATTCTGTTCTTTATTTGGTGGTATAAATGAGAGGTAATCTTGTTGAATCAAACAGATCCTCAGCTGTTCCAAACACAGAGGCCCAGCAAGCACAGAACTGGGCTGAAGGCTGGTTCAGCAGCCCTGTCACTTGTCCTTCCTTACCTGCTTGTGTCCTGGTACTGCAGTCGCTGGAGTAGTGTCTCAGAAAGGGACAGTTTATTCACGTCTGCCACCCGTGAGTTTTCGGGGAGAGAAGAGGCCTCCTTTGTCTCACTGCTCGGCAGTGCCATGAGGATGTTGCGTGGGGGCAGGACAGGAGGTGTGGGTACCAGGTCTAGCAAGAAGGAAAGGAAAGGCACAGTCATTCCAGCACAGAAATTGGATCTCTTGTCCCTCACCCCAGGCAGGGCAGAGCCCACCCTGCAGGGGCAGTCTTTGCAGATGCCATCTCTTCTGACAGGTCTGTGGAGGGATGTCAGAGCTGGGAAGCTCAGGGCTCAGCACTGGCCCACCTGTGTTTCCAGGGATGGCAGTGGTGTGAGAGCAGTGGGATGAAGTGTCAGGCTTGAACCTCACGTGCACGCAGCACATGCCTCTGTCTCTGCCTGCCGTGAGCCCTGGCCAGTTTTGACTCTCCCATCTGCACAGCAGCTGTGAAGGTTAATTTGTTAAATTGAATATAATGCTTAGAGAACATAGCTGTACCTCACCCATGTCATTCCCATTATCATGGGGATCTGCTACTGAGGCAGAAAGGATGGAGGGACATGATGGAAGGAGCACCAGAAACTGCTAATGGAAAGAAGCAAATGACAAAAGTAAGCAGAGATGGAGAAAATAGACCCCATGACCCAGTGTATAGGGGCTGAATATCCTGCCTTGTCTTGTGGACATTGAGTTGGAAGGAAAAAGGATTTTCCTGCTGCTTATCATATCTCCCTCTCCTTGGAGAAGAGTGGGTTCATCTCCACTGATCCCAACCATGTTTACCTTTCTTTTCATACTAATTGTTCCAACAGCTTATTACACATGTTGTATTGTAGCTGGTTGAGTTGTGAGGTTTTGCTTGGTTATTTCCTAATGGTGGAATTTGCATTACAAAAAGACCCCCAGGTCTGACCTGCTGCTTCTGGGCTGCTGCAGTGATTCAGAGCCACCACAGCACTGAGCCATGGGTGGGTAATCTGCAGGGTGCCCATCTTCCACCTCTGCAGTTTCACATGTAAGATAATCAGACATCTGTAGTCCTGACGTGGCTCCACCATGATAGCACAAAGTGCCTTAACAAAGCTAAATTCTGTACATGAGCAGCCCAGACCCAGTGCTAATCTCCCTTCATCTGAAGGCTCTTAGTCTTGGATAGAACTTCATTCCCTGCTACTTGCCTCTCTCTGTATTATTTTTGCTGTAGTTCCCTCCCCAGCCCTGGGAGCTGGAGGCTCAGTACAACTGGCCAAAAGCCAGGAATATCTTTCCTGAGCAGATTTGCAAAATTTTCTTCTATTTCTTCCAGAAAATTGCATACCAAAATCTTCCAGCTCCTGTTAGATATAATGTGGATTCCATCAAAGGGTTACACAGACTCTGGGTTGCACAGGCACATCAGTCTGCCCTAGTTCACAGGGCCTGTCTGCCTGTCCCGGGGATTGTGTCATTTACACAAGTTTGATTGCAGTGCTTATCATTTCCAGACAGACATCACACAGGACAGGAAGGATGGCTCTGTGGACTTGACCTTCCTGTAGGAGAACTATGACATATCCAAGGAGTGATCCAGGAAAAATACAAGGAATTATCTGAAACCAGTGAGTGTCAGTAGCCCACAGTAGCATTTGATATAAAATAGTTGGGATGATGCCAATCACACCTCTTCATCATACACCTGCCTCTGTACATGGAGTTAGACTGTCTGCCACTGCCAGAGCTGTGCCCTCTGCTTTGGACTGTCAATGTCCCCTGGAGCAGAGCAGCTGAGTGGTTTCAGATGCCCCTCAGCAGCTGCAGGTGCATGGCACAGCAGAGAAATGTGCTTCAAGCCCCAAGGGAGCATCTCTATTTTGAGAGAGGCCTACAGATGCAGGACAAGGAGAGAGGGTGCAGAGGTTTGGGAGATGGCTGGACATAAACAGCTGGAGTCCAGATAAGGACAGCAGATTAACCACTCCCACACCAGATGCAGTAGACTTCCACAGAGGGTCTCAGTGTATTCCCTCAGGTGAGCTAAACTGATGCTCCAGGTGCTGTACCACAGGACACATGAGGGTTCACTGCCACAGGGCCTTGCCAGCTCAGGCCTCTCTATGCTCTGCTCTATTTTATTGCACAACATGTTCTAATCTCCTGCCTGCACTGCTTATCTCCAGTCAAGAGGTATGAGTCAAGGGTCTGCATCACCAAGTCACATCATGGGTTTCTTACCAGTGTCCTCCTCCAGTTCATCAGCAGCCTCCTCCTCTTCCCGTGGCACTGGATATTTGAGGTGCCATACCAGGCCCATGTTCTCCTTCTTGTAATACTCTATCAGTTCCTCCAGGTTCTGAAAATACTTCACAGGAACACCTTCTGATGCCTGAAACAAAACACAGAGGTAGTCATGGCATGGATTTCCTACCACACAAATATTGCCACTTGCAGAAGGAAAAACAAAGCCATAGAGAGAGGAAAAAGCCACTGCTGCTGCCCAGAAGAGAACTTGCCCTGGTCTTGCTGCCCATCTGACCACGGGCTCTATGCAGAACAAACAAACAGATAACACATTCCAGCCAGAGTCAGCACAGACACCAACCTCAAAGACTCACTGAAGCCAAATGGAAGAACTCTCTCACTGGGTTCAGGGTGATTGGGTTCACAGCAAAGGAAGATTTTAAATAATTCTCCTGGATTAATCTTTGTATTCTCTCCTTTACTGAGCTCAAAGCCCCTAGACTGTGTTATATCTTCTGGTATCCAGGAAGATTTTTCTGTGAAATTGCAAAGTAAACATGGCTAAATCCAGACGTTAGAATCCCTTCCAGGATTCAAAGGCTCAGAACTGGGTTCAAATGAAACAAGGTGCCACCCACACAGAAATGCTGGGATGGAGGTTTAGAGCATGGCAAGGACTGCAAACACACATGGCATGACACTGTGTGTGCCAGCTGAATTCTGTGACCAAACCTGTCTCAAGCACACCCTGGCCATTAATCTCAGCAATTGGTTATCCACAGAGGCCAAACAGAGGGATAAGGTTTTAGAGGTGTTCAGAGCCAAAGCTTCAGTGTAATTATATCCACACATTGGCACAGTGACTCTGCCTGCAGGAACAGCTGCTATCCCTGCAGCTCTGCCCCCTTGCTTCAACCACAGACCCTACCAAAGACAGACATGGTCTCTCATGGCTCAGTAAAGACCTTCTGACCAAGGGAAAGGACCCTGCATCACCTTCCAAACTGTGCTGAAGTGCCATCCAATCCCAAGGCTACAGCAACGTACAGCCAAAGCTCTGATCCTTCTCCTTGGGGTACCCTCTTCCTGGCAGGGTGCTCCTTCTGGACAAAAGGTTTTCCCACAGAAACCAAAACCTGTCTATATCTGCCATAAAAGATCAAGAAGTGGGGGCAGAATGGTAGAGAGCAGTTGTTTTCCATCCCCACAAGGCTGTTGTTCTTGACTTAAAAGATCAACACTGGGAACTGCTCGCAATTGGGCAATCTGAAGGAAGACCTGATCACCCCAATGGCAGGCTTGGCTGGCACTGTTTTGCATGCATAAAACTAAAATTATGTATAGGAAATATGGTTAATTAGTAAGGAATTAAAGCTGTGACTCCAATTTGACATAACGTGTTACACAGACATTCTGCCTCTGACTAACAGGCAGGGTATTTAAATTTATTTTGGGATTGCAATGATTGCCGGTAAAAAGTAACACATACAAAGTTTCAATACATGTTTGAACAAGCTTATTTACTTGCCATTTGTCTTTGCTTGGTTTCTTATTCTCTGTGAACTTTTTTGTTTGAAAGGCGAATGCAGAAAATCCAAGAAATTAAACAGGCAAGATGTGAGCAAAAACCACAGCAGAACACAGGAAAATGTCTTCAGTGAGTCCTAGCACTAACAAGATTTCTTTTTAACTTTTCCTAAAGAATAAAATCTCAGGCCAGAAACTGGGACAGTGCTTTCAATAGTGAACTGCATTTGAAGTCATCAGTGCCCTCAGGCCTGCCATTAAAAATACCTTTCATTTTTAGCTACACCTGAATGTCTTTAGAGGCTTAGCAAGGCACATTTTCACAACAGACATGGGTGATGTTTTTGAGAGCTCTGCCTGTAAAGCCTCCTTTTCTGTCTTTCACATAACTGTTTCTGCATTTAACAAGATTTATTATTCTCATACATTGGAAAATATCATGTTCAGCATGAAGGCAATCCTTGGGCAAACACTGGATTATATTTTTGTGAGGCCAGAGACGTTGAAACAAATCATTGGTTAAAACGTCTCATGATCCTACCCAGTATAGGTCAAATCTTGCTCTTCTAGACCAGCACAGACTCTGCACATTCAGAATAACTTATTTACATCAATTAATGCAAATAGTGTCTGGTCCTCCCAGACTCTTCTGCTTCTTGGTGCCAAGTGTGAAGGTTGGGAATCAGGGAAAACCATCAAGAATAAACAGCTCTAATCCATTGTATGTATCCATGTCCTGAAGTCACAGTGCCGCACTGGAACTGACCTGGAATAGTTCAACCAGTCTTCCATGCTTCTCTGTTCATCTTCCAAGCAGTACCTTCTTCTCTGAAGTCCCCATTTTTGTGATTATTCATTGTCCAGCATCCCCCCCAGCAGCCCAGAGGGCACCGTTAGCAGCTTTGGTGATGGGGTGGCAGCACACTCAGCCTCTGTGACCTGCCCATGGCAGTGTTACCCACACTTCATCCTCTGGATTACCCTGCCTGGGCTGCCTTCTGCCCACCCGCAGCCCCCACCTGCAGATGGGCTGGAGCTCATGAGAAACAAGACTTGGGGTGGCCTGCTTTGCCCTAAGCTACGCCAAAGGGTACCTGGGAAAAGGCATCAGCCCCATAAGAGCACACACAGAGACTCTAAAACACAAGGACAAACAGAGTCAGGGTTTGCTATGTAGGAGAAAAGCTTTGCTGTTGGTGCTCTTTCACCTCTGGAATCACTGCAGCCTACTCCACTCCTCCTCTTTCCAAACTCCTCCTTCACTTTCCTTTGCTACTTGCCCACCTGCCTGCTTCCCCAGATCTCCCCTGACTGTGTCTGAAGGCCCCTGTCCTGTTACTACACAGCATTCCTGCCACTCTCAGTGCCCAAACACTGTCTTCTCAGCCTTGTTCTGCCCCTCAGCTCCTGCTCTCCCAGGGTGCCTGCAAGAAGACAGACAGCCATGAACAGCACTTTTAAGGCCAAACAGAGTCTTGATAGAAGTGGTAGGAAAGGCTGAATTAGCACTTTTTTCTGCCAAGGATAGTTCAGTCTCTGAAACCATCCTGGTCTTTGTAGTAAGCAGAAGAAGGAGTATTTTGCAACAGGCCTCCTTCCTCTAACTCACTGCACACTCCAAAGTCTATGTTCCAGCTCAAATTCCCCGGCATGGTCAGCCCTAGCTCTCGTGCAGCCTGGCTGGGTGCACACATGAGCAGAGAGGCCCTACTGTCACACACCCCTTCTACTCTGTTAACTTGGCCTACTGCACCCAGCCACCCTTCTTGGTGAAGCCCCCCTTCTCCACCCTCACAGATAAGTGGAATTTGTGGCCACGTCAAGAAGCTGGGCTTTGCGTGCATCTGAATCCAGATGCTCATTCCCAAAGAGAAGCAGCCTCCATTCCAGCAGTGCCAGCTCCTCTGACAGCCCACCTTCTCCAAGTCCAGTCAGGAGGAAAGGGACCAGCTCCCCATGGCACACAGTAAAATAAAGGACAGCATTTCATATTTTAAGACAGAATTCAGCAAAGAACTGAACATGTGGCCCGAGCAGCTGCGCAGAGATAGGTGAGAGCTAAAATAAGAAAATGGGGAACCAGCAGGGTCAGGAGCTCCAACCAGCCATGGCCAAGTACAGAGGGAAGGATGGGCAGCCTCAAACCTGCTCAGCACACACTCATGGTGGGGGTGCTTGAGGATCCTTCCCCACACCACAAAAGGCAGTGGCACCACCTTGCTACACATCAGCTCAGCTATAATGAAAGTCTGAAAGCAAGATCATTTGATTATTCTCATTCATTTACTTTTGTATTATAATTGTTATTATTTGCAAGGACCTCAACAGAGGAAGTGTACGGGAAAGGCTGCACCCCTCCAACACACAGCCATGCCCAGCTGCCCTCTCTGCCTTTTGCCTGCACTATGAAAGAAGCTCCTCCCAGTTCAAACACCCCCAAACATCCCCACTCCCCACAAGAGAGCAGGGCACCCTGCTTTGTGCTGCCTCCCTCTGCACAGAAGCACAGCAAACACTGTACATTGTTTGAAATGGGACAGAGAACAGTAAAAGCAAGATTTTGTTGCACTGGCTTCTCCCCTTGGGGAGGGGATGAGAACAAAGCCTACATGACAAACAATAGTCATGTTGTTTGGCACACAAGTGCAAGGTACTCAGATACCGCCTGTGCTGCATGAGCCTCTCCAAATCCAACAGCTCATTATTTTGCTCCCAGCCACAGAGCAAGAGGACCATGACTGAGGCTGTGGTGTGACTCCAGCCAGCGCTGCCTGGGACTGCAGGGATGATGCCTGAGCAGCAACAGTTGAACAAGGAAAGTCTGGTTCAGTAACATTGCTGTGAGTGCACAGGTTGCTGGATGACCCCCCTGAGGGCTGGTCTCTGCCAGCAAGCAAGGAAAGCAGCCCAAATCTGGGACATCTGCTAGGACATCTGCTTTCTTCCCACTTGAACTTGTAGCAAAGGTTTATAGGTGGGGAAGGAAAAGTGGTGGTGGATAATGGAGTATAGGTATTGAGTCAGGTTGTAGATGGTTGTGGAGCACATTACCAAAAACTGGATTGATGGTAAACTATTAATAAACATTCTCCAGACAGCTGCACTGGATGACAGGGGTGAGGCAAAATGCAGCCTAAACTTTACACAAGCTTGTTCTGGATTTTGAGACAGGAAGCAGAGGCAGAACAGGGCACTGTGAACAAACCAAAGCAGGATGGGGCAGCACAGAGCAAGCTGGAGCCACCCCAGCAGAGCCAACAATGAAATCCACTTCCCGTCCCCCTGCCTGCATTTATTAAGTAACTGTTTCCTCAGGGTTATCACAGGAGAGATCTTGTTTTAATTGCACAGTGAATTGTTTCAAGTCATTATAAATGGAGATGGCAAGTGTCATCTCCATAGCAACACACCACATCCCCAGAAATGTGCTCACAGGGCTCATGGGACACCAGGGAGGTGTGGAAGGCAGGCTCTCCTTCCGTGGGGATTCTTCCATCATCCCCGCTGATACCTCAGCTTTGTGCTGATGGCAGCCACAACATATGGAAAGAAAACACCTAGTGAATGTATGCAGTTTAGGGAACAGCCCACAAAACAGCAGAGCTCTACACAGGAATCTGGAGAACAGTGAATCAGAGACTGAGCAGCAATTTTATAATGGGAAGCTACATCCAAAGCAGAAGTCTCTGCAAGATCTATTAATGAGAGTGTCATACAACATGCAAGAAGAAATTCTTCTGCTGTACTTAGTACCATAAAGCTTTAGCTGGACTCCTGTGGCCAACTTGGGGCACCAATTCTTATGGAACTTATAAGTACCATAAACTATGGTACTTATAAAGTACCATAGAAAGTCCCAAGGAAAATTTCCAAGAAAGACTGAAGAGCTTGAAAATGGGTTTCACACAGAAAGCTCAGAAGAAAGGGACTTGTATGGTCTGGCAAAGGGACAGCCTGGAGATGTCACAACAGCAGACTTACAAGTTTTAAATTCTCTTCTAAAGAAGATGGCAACCAGAGGTGCTGCAAGGCCCCGAGGGACAGTAGTGCCATGCACCCAGGCACTCCTCACAGCCAGCTAGCAAGTGTCTGATCCTGCCTCAGCCCAAAACCAGGGCAACACTGGGCTCAGACACCTGCAAGGCCTCCTGCCTCTCCAAACTCTGTGACTACAGGAAGCCCTCTGCAAATCTCCCAGCTTCCTTTATCCAGATCCAGAACCCTTGAAGAGCATGGCTAAGGCTGAACGTGACCATGCTTTTCACCAGCATCCCTGCCATTTCACCAGCATCCCAAACCACAACTTTCAGACCTTCCACTTCTGACTCCAGCCCTTTCAGCTGTGAACCTTCTTTCCCATGGGATGTCTTGGTGTCTCCTGTCCCCCAGAGCCTGCCCCCAGTTCTGCATGTCTTTCCAGTTTTCCATTTCCTTCAGTCCTCTGTATGCTCACAGTACAATGGCTGAGCACAACCAGCTACAATTTGCTCTTGTTTTCATACTGAACTGGCTTCTAGGCTGTTCATTTCATAAGGACAGGTACAACTAATGCCTTTAATCACTAGCCTTTGGTTAAATCTTGTGATCCCCTTTCCAAATTCAACCACCTGAACTTTTCAACAGGTTTTTGTATGGCTGTTGACCAGATAATCTGGTCTTCCTTTGTATCTGGTGTATTCAACTAATGCCATCTGGCCAAGAGAACTCCTTGCGAAAGACACTCCAAACACAGTTTTAGTGAAAAGCAGCTGTGAGCATGACTTTAAGAGAAGTTGCATGTGGATTATAAATACATGAAGTAAAAAGATGTAAAGCCCATGCTAAACTAGGAGAGGAACTGGTTAACTTGGGGTTCATTACAACAATTGTATAAATAGATGGCACAGGAAGTCTGGGGCCCTCAGAAGGAAGAGGAAGTGTTTTCCTTTCCTGCGCCAAGGCACAAGGAGGAACTAGGAAACTGATCATCTGGTTATGTTGCTTGAGGCCAAATTTTTCTAACTAGAGTACCTTAAAACAGGTATTCAAACACATACATCAGCATTTCAGTAACAGACAATAAGTTTTCAAAGTTACAAAATTCTTGCAAATACCCACCAGCTTAAATGAAAGCAGTAAATCAGGTCAATTCTACTGTGGTAAGAAAGGCTGGCAGGAACTCTTCTCTTCTTTTAGATTTGAAAAAAATATTATGTTTTGAGGTTTGGAAAAAAAGTTGTCTTCAAAACTGTCTGTTAGCTAGGAAGTCTGGGTGGCATTTTTAAATGTATATTTGGCTCTCATGTAGACAATCTTTTTGTATTTCGCTAAAGAAGTGAACCTAAGAGCTAAGGAATTCCTGGTAAATTGTTTTTAAAGCGTTTTTTAGCAACTTGGCTGTGTTTCACTTTCATTTTGTTAGCAAACCTGCCTTATTTTTAAATCGAATCTTGTGCTAAGAAGTTTCAGGAGCATTTCAGAAAAATGGGATTGTAGACAGGAATCACAGCTGGGAGAAACAGCGACTTTCCAAAATATAAGCCACCCAGAAATGTACTCTAATTTGAATGCAACACCTGGGGCTTGAAAGAAATGGAGCTACCTAGGAGCACAGAGGGAGAGAAGCAAATGTGTGCCTGAGAAAGAGAGGGCTCCTGTGACCTGGAGGGTCAATAAAGAAATGAACTTTATGAGAGGTGAGAACTTGTGGGTTGGCAAGAGAGTTCTGCTGCTGGATAAAGCTCAGCAAGAGGGCCTCTGCCAGGGAACTAAGCATGAGAGAAGAGGTAAGGGGAAGAATCTAGGGAACATGGGCAGAGGATGCTGGTGGGTGGCCAGAGCAGCACTTCCACACTTGGAAAAAGATCATACAAATTTTGTGGAGAATAGCACAGTGTAAGTGCAGTTATAAGTCATACACCTTGAATAAGGTTGGAGGGAATGGAAGGCAAACAGTTGTTGTCTCCTCCAAGGTGAGACATGATGGACGCTTTTTGTCTCATTCCACATTTGGTTTGGTCCTGATATTCAAGTTTGTTAATACATGTCACTTCTGCTACAGTGAACTTTTAAGACTTTGGGTGAAAATCATGGAATTCATAGAGTTCTGGGAAAGAGGGATTCACAATTTCTGAAAGAGATGATTCATGGAAGGAAACAAGGAATTACAATTTAATAACAGCTAAGTATATATTACTTCTAGTTTGTGATCCTGGCTGAAAATCAGACATAAAAAAAATATCCGAGTTAAAAAAGGAAAAAAAATAAATTACTGTATTTTCTATCCTATAAAATTAATAAAAATCCTATACAAAATCCTCTGTTCCTCCAGTGCAACTGAAGGATGCCAGTACATACTACCACAAGCTCCATTTCTTTCAGCATGATACTGACTTAAAATACTCTGTGTATTAATTACTCACACTGCATCACAATTCCATTCTTATAAAAAATTAGAAAAAATGGGAATGCTGAAGTTTTCCAATTTTGGGAAAGGCCATCTCACTTTTTTCCTATGTGCAATGTCATGGAAAGGACTTGAGAAGCACAATGCATTCTTCATTTCAAATACTTAACATGCTCTGTGTGTGTGGAATGTGAGCCAAGTTGCAGTTAATCCTAAAAAAGATCCCGACTCTCATATCCGCCACTGTTGATCTGTTCTGGATGTGCAAGAGTTCTCCTCTGTGTGATTCCATCCAGGCTTCATTCTGGAAGCCTGAAGACTAGCCATGTTCACAGGTAGGCACAGCTCCCATGGCAGAATTGGGACATTTGCAAATTAGGAGAGTCTGATGGAGGAAAGGAATATTGAAAGGAGTTCTCAGTAGAGTATAACTGGCTGCCAGATTTTTATCTCAAGTTCCTTGCTAAACTTCTACATCCTAAAGAAAAATGTATTAGAAGCTCTGGAAGGTAAAGGATTTGTGGAAGTCTTTTGAACTGGCATTCTCCACACATGAGAAAGACATAAATCATAAAACCAATGTAATCAAATCGTACTTAAAGATCCCATTCCACTCTGCTCCACCACTCCATGGTTCACATAAAAATATGTTAATTGCCAAATATCCAACTAATATAGTTAGACAGAAGCCAGGAAGAACACCAAACAATTTAGAAAGCACCAAGACCATGTACTTGGGATAGTTCTTCACATTCTTCACACTAAATAAACCATTCAAACTCTGGCCTTCAAAAAGATTTTGCTAATACAGCATACAATGATTCAGCTTGTAGCACCAAGAGAACCCTGCTGAGCAAACAACCCTTTCAGCATTTCTCTGTGATATAATAAATAAGATTTACATCAACAAAAAGCAAACAACAGTGCAGTTTCATGATGGAACATGAAGGACTGGTATTAAATTTAGCTACAGGGTGCAAGTCAGATGAGTTGATGATGAATGAGCAAGGACTTCAGATCCATGAGGATCTGATACATTTTTTTTAGCACTTCTGTAGTGTGTAGGTGGAATTTAAGTAAAAGTTTTGGAGTATGCTACTTCTAAGAACTTTTGTGAGTTTATCACAAGCCTTGTGCTTTTTGGTTTTCCACCAAAGAACTTCAACACTTGAAGTCAAATGAAAATTTCCATTTTAATTTCTTCATAAAGTATCTAGCTCTAGTGCTTACCAAGATAAGCTTGAAAACATGAGTCCCCAAGAGCTATCAAGGCACCCAAGGCAGCAAATGTAGCACAGTCATTGTTTCTGAAGGCACTCAGTGGAGGTCATTGTTGTGATTCTGTCAGTGCTCTCAGTCCAGCTGACCTTACCTGGACTGGAGAACTATTGAGGGTTACTTGTTTCTTGTGGAAGTTCCCAAGCTTCCTTCAGCTTTTCCCTCTGTAGAAGGCAATAAATATGTACCCAGGCAACTGTGTGTGGTGTTCAGAGTCCTAGGAGAAAGAACTTTTCCCTGAAACAGGTGAAGACGTGCCCACAATGGCTGTGTATGCACAGCTGGGCAGGATCCCTCAGCCCACAGCAGTCATACTGAGCTCCAGGGGATCTTCTCCAACCTGTGCAGCAGACAGTGGAGGATCCATAATCAGCTCTCTGCTTTCCCTGTTGTCCTCTTGGCTGAATGCATCCCAGTTTCAACTGTCACCAAGCACTAAATATGCATAAATTACATAAACTATCCAGTGGGAAAGGAAAAATGTAAGATTAAAAAGGTAATACTTATTGAAGATAAACTGCTGAAGCAAAGCAATGCAGGCAGAAGGTACATGGGTAGCAGCTGCATGCAGCACATTGTACTGCATAGTTTTATGGGTATTGCATAATTCAAACCCCTAAGCCATGCACAGTAAGGGTAGAAACCTTAGTTACAATTTCCTGTCTTCAGTCTGCAGAATTTCTCAGGCTTTAGCTACAGCAACTGATTACCATGTTTGAGACACTAAGGACGACCACTTGTCCTTTCTTTCAAGGGGCTGTCCCTTATTTCATTCAGTTACTGCAAACTCTTAATCAGTTAGAAGCCCTGAGCCATAGCTGCTGACTGAGCAGATACAGAACCCAGCCTGAAGGAGCACCATCATTTAGCAAAACTAACCACAAAACTAAAACCAGAAAGACAACACCCTCCAAACCCTCTCCTTTTATGTTCTCCCCTAAACCACACTTCTGGAATAAAAATAGTGGATATTGCACATTTTCTGTTACACTTTGGCCCCTAAAATTGGACTCAGGATTTCTGGGTTTGCATGCACATGTACAATGACAAGGCTACCCAGGGCCTCTGTGAGCAACCAGTGCCTGCCTGTGGCTCCTGCCATGGCTGATCACAAGGAACACTTGGCACTAAGCCTGTTAAACAGCACAGGTCACTACAGCCCCATCAAGTTTTGGAGAAAAAGGCTTCATGCAGAGTTGCTTGGAAATTTTAATTCAGGCTTACCAGTCTGCTAACAGAGAGCAACCCGAGCCCACAGGGAGCTTCACCATCCTTGGTCCATGGGGTTTGCTAAACCCAGCTGTGCTCTATGTTGACTTTTAAAATACTGCAGAGGGACAACTTCAGAACCCTGGGATGGAACAGACCTCAACCAGTTTAGACTTTCAGAGGAGAACCAAGACTGAAAACTCTGACAGAAGTACAAACTGAAGATATAAGAAGTCAGACAGCTGGGCAAAGGTCTGGGAACAACCAAAAGCTGCATTGTGACTTCATTCTTTCAGAGGGACTGAAACAACTGAGTCTGAGCTATCTTTGCTAAAGTCTGTTTCATTTCCCTAAACTATTTTGTCATTTGAAATCAAGCCTTGCATGCATTTATGCAGCAATCTGAAAACTCAAGGATGCTAGATTTAATTTAAAAGCTGTAATAACTTCAACCACCATAAAGTAAATTTGAACAGTATTGGTGAAGCAGACCCTGTTTACCTAAAACAAGTGCAACCAGGACAATACTTTCAGTTGATATTCAAAGATGATTGTATCTTTATATTTGACATTTATGTCAGCAGTATGCTGCAGCCCATGTAGGTTGTACTGGTCCCATTCCCCACGGGTGCAGTGCAGATTGACTGAATGAGATCTAACTGGAGCCCTTGTGATGTGCTGGGTGAGTTCCATGTCTGCATGGAGAGGGATGCAGCCTGCAATGATCCATCTCATCAGCAAATCAAGGTAGATCTCTGAAGAAGAAAGGGCATCTCATTTTCAGTATGGAGTGTGGAAACAATTTTGTAGTGACAGTGATACTTGTCATAAGACTCATTGTAAACAAATCTAATATCAGTATTTTCCAAGACTCATTCCTATCTTAAATGATCAGGACAAAAAGCCTCATACAACACCAACAAAATAATAATTTCTCTTTCTTTGAGAGAACAACTCAAGACTTGCCTGTAAATGATTACTTTCCTCTGTGGCTCATCATCCCTCAAAGCACAGAAGCAATAGAACACACCATTTCATTACCACACAGCTGAGAGGGAAATAATCTGTTCTCTTCCTGAATACCTGAAATTGAGTTATGAAGCTTCATCTGAAATCTTTGGAAATATAAAATATTTCTAGTTGCTTCCCAGCTAGAGCAGCCTATCCTTTGAGGACTGCACCCCATGGACAGGTGACCCACGCCACAAGAGTTTAGGAAAGATTGTCTGTCCGTGGGAGGGACTCACGTTGCAGCAGTTTTGGCAGGACTGGGCTCCTGAGATTGGAGCCACGCTGGAGAAGTTCATGGAGAACTGTCTCCCATGGGAGGGACCCGAGGGAATAACAGAGAAAAAACTCCTCTCCCTGAGTGAATAGAAAAAGATCTTGGGTGACAAACTGACCAAAACCCCCATGCCCTGTCTCCCTGCGCTGCCGGTGGGAAAAGAGAGGGGCTGGGGGGGAAGAAAAGTGTTTTATAGGCTTATTTTACTTCTCATTATCCTCCTCTAACTCTGTTAATAATAAGTTTATCTTACACCTTTAAATTTGAATCTGTTTTGCCTTTAGAGTGTTTTCTCCCAGTCCTTATCTCAACTCATGAGGCCTTCATTAATTATTTTTTTTCCTCTCCTCTGCCCAGCTGTAGCAGGAGAGGGTGAGTGAACGGCTTTCATGGGTGCCTGGCATTTGGCCAGTGTCAAAAAACAAATATATAAAGGATAAGACAATCAAATGGATTGAATGATATGTGACTGTGATATGTGACAACACTAAAGGTAATATCTATCAAATTACTGCAAAATGAGAGTATTTTCTTGTTGATAATGTTGGTTGCATAAGTTTTCAGTTGCTTTTTCTCATCTCCCATAAGTGTTCCAAAATTTCAGGAAAATTTTCCTTTCGGTAGTCTAGGAGACATTGAGGTGGGTGTATCCCAGGGGCTCATCTCAGGGTTATACATGTTTGTAACTCGATTATTTGCACACCCAAACTCTTGTAACAGAGTGGGGGGAAGATCCAGCAGGGTAGGAGAGAGAGAGGTAGGCTGCTGGGTGTATGACTTTGGGTGGTCAAAGCCTTTCAAAGGATAACAGGTGAAACAATTACTCTTCTAAAACAGTAATTGTTAAACTGCTTACTGTATAACCACCCTAATCCTTATCGCCTGACTCTGGAAGGATTTTGCAGCTCCTGGAAGCTGCTTTGTACCTTCAGCAAGGATTGACTATTTGCAATTTTCATCTTTAAATGTGGTGAAGGCTTTATAACATAACACAATTATTAGAGGGCAAACAGCAAAAGAAATTGATGACATTCATTTGCATTTCACTCATTATAGGGAGATTTTGTCTGACAGCACATCCAGATAAAAGGAAAAGGGATTTCACTTCATGGTATGCATTAGCTTCCAAATACCTGGTTACATTTTCTGAATGTTGAAAAACAAAATAATATCACTTTAAGTTGATTTAAACCATATTCTCTGAATTATTTTTTTAATATTTCAGGAAACTGGAAACATTCTGGAAGGGTTCAAACTAGACAAAAGCTGGATATGGTTTGTTTGTATGAAGAATTCTGTATACTGAGAGATTCAGGAGCAGGAATGTGCATGTTTCAGGAAATACCTAGCTCTCTTATTAAGTGCTGGTTCTTTCAGCTTTCCAAAACCTGTGTAGTGCATTAAGTTCATTTCTACCTCAGATGCAAGAATTGAAAAAAACATTTTTCTTGTATAAACAGATCTGGATAGTTTGCAGAAACATGAAATACATGCATTTTGCTAAGCCCTGATCGTAAAATATTTTCAGTCCTACATGTAAAGTGCTTTGCAAACTGATTAAAATCAACATTAAATTATACTGAAAAATATTCAAATTTTAACATCTATATTTTTTGGTAATAAAATGAAGTTTAATATAATTAAATTATGGTTTTGCACATACTAGAAATGTGCTGCCCTAATCACGCTTCAATACATTGTTTATGAGTATTGTCTGATTGTTCACTTGTCCCTTCTTTCTATCCAAGAAAAGTGATTAACCCTGATTAATCTCTCAGACCTGCAGTTCCAACAGAGTCTCACAAGCACAGTGAGTTTTCCATGGTAACAGATAACTCAGGTGAAATCTGTTCCATTCTCATCATCATCTTTTCTTTAGACAACCTCTGTGCAACCTGCAAGTGGCATTTTGGACAGACCTGTGCCAGCCCTGTCTTCACTGCAGCCCATGAGGCTGCACAGGCACAAACACCTCCCAGAACTGCAACAGAAACCATAAGTGGTGGATGGCTGAGCCTCACCTGAAGCACTTTACTTTGTTTTATCACCCAGCTCCAGAGCAATTTCGCAGTAGAAAGGTTTTGATCAGATACAGATAGATTATCAAAGTCCAGAGCAAATCACAAATTCCTGTTACAGAAAACCTTTTGGTGGCCACATGAGCCAGAGCAGCACAGCACACTGAGATTACAGCGCAGCAACAAAGAGAACAAGGAAAACTAGGCATCTCTCTGCAAAGGGCTGACAATGGACTTGGTACTGCACATGGCACAGGCAGACAGTGTCTCTGACGTTGGTGACAGCAGCAGTGACACCAGGAATGCAGGAACTGAACTAAACTCACAGCTCTTATCAGATGCTGCTAGCAGGACAGCAGCCAGCTCTAGAGTGGGTTTGCACACCGGATGGGGCCTCTGCCCCAGCTCCACCCTGCAGGACTCACAAACAGAGGCAGAACTAGTCTTGCTCAGGAGCAGGCACAGTCTTGCTGACAGTGATGGGGCAGGCACCCCTCTCATTGTGCCTCTTGCCCATCCCAGGAGAGAGAATCTCATTTGTTCTGGCATATTTAGTCAACGCAGTGTACAAATCAAGATAACTCCCAAAATATGTGCTTCTAGAAGTGGATTGGGAGGGAGGGTTTCAGCAGAAAGCCCTGTACAGTGTTTAGGGCTTCCGCTACCTCCTGGGAGCTGCAGAGCACACTGGTGATCTGCTCTTAGTGTCACTTGGCACCGTGAGTCACAGCTGCTGGCCTGCTTTCTAACGGCTCACATAGCACTATTTGTTTCCTGTTACACAAAGCCCCGTGTCAGACTAGAAGAAAATTACCAGAAAAAGAAAAAAAAAATAGCCATACCATCACTCACTGTAAAACAGTGTTGCCAGGGTATCTATAATTTTCACTGAAGTTAGGAAAACACAAGTAAAAAGGGTCAGGCCCTCCCTTTACAACATGTAACAAGTATAAATGTAAGTAATTTTTTTAAAATAGTTGATTTCAGCACAAATGCAAGAAGTGCTCAAGCACACAGGAATGATGATCTGGTGCTATGACTGCAAAATGAATATTTCCCATGTTTCCCCATGGAGCAGGAAGATGCATACACACTGCTGCTTTCTGTCAAAGAGCTGGGCAGCTAGGACAGCCCAGGGAGATGAAGAGGGAAGAAAAACAGGCTGTAACTTTAAAAATATTAATGGGTTCCTTACTGTAATACAGTCTCTTGTACAGCATGAGAAGAAGGCTGCTTTTCCTGATCCCTTCTCACAACAAGGTAATCCACAAAACTCTGGAGTTGGTGAAACAGTTTTGTTCAAAGCAAAGGAGGAGTTATTAAAAAATGAAGGGCCTTGGAGCATGTGCTATGCAAGGCATAGTCTTTGTTCAACACCCTTTCCTCCTATTAATGTAAAAAAAGATGATGCATCAGGTTAGGATTTTTCCATTTTTTTTTTTCATCTTTCAGGGAATTTTCTCCCATTTGTTGCCTAAGAGATAATAAAGATGATACTTAAGAGAGACAAAGACGTAGCCATGGAGGAAGGGGAAGGGTGCAGTTCGCTGCAGTCTGTTAGCTCAGGGGCTTTCTCTTTGGAAGTGCAGAAATGCCACGAGATTTTGGCTGGGGGATGAGGGGCTGATCTCAGCATCTCACTCACTGTTGGGATTGGAAGGGAGACGCTGCTGCTGCTGCAGGGAGAATTCGCTGCCACCGTGGAGTTCTGTCCTTCACTGGCTCCCCTTACTGTGGGTGAGCCTCTGCTCATCAGAGCAGCCGTGGGACCGGGACCTTGTTAACACCTGATCTCACTGGGAAGGACCCTCACCATCTACCCAGGTGCCTCAGGGGAAAACTCCTCCTCACTCCAAGGGAGCGGCTCCCAGCTGCCCTCAGGAGCCCGGCTGCCACTGCACAGCCCCGGCCATGTCAAGTTCAAAATTGCTTATCTGGACTTTTTCAAAAGGGTGATCCAGTTTTTCCATCTGAAACAACACTTTTCTTCAACATCCTGGCAACACTATGATTATGATATGGCAGGCAAGAGAAATTCCTTACCATGCTAACTGCTGCAGATATAGAATCCTAATGGCAGATCACAATCCATGCCATAAAACACTGGAAGGACATTTGCCAATATTTTTTTCTTCAGCCTGAATGCAAAAGCGCACCTTTGTATGCAAAAATGTGTACTTCCCCTTCTTCCACCTGTCCTTGAACAGTTAATTTAACCATGCAAAAAATGACACCATCATTCCATTAGGCTGGGACCAGGCTTCAGAAAGATGAAATGTACTCTCCAAGACTTAACAAAAAAAGTAATGCAACTTGCAGCTTTAAGGGTGAAAAAACTCCACAGAGTGGCAGAGGGAGAGCTGTCATATCACATGAGCTGTGTATGTAGCTGTGATATGACAGATCTTCTAAATCTGCTGTCATCAAGAAAAATTCCTGACAGACAACAGTCCAGATCTGGGCAGGAAGACAGTCCTTTTTTTAGGAAGAAGCATTGTGCAGGTTAAAAAAAAAAGTCACATTGATAATCAGGGCTCATATTTGTAATCAATACAGGCCTATCTCAAGATTGAGTATTGAATCTTTCCTCTATAATTTTTATAAACCAAGAAATGAGAAGCATCTACTGATTGCTGAATTAATTTAACACCTGATCTAGTTCCATAGGATTAGTAGACCCTTTCCTTTATTAATGGGATTTTTTAAAATGTCCACATTCCATCCTAGTCAACATCTTTTACATCCTTGCAAAGAAGTAATCTTTTCAAAAATCTGATCTTTTAAGACACATGAAGCAGTTTTTGTTTTATCCAAAAATCAATACACAAGCAACCAAAAAAAAAAGCCTGGCCCAGCTGGAACACTGTACCAAGAGCAGCAGCCAAGAACACAGGACTGTTTTTACTCTGAGCTTTAATTATAACTCTCCCTGCATCTTTCTCTTGCTGGAAGAAGCCAGCCCCTTTCATTTGCCTCTACCTCAGAACTGGAATAAGGCGGCACAAAGCAGGAGGTGTCGTGTCTTCAAAACATGAGTTAACAACACACTCTATTTAGCCTACCCCTGGTATTCAACCTACAGCTCCTGGCAACCCAGCTTGCAAAGGTACTCCACCACAGTTGCTCTGCATTCTGTGACACAGGAACAAGAGAAATCCCTTGCAACCACAACATGGGACCCAAGAGAATCTCACAAATTTCTTGTTCATAAACCTTGATCCAGCAGGAGAGCTGCCCATTGCTACAGCACAGGGAAACAAAGATTTCTCATGGCTGCAGTGCTTTAAGCACTGTATATGTACAACTCTGCAGACAAGAGTTGTGCATGAAAACAGGCCCTTTGTCACCGCAGAAACAATCATGGATCCAGTATAAATTGGGAAGCACAACTCACACCTTCCTGGGTTGTAATGCACAGAACTCCCTGCACAGACCTTCACTGGCAGGTGCTGTGAGCAGCCTGTGCCCCAGTGCTCTCCAGAGAGCAGCTGCACACAGGTACATTGCTCTCTGCTCAGGTTTCAAACTCTCTTGTCACTCATGGCATCTGTGTCCTGCTAGAACAGGCTCCAGGCCAAGCTGCATGTCCAGCATTTCTCACAGGATCTGCCAGCAGGGCAGCTGAGGGATGAGGAGGGGACACAGCTTGCCCAGGGCACAGAGGGACAAAGTGTGGGGCTGTGTGGGCGGCTGCCTTTGCAGATACCTTCTGGCCTGCCTTTCTTCCTCTCCCACAGGGCAAAACCCAACATAGGATCATATCTGTGCTTGTTTTCCAAAAGACAAAGCAGCTGCCAAACTCATACCACAAAGTTATTTAGAATTAGGGTTCCACAAGTTCCCCTCATCATACTGCTGCCAGTGCAAAGAGCAAGGACACCATTAGCAGTGCCAGGGTCCCATGGCAGCCATGCCACAGAGCTGGTGTGGGACATAGATAGCTGTGCCCATTGCCTGGGCCTCAGGTGTCCCCCAACGCTCCCCCTGCCTGTGAGGCTCCATCTGTGAGCTCTCTGGCACAGAGAGACCCTGATCTCTGCAGCTGCTCTGGATACTGCCAAAGATAAACACCATATCACCTTCTGGGTTCATAGCACCACCACATCACATCAGCACAATGCACCAAAATACACTCTTTAGGACAGAATGGCTGGGATATATCAGAAGATGGAGGAATGTGAAGTATCACTACAAAGAGCCTACAGCACAGTGTGTGGAGCCAGGTGGGAATGGCAAGATATTGGTTCCAGCTGGGTGGTGGTCCCAGGCTTGCACCCAGCCGAGCCTGCACAAGTTCCTCTGCACAGTGTCACCCAGTGCTCCATGAAGAGGGGTGAACTCTGGTGACATGCCATAGTAACACTACAGACCCAGGTCATGTCCAGCATAGACTCCTGCTGCCAGTTCCTCCTCAGAAACAGAAGTGCAAGTGAGGCAGAAGAATCTCAATGGCTCTGGGGAATCCAGCTGTCAAGGCCAACAGGGCCATAGTGGCTGACCCTGGGCACACAGTCCTCTGGAGCACAGCACCAAGAGCCTGGAGTTAGCCTTGGAGGCAATACAGCTGTGTCTGTGCAGAGCTGCATCTGAGTGGGGCTCCTGAGAACAGCCCAAGATACACAAAAGTAGGTCTCCAAAGAGCCAAGCTGGATGTGTGCACCCAGGACACACAATCCATCATTCTTACCAAAAGCCCACAGCTGAAAGCAAGCTGCCAGCACACAGCTGTTCTCACTAACTCATTACTCTAGTTTCAGATATGCTGCCTCTTAGTGGAGATCTCAAAAAACACTGATAACCCCAAAGCACGTGAGGAAATACTCAATTAACATGGTGCATGAGAGATGTATAAGCTGCTCATGAGGTTGGTAGAAATCTGATTTATAGTATGGGAAGCTAGTTGTCAACTGAAATGGGAAGGAATTATTGCAGAACCACTCTGAATAGCAAGGCAGATGGGGTAGCCTGGGAATTTCCATTCCATACAGCAGGGAATGCCCATGCAGCACCATGTGCCAAGAGCATGAGTCAGCTGCAGCCCCCACTGTTGCCCAGTAAACCCATGCCCAGTTCTTGGGGCTGTAGGAGACCATGCCTCCCTCCCCACCCCAAATTTCACTATTTATATTAAAACAAAAAAGAGGCTGAGTGAGAGGTGGCACCGGAAGGGGAAGTGGCACCGGAAGGGGAAGTGGCTCATTTAGGCTCCTAAATCAAAATAGGAATAAACAGAACATCGGAAATTCCTGCCCTCAGTCTTGGTACTTTCTGGATCCTGAGACCAGAACTCAATTTACATTCTCTGGGTGTAGGCAACTGTGCTGCAGTTTTGGATTGAAAAGATTCATGATGTATTGATAAGAGGTTGGCTTCAGAGGAGAAATTATTCCACATGCTGAGCTTCTCAGTGACATAAAACATGGCTGTGCCACTGAATAGAAGGCATGTGTGTTAGAGTGTGCCGATGGCCACAGCTATGGACTGGACTGGAGACTGAAATCTCCACAGCAGTGGAGTGGAGACCAGCAGTGTACTGGCCTGACATTAGTTTAATTCCTTATATCTTTTTTTTTTTTCCTCTTGGTGTTAGAATTACTTTGAAAACCAGCAGTTCTCAAATACATTTTTGTGGAACCAAATAGTACAGAGATGGCTTACCTGGACAATTAGTTTATTTTCTTTATCGGGCAGAATTCGGTATGTATAAACGCAATTCCGGTACCTGGAACAGACCACAGGTGATACGGTTAGACCATGTCCAGAAGGGAATCTCACTATGGCATCCCTCCTTGTGAAAAAAGACATTGGAAAATCCTGAAACACATAGATTGCTTCATGCACAAGGGTTCTAAAATATTTCTCTTTCTTACTTTCTTTTCCTGGAGCCTGCGGACTAACACAAACCTGAGGTGTTCCTGGTCACTGAAACAGGAACATCTGCTTGCAGATGTCACTGCAGAAAGTGATATCAGCATTAGCTCAGAGGGAGTCATTCCACTCTTCTTCTGGCCGGAAAGAGAGAAAACACCAAGTGGCTCTAGCTGTCAATAGAGCAGGCGTCTCAGGAAGAAATGAAAAAGCAGAAATCCAAAAGACAAAGGGCCAAAACCAGAAATAAATGAGTAAACTGAAGGGCTAGAGCATTGACTTGTATTGGAAAAAGCAAATTATATATTTCAGCTAAATCACAGTACAACATCTGATTGCCAGGCACATTTCTATCCACAAATCCTAAACAACAGTTTAAATGAAAACCCATCTCACCATCCTGGTGTGGATGCACACTGTACATGTGCATCTGTAGGGCACCCACAACAAATACTTTGTCCCAGTTAAATTCAATTAGATTCTTATTAAGGGGGGATAGAGGAGTCTTGTGTTCAGTGGAGGGTCACATCAATGCACAGGAGCCCAAGGGAAGCCTGAACAGCACTGTAAGCTTAACCTCCCTCAGCAGCTGCTGAGCTTTGTGTGGTTCACCCAAGAAATATTGACTAGACAATATATTTTTACCTTTCTCACAACAAAAGATTGATCAAATCTTTTAAGTTATCTGCAAAGCACTTAAAAGATACAATATCGCTTTGAGCCACCAAAAGGTGCAGATTCAACCCCTTCCTTCTCAAAAGAAAAAACAGAATTCACACTCAGATCTTCCTTGGTTGTAAAAGAAACACTGCACTGTCTGTGGAATTGTCACAAAATGTGGGCTGAGGTCATCCCCCCAGCTGGGGAGATGAGGCAAATCAATAAACATGCTAATCTCTCTTAGAGTTGTAATGTGAATCTATTCATCATATGCCTTTCAGAATCATTCCACACAGGAGAGAGGAGACTGCCAGGATTTCAGGCAGCCTTATACAAGGAGTCACAAAGAGACATTGGAAATGAAAATAAATTCCTCGTAGATCATAGCTGAGTTTCTCTAGGATGTCTGGAGGACATGTATCCACATGAACGTGTGTCTTTTGATAGCATTAATGCAAAGGATGCAGAAGAATTCAAGCTGTTTCTAGAGCTCATTTCACAGGCATCTATTTATTCATACATCTGGTACAGAGCTGGAAGTCACAGACATGATCCTCAACAGCTAGGACAGCTACAGCACTGCTAATTCCACCAACACTGGGGCAATCAGTGCCAGGTGAGGATATGAGCCAAGGAAGAGCATGGGGTTTGTTTTTATGTGTCAGTGCAGCTCTCTTACACCATTTACTCCTGCTGATATCCAAATAGAGCTAAGCAGAATTATTCATGCAGCAGACACAATTTGTGTGTGTGGAGATTATGAAACTGATAAATGAAGCAGCCCAATGGCTCCTGCTCACAAGAGGACTCTCATGTGGCCTTCACAGAAAGTGGCCCATCACACAGACAGTTCAATGCTGCTCTCATAATGCTTGTAAAGAGGTTTAGGCTGAGGACCAGTAAGATCAGTATAAGAACAATGAAAGAAGGGCAGTTGGGTGAGACAGGAGAAGGGAGAAACACTCCTAGGATCAAAGGAGGAATCCTGCTGGCCAGTCCCCTAATTTAGTGCATGTGGATGGGGAAGACCAGGATTCTTACTCCATTTTTACCCTTAGGCTTCCTCTCCTCAGCATCCTGACTGACAAGTTATGTGGTCCCATTTGCCACCACATTCTAGGTCCTCCCTAAAAGGTGGGTTGAGTTCAGAATTGTTCAGCCATTGTTCAGGCTGTCCATGTGGAGGGTAAATAAAACATCAGCCTCCAAGTACTTGCCATCTGCCTGTCCTCTTAACCAACCAGAGGAGGTAACAGTGTGACAAGGCAGGCATTTTCTCACTCCTCTCCTGCTATATGTTTTTATGCACAGGTGATAATGTGCATATTGGGAGTGTCAGAGCACTGAACAGGGCTGCTGTGCTAGGCCTGATGCCATGTGCCAAGTGCACCATGAGAGAGGCACGGCATTGGAAAGGACATCTCGCAGGCAGGGTCCTCTTAGAGGGGTCCCAAAGCTGCAGCTGGTCCTTGACTGTCACCTCTAGAAGTGTTGTCAGTCCTGCAGCCATTCATGGAGGAACTGCCAACAGAAGATCCCCTGGAGGAATGGTACCAGTTTAGGTGCAGGGAACACTAAGCAGGCTCTTTTGGATTTCAGGATTCAGGCATTCCCCTCCAGGTGAGTAAAAGACCCCGTTTCTTGTCAATAGACTGACAGATCAAATGATTTAGGCACAGAGAAAGGAGGAGGAAAAGGGCTTTGTTTCTTGCCTTTTATGGGTCAGCGTGACCAGAACAGGGGACAGCTGTGCAGGGGGAGGAGCATTTCCCAGCCTTTCACTCTCTAAATGCTGCTGCTCTAAGTTTCAGAAAAGGAGGCAAGGCACTCTTAAAAGGCTCTCCAAATACACCTCCTCCACTTGTCTATATTTATACAAACCCTGTTTTTCTAAAGCAGCTCTTCAATGAAATCAATATTTCATTCTATTATATTATAATAATAAATGCTTTTGCTGGATCTTGATTGATCTGCCCAGTAAATATTAGAACTTTGTAGAATATGACATTTCTTTTTCAGAGCAAATTTCATGTTTTTTTGTTTTCCTTATGTATACAGAGTTGACACCTACTCCTTTTCAACATAATTCTCTTTTATGGAAACAATTTGCAGTCAACCTTTCAATTCCCCACTCTCCCGTTCTTTGTCTCCAGCCTCTCTATTTTTTAAACGAAGTAACTGAAGAGCTCAAACTTCAAACACCTCCCAGTCAATAGCACAGCTGAAACTGATACATCTCTGAGGAAGTTTTCAGCTTCAGCAAAGGTGCCCATTTTGTGGAGATGATGTTCAGAGGGAAAGACTTATTCACCACCTCTCCACAAACTAACTGCAAGCCAGCATAAGCTGAAAGCTTCTGTCAGATCGTTTGACAGCAGTCTGTGTGATGTTTCCCAGGCTGTAATTAATGCCAGCCCTTTGCACCTCTGATCCAGCTGCTCTTGGCTGGCAAGGCTGGGTGCTCCCCAGTTCTTTAATCAAGCCATTCATATTAGCTACCTCAGAATGGATTTAAGAATATAACCTTTGGCTCCCGGTTCAGAAAATCATGGTCATTATATTGTTTCTGTTTCCTGATCCCATGTCTCTCAAGTCACAAAAGGCTTTCAAAGCTGGCTGCATAAACATTTACAATGGAAAAACTTATGCAAATGCATGTTAGTAGGCCTTTCTGCAGCACCTTCCCTTTCTATAATCCCTACCATCCCTTGGTGAAAATATTTTGTGTACACACTGGTTACAAGTCGAATCAATGGGGTAATACTAAAATCACTTAATGAAAGCAACAGTCTGTTCTAGTAAATTGTTCCCTGACTGACCACTCAGGCCCTCAGCTCCTGTTACAGGATTTTTTCTCCTCCTTCCTGCTAGTACTGGCTGTTCATCTGCAGCTGCCCTTCTTTCTCTGCTCCCTCCAGAAAGACAAAACTCTTCCCTGTGTTGTTTCAAGCACCTTATCAGGCAGGCACTGAGGCTCTCTGTGCCTTGTGAAGACACCCACTCCCCAGCCACCACTCCCTGGCAGTCCAACACCTACACCCACAGGGCAGTCACCCAGCCCCATGGCACTCAGCAGCCGACAGTGTTGTCAGCAGAATCTGACCTCAGAGACAAGCAGTTAGCTCAGAGTTATAAACAGCAGCACCACCTTCACCACTACAAGAAATATACTTTCAAACAGAAAATGAGAAACCTGCTAGCAATGTTTGTAATGTAATATGGGGTAAAGATTAAATTAGTTGCATCAATCTGCTACAAAAAATGGCAGCAAAGAGGATCTGATAGAGTCCCACAAGGGCTCTCTTGATCTCTCCTAAGCAAGGAGCAACTGTCTGATCTCTCTGTAAGACAAAGTTAAATGTCTCAGATTTTACTTATTGACTTCAGTTTCCTCTCACTCCTGCTTTCCTGCCTCCAGGAAAAAACTGCCTCTCACAAACCCAGGGCAGGAGGCCTTGCTCTCTGGTTCCTGACCTAACCCAGAATGAGGGGATCAGGGCTGCCAGCACTTCTCTCCCTCTTCCCCACATGAAACGTTTACCCCGTGAGCCACATTAATGATGCAGGTGGAATCACTGCTCTGCTGGGTATCCTATGCACAGCTCCAGGAACTATTTCAAGCCTTTTGCTGAATGCAACACAGTACAAGCAGGGAGCTCAAACATACACTAAACCAGAGCAAGAAAAGTGCCTGGGAGGTCCCAGGCTCGGGACTGGGGTCACTAAAGATAAATATTTGACCCAAGTTGTTAAGACACTCCAGAAGTTCAAGAGGTTATTTTCTCTCAAAGCACAGCAGCAGTGCCTTTGACCATTCTCTCCTTTAGAATCAGGGGCAAGAGCAGCATGAGCAGTACAGCAGTACATAAACCATGGGTTTATTCAGCCTGGCTCCTAACCCTTCCCCACCCCATGGCCCAGTCTGGTAAAACCAGCGGTGCTCTGAGGAAGGCTGCACGTTCCCAGTGAGTACAGCACCTGTTTGCCTGTGTGCAGGGGAGGAGGCAGGAGTGACCCCTGCCCAGCAGGGTCAGCAGTGTGGGCAAGGGCGCGGAGAACGCTGTACTTACAGCACGCAGAGTGCATATGCTGAAGCAATTGACTCACTGGCCCGCACAAGGAAGCTGCCGTCCTTGCCTACTTTGGAGAGCAGGTCTTCAGCTCTGGAGCGAGTGATGTTGCCGTGGTACCAGCACTGATCCATTGCTGGAGCTGGAGAAAACCTGAATGCCAGCACAGGAGCTGCCAGAGCTGCCTGTGTGTCTGTGTGTAACGATCAGCCAGCTTCAGCTCACCAGCTTCCTGTTTCAATAGCACAGAGAGGGAAAGGAAACTCAGCCACGGACAACTTCCTCAACTCAAACAGCTAAGAGAGTGAGTGTGACATATCCCTGCAGCCCCCACTCTCCCTCTTCATGCTGCTGCTGAAGTGACTAGCAAGCCCACGTTCCCTGCCTTTCCCTCCTGCTTTGTGTCCAAAAGTCCCAGCTGGTGATCTCTTCTGCTCCCTCACAGATTCAGTCCCCCAGGCTTTGGTGGCCTGCCGTCCAATTTACAATCTCCTGCCAGATCCTTTGAGTTTTCATCTTTTTCCTGTCTCTCTGTCCTACCCACTACAGGTCTCCATGGGGAATAAATAAATCTCTGATCAGAAACACACTGTCCATTAGGATACATAGCACTGACTGCCCCATTCCTGCCTTGACTAGTCCTATCTAACTAGGTGTGAGGAGGGAACTTCAAAGAATTGAAAAGATAAAATAACTACTGCATGTCTCCATGCATAGAAGCAGACTGAAAGGCTGATTTGTGCTAGGGATTTTTGACCAAAGCCCCCTGTGAGCTACTGTGAGAGGGATTCAAAGATCTTTCCTACTCTAAATCCCCAAAGGTGGGATAGAGCAAAGCTGTGTCTGCAACCTGCGTCAGAGAGGGGAGAACTGGGGCTTTCACTTCCCTTTTCTTTGTATGTACATCTGTCCCTCAGCTATGCTGTGTGGCATGCTTAGTGCTGCATCTCCAAGACATATTTGCAGCAATGCCAGAACATTCCTACAGGGGCACTGCCTGCATGACAATTTTGGTTGTCTATCCTGTACCTCCAACCACTCTGCTCTCTGCACATCCACATTTGAGCTATACCTGAAAGCAGCAGCTGAGCTGGGACCAAAGTCCAGAGGCAGAGGAAAGGTGCAAACCCTGCTAGCCCTATGCAACCCTTGGTTCCCAGACCCAGGAGGAGTGCTGAAACTGCAGTACCTGGACCATGCATGAAGTGCTGTACACTGCATGGACAGCAAGGCAGGAGAGAACAGACTGTCAGTGCAAATGCGTGGGTGTGTAAAAGGAGAGTGAACCAGCATAACCCAGCATCCATCCCTCTAAGCCTTCTTGTTGCTTTCAGCTATGCAGAGGCTTGGTCTGCAGTGTCCAGCTTAACCTCTGCAGTAAGATGAAACTGTGGGCAGCAGCAGCCCAAAGCTGTGTGGCCAGAGCAGGGCCCTGCTAGATGAGCTGAACTGCACCGTGCAGGGCTTCCTGTCCATGCTGAGCAAGCACTGTCTGCACATGAGAATTAGCTCAGCTGAACCTGGCCTTCAGCTCCACCAACATCCACACAGGCCCTTAGCAGACAAACTCCTAGGGATTCGGGTGCCTCAATGGAGTCAGACACAGAATGCCATTAAGTGGTTCTGCCACTAGCTGTAAGCTACAGAGTGTTACAAACTCTATTCTCCCAACCAAAATGAGAGTCTGCATATGGCAAAGGCACCATGCAGCTGCTCTGACAGCCCTGCCTGGCCACAGTGCACTGCTAACCTTACCTGCCCCAAATCCTTGGGATTTCTGGTATCTCCAGAAGCTTCTCTGGAGCACAGCTGCAGCAGGAAGCAAAACAGCTCTGAATGTCAACCACCACTCGACCTCACAGTGCTCTCCATACAACAGAAATGTATCTGGATGCAGAGTGGACAGAGCTGCTCACAACACCAATTTTGATAGAATGAAACTGTTTGGAGAGCTTCTCCTGATCTTCTGCAAACTACCACCAGGTAACAAGTACAAGCCCTCATTAGACATCTGAGACTAATCAGTTGCATACTTAGCTCCTATCCATCCCACCACCAACATAGATTTTTAGCAATCTGCTGCTATTTCCTTCAAATCCCATGTCCAGGCACACACTAGTCCTTAACTTGGAGACAAAAAAAAGGGGAAGAGATCCAAGTACAAATGATGACTGTGACAATTGAATGCACAGGCTGGTTTCTGTGATTATTTCTTCATCCTAAAAGAAAGCACAGTACAGCTTCAGTGGCTCAAAAGGTAAATCCCAATCCCATAATATAAACAGCTCTGTGATCCCTAATGACTTGTTAGCGTGGAATAATATCTTATCTCTAAGACACTATAATAGACACTTTATCTGAACTGGTTTTGCTATAGATGTCCAGGTAGTACTGTACCAGCCTCTCCAGAACCAGTAAATAAATACTGTCTGTGGCATCATTCAAGATGTACAGTGGTCACTCAACCCCTCCTCCCCACTTATATTCAGCCTGTGCACTGCATCAGCATGGGAACTGCCAGGCTTGGCCAGGTAGAAACTTAAGTATGCATTTCCATGTCACGAAACTAAAGTATTCCATAGTATCTGATGAGGAGGTTAAGTCTATAGGGCAGCAGTTAGCTTTGCAGAAATCTAAATATACCATTCCTTAATTAGGCATCAGTGATAGGCTGTTGGCCACAAAGGTTATTTAGATTCTGGCCTACATATAAGTAATACCCAAAAAGCACTGACTACCTGAGCCACTCTGCTACTCCAGCCCAGCATGTTACTGACCTGCTGCTTGGGAAAAGCTTGACAAGTTAGCAGTGTATCTGTGAAGGTCACAAGATCCCTTCACTCCCTTGGTATCTGCAGCATCCAGGTGCCCTGAAACAAATCTCCATAGTGAGGAAAGTCAGGGCCTTTTTTCCCAACACCCATGAAAGCTGTCAGTAGTAAAAGGCAAGGGTAGGAGCACTGTGCTAGCAGAGACTCATGGACCTGAGCAGTGACACTGCAAAGGATCCTATGGGACTTGGTAGTGTTCACCAAAGGGGATGTGTTCTGAGAGACCTCTGAAAAGCAAGAGTTTTTCTTCACCAAGAGGGTGAACAAACATATTTTCCTTGCAGTCATTGAACGTGTGCACACACACAGGATACAACACACACAGGAAACAAACACAGACTGGTTCATACGCAGAATTTTGTCCAGAGGCATGGGCAACACTTTCCTAGCTCCATTTGCTCGGATGTGTATTACATGGTAGCCATTTGTTCCTGGTCAGTCCCTTGTGTAGTCATTGTATAATGCCTCTTTTCAAAACACACTGTACAGTAGTAGAATAGTGTCTCTCTCACCAAAACTAGAGCTGTTTCATTCAGAAATCTTCTGAAAATCTGTCTACATTGGAAAGCCTTCCAGCTTGAGTGTTTTATGTTTCTCTGGCCTTGGTCAGTTCTCCTTCCTCTGACACTGGTGCTTTTTTGCTGAAAGTGGGGCAATGTTATTTGTTTGACATAGTGCCTCATATGCCAATAATACTCTGTAATAACAAGACATGGGGTTGTCAACAATAAGAGTAGTTGCTATGTGGATCATAGCTTGGCAGTTGTGTTAGAAAGACCATCAAGCACTTCCCCTCCTGACTAAATTGGGAGCTCCCTCTGCAGACCTGTCCCGATCCTGCAGTTTCCATATAGGCAAAATGCCACCTTTGCCACTTGCTCTGTCCCCAGTGTAGAAGGGTCCTGGTGTCCTCATTGACTCCTACTAACACTGCCCAGGGAGAGGGAGCAGCCAGAGCAGACAAGGCTGTGGTTTTCTAACACATGGGAAACTGCACCTTCTCAATGCAAAAAGGGCGAGTAAGCAAGAAAACACAGCATGGGAAGTAAGGAGAAGGTTAAATTAGGCAGAAGCCTCTGGGGTGCCTGGGAACTCAACAAGGCAGCCTCAAAAATACTGAAGAAGTTGGCATGGAATATCCCAAGAGCAAGGCATCACATGGCCTTACTGAAATAAGGAGACAGAAAACCCTGGAAATTACAGGTGCCTGCATTCCTACACTGGCTGCAAGAAACATTGCTCCTTACCAGAGCCAAAGCAGCTTCCTGAAGAAGATGACAGCAGATATAGGGTAGTAAGCCCAGTGCCCTCTCTAGAAGTTTCTCCACAACTTACTAAATACCACTCAGCATAACCCTGCTGCCATTTGTTCCCTTGCAGTCCCTGCACTGTCAGCACACTGATGTCCCTGATGAAGTCTGTCAGAGACCTCAAGGTGAGAAGCCCTATACAAAGGTCACACTTGTTTTGGGCACGTGATGTGTAAAAAAGCAGCCAAAGAGAAAGGCAAAAAGGGAGAACAGGCAATAGAAAACAAAACCAAATGTGTTAAGTTGTGGTATGTTTAATGGACTTCACAATCTACAGACAGAACAAGCCAACACCAAACTATGTGTGCAGCAGGAACAAAAAAATCCCTTTTGCTGAGGGATAAGAAATGACAGTAAAAAGCATCAGCAAAGATGGTTTTCAGAGGGATGCTGATGGAAAGGCTTGAGACTCAGTGTTCTGAGGGAAAGGCTTGCTTCAAAGTGAACATGACAAAAATCATCTCTTCACATTGTCTGTGGGTCCCATATTCAAAGAGGCAGGAGAACAAAGGTGAGCCATCAGGCCCAACGCCCATGTACTGCAGATCCGAATAAGCACACAGACCCTTGAAGAGTATGCTGGGTTTTGTCCAGTGTGCTGGATTTAAAGGGCTTTTGTTGAGGTAAATTCCTAAATCTTTTCGACCCCTTGGGTCTGTAGGATGAGCGTAGAGTAACCAACTGTCTTGACATCTTGCATCTGGGGGAGGTGGGAAGGCAGTAACACTCCCATGGCATCCCGAGGGAGGTTCTATTAGCATTTCAACCCGCTGGCCTCCCTCAAAGTCCAGCCCATGGTTGTAGCTGACAGCCTGGATCCTGGCTCCCCTGTTGCTCCTTGCATTGCAGTAAAGGACCTTTCTGCCACAGGTATGCACCTCTGCTACCTGGCACTCCACTGCACTCTCCCCCCCCACAAAGTTCCCCTTCTCCCATGTTGCCCCATGGTCAGAGCTGATGAAGCAGAAGGCATGAGGGGTGGGGTGTTGCTTGGGGTCCAAGATACGATAGGCATAGGCAGGAATCACAAGGCTCCGGGCCTCATCGAGCAACTGTAGTCCATGACCTGGCCCCACCGCAAAGGTGGCCCAGTTCTTGTACTCATTCCTAATGGTCCTGTCAGTGACATCCTGGGCAGCACTCCAGGTGCGTCCTTGGTCCATGCTAGTGACATAGCAGAGACGTACCAGGTTGATCTTTGTCCTCAGCTGATGCTGCTCAGAGATCTTTCCTGGGACAGCTATGAAGAACAAGATGAGTTTTCCCGAGACTTCATCATATACGGGGCAGGGGTTCATAGATCGGTGGCCTTCAAGCTTTGCACTGACAAGGGTCTCCATCCTTTTCCACTGCCACAGTCCGTGGGAAGGGAGACAAGAATGGAACACACTGTTACAAAGAGACCCACATTATAGTGCAAGGATGTCTGGATAAAAGCCACAGAAGAGCATGGGAAGAACAGAAGTAGGATAATGGATAGAGCAAGAAATGGGAAGACAATAATCTGCCATCGTCAAAGGAAAGTGAAAATTATTTTGATGACACGAAGCATGTACACTTCACCAAGCATGTGGGTTATGTCCTTTTCAATTACTACTCCCTGAGGAACTGATAGTTCCATATCTCAATGCAGCTGGTGGCTGATGACACCCTTTAAAAAGCTACAGTGGCTGAATTTTCAGAAATCCTCACAAATATATATATGGCACACAGACATGCCCAGTGGTCAAAATGTGCTAGTACAGACACTGTGCTGTGTCAATGTTTTTTAGGAAGTCACAGAGAAACCCAAGCCCTTTTCAAGCATCCTGGATGATGACAAATCCCTGCTCATTCAGGCTCCTGTTCCTCCACTTTGATGTGAATGTATGTGAATGGGCAACCCAGCCTACACTGAAGCACCTTGCGAGGGCTGGTTACGTGACTCTGGTGTGGAGATTTGGACCCTGAGCTGTCTGATTCAGAAAATAGGTCGTAGAGCTGGTATAACTACCCAGCAAGCCCTGTTTTCTTCAAATGAATAGCATATAACGCAATCATGTTTCTAACACTAGCATTGCAATTAGAAAACTATGACTACATGATGTCATTGGCTTGGTAAGCAAAGCAGTAGTTTTCAGTAAGATTATATTAATTAACTTTACTGCCCTGATTTGCTGATTAGCCTTTTTGTTCATATCTTTTCTGTTTCTATCCAACTAATACTAACTTTTATTGAAAATTTAGTACTTCCATTTTAAAAAATTCTAGCATGTGAACACAAATTACTAAGTTTATGACCAACTGAACCCCACTAACTGAATTACATGGAGTTACACAAGATGTTACCTGAATGGTATGACACTGCAGGTGGGCTCAGAGGCTGCTTCTGCTAGGCAGACTCCAGCTCTTAAGAGCCTATAATCTAAGACAACCAACGAAGGTTTGGAATAGAAAAATATAATTACTTTTTTTTTTTCCCCAAGACATTCATGTCTTTGCATATGCAAAAAGTTATTATAAATAGAGTTTCCACCACCCCCAGCCACCCGGCAGCATAACTGTTAATAATAACTGGTAGGTTAATAAGGTAGCCAATTCACTGGCACCAGCAAACCAGACACTTTTTTTTTGCATGGAGACATGGAGAGACTAACTATTCTCAATTTAGATTGAGAAAGTAAGTCCTAAAACGATGAATTAAAAGAAAAAACAAAAACAGAATAGTCACTGATCTCTAATTTACTCCTCCCCATTGGTGTGGCATTTCTTCCTTGAGGCATTTCTGCCTCTCCACTGCATTTTTCCAGCTACAACAGGACTTTTGTCCCATCTCTGTATCTGCATCCCCAGCTCTGCAATGATGAGTTAAAGCCACCCCTAGAATATCTACTCCATTTTAGTCCCCCCAACAGCTGCCCATAGGGTTGAATCCCAGCAATGATAATGAGACGTGCATTATTTATAGGCAGATTTGTCTCCTGTACCTGGGGAGGAGAAGCTGCCCTGTCCCTACAGCAAGAGGGCAAATACATTCCACTCACTGTGGGCAGGTGGGCAGAACAGGGGGCAGTGTCCCCCGCTTCTCCCTGCACTGGTACCTGAACGTGCTGCGTGGCTGGGTCGTACACGCCCCTGCGCATGACTATCAGCTTGGCATGTTCATCCACCAGGTCCTCTCGCTCCTCAGCAAAGGCCAGGATGATGCTGAACCGCGGCAGGTAGAGCAGGGCTGGAATTCGATAGCTCCAGGTACCGTTCCGGAATAACGTTTCCTGCTGCAGGAGAGGGAACGCAGCCATTGTGCTAGGGAGAAGAGACAAAGCACACTGCATTTTGACCCAGCAAAGTGTCATGGGGCAGATTCCACTGCTTTTTGCTCTCTCTGCTCAGTGGGACCTGTCAGGCATTGAAACATACTTTCAGATTTGTATTTTCCTTCTGCTTTTCCAAAGAGAACCTGTGCGTAGCATACTAGCTGGAACTCAGGCCAAACTTACCCCAGGAACAGCCTGGTTGGTCTGACTGGAGTGTCGCAAGGTAAGTACACCAAATACAGTTAATTAAAAAGCTGTGCTTTGTTTTGTCTTTTTAATTAAATGCACAGGCTGGGTATTTTTGTTTGGTTTTGTTTACTCTAATTCAGAAAACTGTTGATAATAAGACATTGTAGTAGTTTTCCTCAGAAGACCATTAATTTCTCTGTTGAGGTTGTATCCAAAACTTGGCACAGAACTTCCACTTTGCCAAATAGGAGCTTAAAATCCCATATAAATGACACACTGAGGCAATCCCTGGCCCCAGGTGTGTCCCAGTTTGAGGACGGCAAGCACTGAGCATGAATAAGGAAAGGAAAAGAACACCCCTCCTTCCATAAGATCAAAAAACAGTCTGAATGGTGTCACATCACTTGGGATATGACCAGGCAGAAACCTTGTCCTCTTTACAATGATTTAATAGCAATGTTATGAAGGAAAGCAAACATGAGGGACAATTTAAGGAAGCTGCCACTGTGTAACTGGTCTGTGCTATGCGCCCACATATCCTCTCTTCCCCTCCTCAGACCTACTTGGCCCTCTGTCCTCTTGCACCAGTGAGCCAACTCACCCCAGTATAAAAGCCAGTAGATGAAGGGATTTGTGTCTCAGCAGATGGAGAAAAAATAAGAAAGAAAAAAATAGAAAAATATAAAAGGAAAAAAAAAAATTTACATGATGTACCAGAAACTGAAGGCTTGGATATTCCCTGCTCAGCAGAGAAGGTGGGGAAGAAAAAAAAGAAAAATAAATATTAAAAAATCAAGCCTTAGATCTCTGACGCATTGAGTGGGTAGGATGGCAGGAAGAAGATGACAATACACTATGAGTAAGAAATTCAAATGCCTCCTACCTCACTGAGGCAAGACTTGCTGCCCTCTTCGTTGAGGATTCTCCTATTTACCTAAATCTTAGAAAGTGCTGTAGCAACTACTGGACATGGATGAGCTCCTGATGTTCTTGAAGGCTGCCTTGATAATTCAGGACCAGATATGGAGGCAGCTTCAGAGTGCTTGTACCTACCTGAAGAATAGTTTGCACTCTTCCATCTTTTAGAAGATTATATTAGCCAGCCTAACTAACATAGACTTGGTCAATTTTTTTTTCAGTGTTTATTTATGAGTTAGGAAAACAAATAAACTGAGTTTATCCTCCAGACAAGTCTGAAGCACAAGGTGAGCTAGCTTACAGGACCATATATTCCACTCTATCCAGATCCATAGCTAGGCAGCAAGCATTCAAATATTCCTTCCTTCCACCTTCCAGGTGCTACAAATATCAGTCAGATTTTTGAACTCACAGCACTTCTCAGAAGAGTCTGAACTGCACTGCTCCAGCTAAAGCCAGCTGTACAGTCCACAGCAAGCCCCAGCCCCACTGCCACTCTGATCCAATGGCACTGGAAAGGGAAGTCAATCTCCCAGGAGCAGCTGCTCCCTCCTCCCTGTCACAGAAGATAAAGCAGTGTGAGGAAAGGCAGCAGCACTGCTACCATACAGAGTGTTACCAGAGCTGGATCACAGCTATCCATGCAATAACATGAAGGAAATAGGAAGACCTTCCCAGAACAAATAACTGTGCTGTTTGCTACTTACCAGCATGGATCTGGCTATTTATGGCTCCTGAAAGAGAAACTCACCAGTGTGCTTCCAGACTATTTAAAGGGAGATTATTTAAAGGGAGATTAGTCAGCCTGTCTAGTGCAGCACAGGTTCCCTAGTGTTCCTGTTCATAATGCCATCCTGATCTTGCAGTCCTGCTTCAGAGCAGGGCAACAGGGAAGGAAAAGAAAGGGAAAAAAAATAAGAAGAAAAAGAGAGAGAGACAGAGAGATCTGGGCTGGTCTGTGAATCCCTTGATGAAAAGCCAAGAGACTGCTGCCACAGGAGGCCATGCTGCAGCCTGCTGCACACGAGTCCCTCCTGTCTGAGCCTGTCACCTGCACACAGCTCTGCCCACACTCTCAGCCCCCCTGTGACATGCTCACTGTGAGTGTCACAACATCTTCCACTTACTGCCAAATGGGGATTGAGGAAATAGCTGAACTGGGAATAGCTGCCATAGAAACAAGCCTGAGGTTCCTGGACACAGCAACTATAATCAAGGAAAATACTGGAATCAAGTGACATTTCCATCTATCCAGAGACTAAATAGAGATACGTGTGAGTGTGTGTGTATATATGCTTGTACATACACTCCCTACACACAGTGTGGGTATTATGGCTGTATGCATATATATACATGCTATGTATCCATCTGCAGAGAAACTTTTCTATCCTTTTTTAAACACACAAAGTCAGTATTCAGCTTTTTCTATGTTCTTCCTTGTGGATTCTCATGCAGAGATTGAGTCATAACAGTGTGAGTTTCACACAGAATCAAAAATGAAGCATCTTTAAATAAGTTTTAAATTCATAATATATATATTAAAAGAAAGCAAAATAGTGCTGTTTTAGTTACTTGTCCAGCCAACTGAAAGGAATTGATTTTTCTTTTGACCCCAACCTGTATTCAAAGGCACACCCACCAACTAGACCCTTCTGAATAAAAAAGAAGTAAAATTGGCAAATCATTGGCTGGACAGCCATACAAAGACTGTTCCAATGCTCATATTCCAGGACTGCTGGAATTCAAATCACACATGCTAGTCCTTCCAAGGCTACATTGCCAGGGGATGTGTGTGTCCATGATGCTACTTGGTTCCTAAACCTCACTGAAATAGCACTGGCTGGCCTGCAAGGAAGAAAACAGTGTTGCAGCCAGCACACCCCAAGGACATGGGCAAGACAAAGATCACAGCAGTACCTTTTGAAACACTAAGAGCTAAACTGGAATACAAAGGCCTGAAACAGAAGCAGGAGACTGGAGAGCTGTACACATGAACACAAAAATTGCTCAGACCAGTATCAACTCAACAACTTTGGAGAGAGAGTTAGCTGTACTTTCCTGAGCTACAGGAGTAAGAAAGGGGAACTGGATGTAGTAATTTTTTTTCTTAAGAGAAAAGAACATATCTGGTCACCTCTTTCTGGATGACAGAGATGCTAGTGAGGAGAAGGGAAATTTATCATGTAGCCATTAAGCCAATATCCCCTACTGCATTCTGTTTTTTACTGGAGTCTTTAGTTTATTTTCCAGACTTACCCTTGCAAAGTGTCGTGTTCGAGGAGGCTGATGTTTACCTGCAATTCCTCTCCAAGGCACGAGGGAAGCTGCACTGAGATCCCATACTTCACCTCTGGGCAGGACTGGGCAGACAGGGAATGATGAGCACACTGCAAACAGTAAGAGAAGAGGGAGTTAAACTGGAGGAAGCCATTACTCATCATTTGCAAGTTACACAGCTGTAATGATTTCCAAAGCAGAGACTGTTTCCAGCACACCAGAAGAGTCAAAAGAAATAACAGTGGTCAACAAGTGAATCTATGATGGATTTAGTCCCTGGAAATAGTCCAAGTGGCAGAAAGGAGAGGTGCTGGTAGACACCAGGAGAGGGTACTTGTTCCTTCCACTTTTGTCCTTCAAGGCAGCTCACACAGACTTGGAGCAGGATGAGCCATTGCATGTTTATTTGCTTTAATCCTCTCCAAGAAAAGTGAGTAAAAAGCATAGCATTTCCACTGGCCTCAGCTTCTGTAAAAACCTGTTCTGAACATGATCAGAACCAAGCTGAAATGACAGCATGTCTTTAAAACAAAACAACAGAAATAAGGTAATATGCTGAACTTGATCCCTTGGTCCCTGTCAGAGAGCTCTACACCCTGTGGAGCAGGTAGCTTGTTCTTGAATGATTTCAGATAGATCCCAGAAACTCATTAAGGCAGACTCTGGGGGAAAAAACACAATCAAAAAACCCAGAGAGAGTCAAATACGAAACTCAACTAAAATTCTGCTTTTCAAGGCAAGTGCAAGAACCCAGGACTGCTCATTTTCTACTCGGCATCAGACCTGGACTTACAGTGCTTTCCAAATGTATAAAGTCAACCAAGCATTATGCCAAAACACACTCCTTGTCTCACTTGAAGGGAAATAAGACATTTCCCTTGGGATATTGCATAGAGGGGTCCCAGAAGTAGTCACATTCCAAGCCCAGTTGTATAGGGTTAAGAAATAGAAGCCCCAGTTTGCTTCTAGAATAATTGCTGCACAGCACACTCCTGTGTGGAAGCTTTCCTCCCTCCTAAGCAGCATAGCTGTGCCTGTTTCTGCCAAAGCCCAGCATCAGAGTGCTCCATCTTCAGCCTGCTTATGCCCTTAGACGAGACCCTACACTAAATCTAGGCTATGGAATTTCTTAACAAGCCAAGCAACACACATTTATTTAGTCTACTAAATCACCCTCAATGTAAAGTCAGAAAGATGTTATCAGCAAAAACTGTCAAACAATAAATCTTAAACAAACCTTAACATTCAGGATTCAAAACTGAAAAAGACACAAAACTGGATTTACTTTAATCCAGCAGCTAATCGAACTAAACTTTTTAACCACACAAGAAACAGAAAGTTTCTCTTGTGGTGCAAACATCATACCACATTCACAAGGGGATTTTCCATCACCACAGTACATGCTTTCCTAAACAATCAATCAGGATCTGCTTTCAAACTGTTGTGGCTCAGCTTGGCAGTAGCTCCTGTGCCTTAAAGTGGAGGTTTTCTTAGCAGGAGAGAAGAATTACATGGAGCAGCAGTATTTTTCTTAAAATATATTTGGTGGAGGAATACACAAACTGCATTCCTACTTGAACCTACAAAGTGTTGTAGTTACCTTTTTAGTTCCTAGCAATGTCCACAGTTATGAAAATAAAAAAAGGAAAAGGAAAAGAAAAAATACCTTTTTACTCTGTGTCTTCTGGAAGTCAGGTCAAAAGGCAAAAAACAACAGAACCAAAAACCACTCCTATTGGATTAGACAAAAGGGAGGCTCACCACACTCTTACCAAGTAATCTCCAACCCGCAAAATTATTTATGTTGGCAGCAATGTCAGCTGTCTTGGATCCCCAGAAAAAGCTATCAGCTGGCATATAAACACAAGCTGACATTTAAATAGCAAACCTGTTTTGCATATAAGGGGTGGTTCCATGGGAGGCAGACAAACAAAAGGGAAAGACTTCTACATTACCATAGTAATTAAGCAGCATGTTTCTACCTGCATGGGTTGCTGCACTGTGGCACAGCTGTTCGTTCTATACAGTTCAGCATGCTGTCTTATTTCTTGGTGCTCTACTCCCCTGGTGCTGAGGAAGGCAAAGTTCCTCTGATTGCAGCATGTGGACTCCCAGTGCTTTCCCTCAGAGTACTGAGCTCTGGGAAAGTTTGCCTAAAGAACCCATAAAATTGTTATAACCAACAGGTGATGGTGCTGTGATAATCTAACATTCTGTCTCCACACACCTCCAATCCACCAACATGTTCTTTCTGGATAAGAAATGGTTTAACATAGGAGTGGCCAAGCAGGAATGCAGGAATGATACATTCAGGCTGATGCATTCAGGTGCAGCTCCCAGAGCCTCTGTGGAAGTGTTTCAAAGGCCAAACTATCCCAGCAGCTGCAGGCAAGGAGCTACTGGGGGGAACCAAGCACAGGGAGGAGAGCACGAGCCTAAGGTCACACCTGAGGAAGAAAGAGATGGCAGTATCCCTTCTCCCAGCTATGCCCTGGCTGGCTGAGAGGCAGCACCTGCAGATGCTGCAAGTACCCAAGCAAATAATTTCACAACTACATTGTGCTACTGCTGTCAGAAATGACAGCAGTATCCCATTTCCAATCCCTTTTCTTGCTGCATCCCTTGCTTTCCTCTCTTCTCTATTGAGCTTCCATTGCTGCCATTAACACTTCTTATCTTTGAAGTGATCTGAAAGAATGAGAATAATAATCCTGTGAAGAGATCTTGCTAGTCATGGAAAAAGTCTCCTTTTTTCATGGCAGTTGTGGTTGATCTGGGCAAGCCAAATAGGAAGATGCAACGGTGTGGATTTACAAACAATCAGCTGAGCAACCAAATTAAGGTAATGCTTCTATATTACTCTGTTTCTCTTGAGCAACACTGTATCCTTTCCTGTGCCAGCAAGAATCCTCATTTTACCTTGGCAAGCCATCAGAGGATATGAGACTGGCAGAAAATTAATACGGGGGAAAAAAAACAACAAGTGAACTGTTTCTGCTGGGTCATTGTCCTGGATTGCATCAGCAAGAGTCCATCAAGCAGCAGAATCTGCAGTTGGAGCAGGAGCATGAAGCTGCTGACAGGAGGAGCAAACACACGACCCAGACTAGCACTTAGTCATTGGATCTAATTAGCTGCGTGGTGAAACCACACCCCGTGTTTACGAACCTTGCCTAACTGGGCAGGTAAAGCTTGGCCTTAATTGGGGCGCACAAGAGAAGACTGAAGGCATTTGTATCTCACTGCATTACCTGGAATCAAACAACAGTGTGAGGAAAAGTCCCTCCAGAGACAGTATCATTGACATCCACCAGATAGTAACTTTTAACAGTGGCTCCTGGAGAAAATCCAGAGTCAAGTAAAGTGGCAACAATTAATGGAGGACAAAAGATATTGAAGAGGCTGCTAAGGTGCAGTCTGCCTGAAAGCAAGACATGAATGATTGCTTTATGGATTTCTTCCCCTTTTTTCTTCTCCCTGGCTAGCAGCAGTGTTATTCAGGTGATTTTCTGAGTCACACACTTGGCTTCTGCAGCCAGACAACCCATAAATACTCATTTGTTTAACAGAAATCACCTTTCCCAGCTGCAGCTTAAAACTGGTTGTCCATCTCTTCTGAGTGACAGTCCCAAGTGTGGCTTGGTGTGGTGGCAATGGTGGCAGCATGCATATGGCAGAGTAGCTCTGCCTCTTGCCACCTCCCACCTCCCCTTATCGGCTCATCCTCTCTAAGTAAGATCCCACACATTCCCCTGCAGCCAGCTGGGGTGCCCCGCCTTTGACCCACTCCCCAGGACCAGTCAGTATCAGACATGGCTGTGCAGAAGCTAACAGCTTAGAAAGGCTAAGTCTACTCCTAAAATGAAGGATGTGCTGCTTAGTCCTGCTATGAGGTTAAAATTAGGCAATCTCAATGCCTGTGCAGGACAGTCCCACAATCAACACGCGGGCACCCCGCACTGCTTCCCTGCAGCCACCAACACCATGCCAGCATCCAGGCTCCAGCACTGCTCTTCAGCCTCCAGCCCACAGCACAAACCTCTATTTGCAAAAGCCCAGCCTTCTGATAAAAGAAAAAGTGCTTTTCCCAAACAACATGTTGTTCTGAAACTATTTTACAAAACTGTTCCTTAGTAACTATCAAAAATGGATGTCCCACCGTTGACATGCACAGCCTGATCCTCTTTCCTTTCAGTGTAAATCAAAATCAGTGTCACCACTGAAGTTTAAAACAGGTTTAGGTCTGAGGAAGATCAAAATCTTCACTTCTATTGTTCCACGCTTACTTCATTGCCCTTATATCTGATTGTTGTAATGAAAACGTTTTTAAAAAGGTTAAAAAATGCAAATGGGGTGTGTGGGTGCATTAATAAGAGGATATAAAAATAATGCAGAAGATAATATAATGACAGAATCCTGAACAATGGAGCATTTGAATTTGGAGGACCGTGTTCAGTTTTGGGTGTCACCTTTTAGGAAAGATATGGCAATAGCTGCAAATGGAGGCTGAGGAAGAGAATTCAGAAGCTAATGCTTATGAGCATATGTGAAAAGAAATTAGCAGGAAAACAAGAAATGGTACATCTAGTGAGTGACATGCAGTCCATTAAAAATTGCCAATGTATATTTCACTTGCAAAATGCTCAAACCTGATTCCATTGATTCCCAGCATCATTAGAAAGGCAAGGCTGGCTCAGGTAGTTCAGTGGTTTTGCTATGCTGTACAGTGTAGCTGCTGTTGTCAGGCAGCTGTAGTTCAGGTCAAGAGGTCTGTGGGGTCAGATCATGTGAAGCAGCAATTATACAGTAATTGCAAATTTTAAGTTAAAACATTATGTGTTGCCTTCCAGGCACTGGGGAACATGGTATCCTTGGTGCAGAAGATAAATCCTACAGACCTGGGCTTTGACTAAGTCTGATCTGTCTGGGAAGGGAAAAAAAAAGACAAGAAAAAGCCAAAGTAATAATAGTTATGAATGTAAGAAGCAAATACTAAGGCAGAGCTCTTTGGGAAATAGGGTCCCTTGGATGAGAAAACATCCGCTGTTTTCTTTTAATGCCAATTCTAGCTAGGGAAAAGAGCCTCTGAGCACATTTGAGACGAGCACCTCACTATCCTTATCAACTGTAGGTACAACAGGCATGAGGAGCTGGTACTTTTTGGGTTTGTACTCCTTCACACTCCACTGATTCCACTTTATATTACTTTTGATTTCCATCAGCACAGAATTTGCCAAGCACAGAATCCTGCTGCTGATGCCTCTCTCACAGTAAATACAATTTATTTCCTCACCCTGTGAAAAAAAATGGACAAAATAAAAAAAATATTCCCTTAACTCAAAGGGCATTACTCCATAGCAGACCTGTAAGCCTTCTGGCACTCCATGGTGAGTCATGGGTTTGTCACAGGGAAGCTTCCTCACCCTGTGTGAGACAACACCCAAAAAACAGCCTGCCTATTACACACATTACACCATTTCTCCATTTACTTTGCCCATTTGAAAGAAAAAAGAAAATACACTTTATTTTCATTAACAAAATGAATGGCATGATCTATGAGAAGCCAAGGAAGAGAGGTGGTGGTGAGGTTTGAATACAAAAAGAGGATTGTAGAAGCAGGATTTATTTAGCCTTCCAAAAAACACTGAGGAGGAGTCACTGCAGGAATTTAATGACTGGAAAATGCAATAAAACCGTAGTTCCTTGCTTCGTGTACTCTGCAGTGCTTGGACACTCAGATAAGTGAGTCTGAAGCGCAAGTCCAGCTAGATTCACCCTAGGCAACTCTTGCAACAGAGAGGAGCCCAAATTCCACTGCATCCTTCATTCCTGAGTCCTGCCAGCTCTCAGACCAGGGGTGCACAGGCCTGATGGTGACCTTGATTAATCATTACAGGAGTAATTGCTGGCAGCCCTCTATGCCAGGCCAAACCTTCAGCTGGTATAAAGGGACATTGACACTGGTGACCATAAATTTATGATGTTTGAGTTCAGATTAACCCAAGCTTAATTCAGTGAACATCTTCCATGGAGTAGGCTGGGAATACAGCTGCATTTTAAAAAGAGTAATGTTGTGACCAATTAAAATATTTTGAAACTAACAAGACACTTGGCAAGTTCAGTGAACTTCAAAATGAAAATAAAAACCAAAGGAAGGATTAGCATCAAATTCAGCAGGCTATGTGATGCTTTTTCTAAGAGTCAACCCAAATGCAGTCTTAAAAATACAAAGTGAGTTATCCAAGGATGAGGGGAAAAATCTCTCCTAGGAATAGCACTGATCCAAGCAATCACTAATATTTGTCTTCCTTTGAAGCACTGGGCCTAAGATGCCCCCAGAAGAGGGACATTCAAATCACAGCAAGCAAGTAACCTGGAAATAAGAAATAATTTCAAGAGGGAAAATTATCACAGGCATTTGGATTGATCCAAAAGGCCTTAAAATAAAACCAGGCTGGCTCTGCTGTATCCACCCCAGTGCCCAGGTATGTGAACACACATGAAATTAAGAAATGGCAATCTAAAAATAGTCATAAACATGTAGGTCTTTTCATCTCAAATGGCTGTAAATAATGTAAAGCAAGAGCAGTTTCTCATCCAGTGGGCCTTAAAAATGGAAGCAAATACTATTTACTGTTTCCACTTGAGTTTGCAGATTTGGACTGAAGTTTCACCCAGTTGTTAAAGATTTATACGGGAGGTTTAACAATCCCCTGTCATTAAGCCTTGGCACAAGCAGTGCAAAGGACGTTCAGGGCATATTTGTACTAACTTATCTGGGTAAAGAGAAAGCTGTTCCTTTACATTGTGTTTGCTGTGACTCTGGAAACTGAGCAAACAAAATCTGAGGCACACTTTACTCTCAAGCAGAACTGACATGAAGGTACAAGGACTGAAGGACACCAAACTTCTGTAGGACATACCTGCCTCTGGATCCACAACTGAATTGCAAATCCCTAACAATCTGGGGGAGATTAACTCAGACTTTTTGGAATACCTCGTCCCGATGGCAAATGAGAGACCGGCTCAGCCCCTGAATGTCAGGTGAGTTAAATCCTGTTCTGGGGGGATGCTGGAAGAGGAACTGCCCGAGGAAGAAACCTCAGGCCACAAACAAAGGCACAAACCCAGTGCCCAAGAAAGAACTGAAGGAGTCCTGTGCAAGCCAGAGAGAGCACAGTTGTGACACTGTTGAAACACTGGCTGACAGAGAGGAGAGACACCACTGGCACAAGCTGGTAGGCATAAAATCCACCACCCACAGGGAGGAAGCCTAGTCAGAGGGGAGACCCAGACTGCACAGAATGGCATTAATATGACCAACTGAACAGCAAACATTCCCAAACCAAACCAAGCTGTGTGTCTTTTTCCAGGGGCAGCACAAGTTGTGATTTTTCCTGTCAAATGGTTTATGTGTGATCTTGCTTTAAAAGATATATATATAAATAAAGACAGGAAATATGAAAAACAGCCTGTTTTCCTCTTACCTCCAGGCTGATCCTTCCCCTGAGCCAATTTTTCCTTTCACTCTCAGGAGGCCAATTGCTGTGAATCCAGTGTAGCTGTGAACTCTCTCCCAGCAATTATGTGTATTTTTAAATGCACGAAAGTAAACAAGGACTCAAATTTCATAAGAACAAGCTAGGTCTTCTGATCTTAAACTATCAACAGATTTGACCGTTAGAGTGGAGCTGTCACTTCCAGACCTAGTTTAAAGTAGGAAATTGTACTAAAATAATGAAAGCTATTTAGAATATTTTGCTGAACCTGCAAGAAGTACTAATTGGCTGGCATCCATTTTATGAGACAGACAGGTATTTTATTCAGAGCTGATTTTCTACAGATACAAATTGGGACTGTTAACTTGAAACTACTTTAAGAAATACAGGAGTATGTATGAAACACCACACTAACTGCCAGACAAGAAGAAGCCAAAGAACCCATTGTCCCACACTGCTATATTTTGCCCAGGACATTTGCAAGACAATGTAAAATGCTTTAACAATATAATTACCCTCATCTGTCCCTGAGTATGTGGCCAGTGCCTGGGGATTTCACTCAGCTTTTCTTTTTGAAAGTAGCTTGTTCTGTGATTTCTATAGGCAATTATAATTTCCCCCCCAATAATTATTGGAGAAAATAATGCATGTTTCCAAGCAGCACCCCATGGAAACTGCTCCATCATATCTAAAATAAGGAAAATTGACAAGACTCAGTAACAGCCTGGAACAATCTGGAAGTCTCATCTCCCTCTTGCCTTCTCTTTCCTATGTGAAATCATCTTGGAAACAGATGTCTATGATAAAACAGGTCAAGCAGGTTACTCAATCTGCAAAACTTGGACTTTGCTGTTCCAAAAGGGAGCAATTCCTAAAACAAGAACCTTTTTTAGGAGCAGTTGCAGTCAGCTCAAATAAAACTTAAAAAGAACAGCAGGGCCACTGAGGAACTAGAAATCTAGACAAGATGCTTGCTTTTCACTTGGGGACTGAAATGTAGAAAACATGAAATGAAAAATAACCAAAACCAGGAGAATTTTCAAACTAGTTCATTTTTTCCTTTAATTACATTATGTTTCAGAGTTCTTTTGAGCACATCAGGTTATCTCATGTCATGCTCTTGCACTTACATTGAGTTCCTGCTTAAGTAACTCAGAAGAAAAAAGACAAGAAAAATGCAGGAGTATTCACAAACTATAATATACTGCTCCCAGTCCAGAGGTGGGGAACTGACATGCTCAAGATTGCTCAGGGAACTGCGGTAGAGCGAAGAAATTACATCTACTCTCCCAGAACCCGATCCTGTGCCACAGCTATGAGATTAACTACCCTCGTCCCAGCCTTCCTCCTTCTGTGCTTAAAAACTGGGAATGAAGAGGAGGGTAAAAACTGCTGTTAGAAGGAAAGATCCAGAAAGGAAAGATTTGCCAACCTTTCCGAGCACTTGGGTAAAGTGAGCTATAGAATTGCAGTTGCAGACAGCATGGCACTAATGTGACAAGAAGATGGACACTCCCTGTCCCTATACATGCAGCCAGAGCACTGCGTATGTCCCTCATTTTCTACAGTGCCATGCTGGCTAGTGCTGCAGCTGGCAAATTAGAAGCAAGTGGGGAAAGCTTGGGGTTGATTGCATAAGCACTGGCTTAGTCCCACAGTACTGGGAGAGAAGAGGCAGCTCCGGGAGCTGCAGTCCAGCAAGCTTCTCTTCCCACCAGGGTCCAAAAATGGCCGCTCTGAAGAGGAAGTTTGCATCGGTCAATGCTGTTTGCTAATGAGTTTCCAGAGCTGTGTATCAAGTGCTTTTCCTGAGTTATTAAAGACCCATGCAGTCAGAGTAACAGGCTGTAAGAATAGAATCAGCTCATGTCATGTTTGAAATTAGCTGAAATTAGCTTGATGCAGTTGACAAGGATAGCATGGCATACCAGCACTCCAAACCTGCCTGGCTTTTCAAACTAGCAGAAACCAGCCTAACAGGATGCTGATGTCTTAGTGACTCCTGGCTCTCTTGTAGCTACACATTTGCAAGCAGATTCACCAAACAGGCACTCCTTAGACCCTCCACCCAATAAACACCAAGGGAGGAAAAAGTGAGAACTCTGCTATTTCTTGATCAACAAAATTCTTTTCCCTGCTTCTGTATGGAAGCTTTCAAATGAAAAACCCTATGAATTCTTACCTTTCTGCAGTTCAAACAACCACCCATGCTCATTTCTTCCATAACAAGTGTCTAATACACAACCAGCAAATCTAGAAATAGAAATGGGCATCATTATATTTTTCCCCAAGAGCAGCACAGGTGTTGTCTGCCCAAGGGACACTTGGCCTGTTTGCTTACTAATGAGTCTGTCTTGAAAAGCTTCAACCAAGACATCTATTAATCCTCCTTTTCCAATTGTCCTAGCATTACTAAACCTCTCTGCTTTCAGCAAGGCATTATCCCCTGGATATTATTTCTCATACTATGTTTTTGACTAAATAATTTCATCAGAGACTAAAGCTTCCATACCTTAGTCCTCTAAGTTTTTAAGTAAGCTCTACGTTGCATACACATTCCGTGGCTAGAAGGCTTCACACAGCCCAAACAGAACAAACAAAAAGGAACAAGGACTCACAACTCCCACATGCAGTCCTGCAAAACAGAAAAGATCATCAGGCAGACTGCTGAGAGCCTTCCTGTGCACGTACTTGCAGAGTACATGGGTATCTCCTGCTTTGAGGCTACATCCTGCGATTTGCCCCTAAGCCCTGAGCTGATTAATTGTGTACTCCCCCCAACCTAGGAGGTACAGGGATTTGGGTTTTAATTATTCACTTACCTTCTCGAGATAAGCCTGGAAAACCTCATGAGTTTTCAATCACAGCTACTGAGCAACTATTTCACTAGTATCTTCTCAGCAGAAATAAGGAATGGGATGGCATCAATGGCAAGAACATTTCATAAACAGCAGGAAGAAGGAAAGGGGGCTTCCTCTAGAGGCAGGAGTTCTTGTTAGTAGAGAGATATCAGTGATGTCAGAAGAACAAGGATGAGGTTTATACATTTCACTTCTCAGGACTCTCTCTAAATCTTCAAGCAAAGGTGCATTTTCACCATTGCATGTGTAATAATTTAAGGAAAGGAATAGAAATAAGGTCAGATTTTTGGTATATTAGTTTTATAATAAAAAGCAGATAGATATATAAATACATATATATAAAAAATGGGTTAATTTACATGAAGTAGTGAAATAGTTCGTTTCATGCAGAGGGAATTGTATGAAGGCACGTATCCTCTTCTGTTATGTCATGTGTCATAACATTTGTAGAACACACTTACTTGGTGGTCCTATGGACACATGGCTTACCTTTATGCATAGAGCTACCCATAACGCCAGACTTCATTCCAGAAATATTTTTAGAGCTAGCAAGAACATCTGAGTAATTTTTAGCTACTTTAAATGTACTGGTTTCTCTCTCTATCCTCATTCACTTGGTCTTAGGGTTTCGAAAGCACATGGTTTGGAGGATTTATTATATGGGTCCAATGTATTTATTTTTAGTCTCTGAAGTGTATCTAAAACAGGTTCTCTGTAACATGTGCAAGACAAAAAGGGTTTTCTTGTCACAAAAGTGTAATGAACTATATAATTCTGTCTTGGTTTTGCTTGCTATAAATAAGGTACCAGCACTGAATCATGGCAATAGAACCATTATGTCAGCTTCCTCAGCTGAAAGACTATCTCACAATTGGGGTGGTTGTATTTTGATTCTGTTAAGGCTGGTTATAGAATTCAATCTTATTTACAAAATGAGCACAAAATATTTAATTTATTTGATATTCTATTTGTCAAACTATTTTATATTCTTTCAGCCAGCATTCTCAAACTTATTGTCTAATTTTCTCTGGCTTCTGCTGCAAACCTCATTGGTCCATGTGTTACTCTCTGGTCAGTCTGTTCTCATGCTCCACCTGTTTGTCTCCACCTCTGTGCCTTAATCAAATAATACCTTGGCCTTGCATCTAAATAGTTGAAATTCCTTTGTCATGTACGTTGCTCTGGACAGGGACATGCACTTAACTGACTTTTGCCACCCTTTAATAGGAAGTGTCAGGATTGTAAACACTTCCAAGGATGGGGATCCCAACCAGGAACAATGAAAATATAAATATTTGTGTAGTCAGGCAGCTGAGGGCTGTGAGAGATTTAGGGTAAGATGTTACCACGCCCATACATCCTTCTGCTGAAAGTCAGTCCCCCTGGAGCAGGGGTGGCTCAGCAGGACAAGTGAGAGCACCACACTGACACTGACTCCAAGTCTTCACCTCAACCACCGATGAGGCTAAATGAATTCATAGCTGCATCTGCTGAGATCTAAATCTGCCAGAGCCTAGGGCTGAGTCTGTGGGTGTTACTATTCCCCTGACTCAGACAGAAATATCTCCCAATGCAAATGCAGGCCTGAGCTTGGGCAGAGCCCCAGAGCCTCTGCCAGGGTCCTCTCGCATGTGGCACTCCTTGAGGGTTTGGCACCCGCATGAGCAAGAGCGGCTGTCGATGAGTAAGGCCTGCTGCTGGATTTTGGACTGTGATGCATACCAGCAGAGCTGGGTTTGCCTCATTATCATGCACAGTGAAAGAGTTTAGAGATGACATTCCACTTCAATTAAAACCATGTAAGATGGACAAAAGTCACTGCGTAATACATGAGCAGGGATGTAATAGGGGACTGATGCTGGTGGGAGGCAGAGGTTTGGTTTTGGTTTGCACAAGACTTTAAGAAAAACATTTGAAAATGAAACCATTTAGATGCAGCTAAATTAGCATTTGCATGTACATTCAGACACTATTTAAAGAAGAAATATTAAAAGAGCCATGTTATTTATAAGAGCTTGAAGTAAAAATTTTGTCCTAAAAGAGCTCTATCTGGTTCATCTGGATGAAAGGTGCATCCCTATATTCAAAACCAGATAAAACCTTCCAGATGAGTCATTAATAGGGCTTTTACACTTGAGATGACTTCAACACATAAAAAGGAAGAAAATATTATAAGATTTTCTGCCTTTCTACAGCACAAACACGCTACAGCCTAGACAGCAATTTCTGCATTGAGCCCCAAAACAAAATGATGTGGAACTAGACATCATTTACAGGGGCATTTAGCCATGGATGGATTTGGGCTGATGGCAAAACTAAAACAGCACTAGGTAACTCAGAGTAGGTGTTCACTGCCCTGTGTGATGAAAGCACCCACCTGCATATTTTGAGTGGACACTCAGACACATCAATACTGTTGTCTTCATTCCTGGTGGTGATAGGGACATAGTCAGACAAAGGGAATTCTTCTGTGACTGCATATCCCTATATAGGCAAAGCATTCAGTCAAGTTGTAGTCATACCTCTTATTTTCTGCTTTGAAACATCCCTGAGTTACACAGCTGGAGATTTCTGTCTGTCTTCTGGTATTAATTAAGCAATCTTCATTACTCTTTCAGGCTGGGCAACAGTGTTGTTTAGTATCAGCAAATTGAGCAGTTTTAATTTCAAAATCCTTGTGTTTACTTTCTTATTACAGTACTTAACACTTTTCAGTCAGCCTTCGCACTTTAAAGAGGAATTAGGAATTTACTGAAGGACTGGATTCACCAGCAAGGAGAGCCACCAGTCTTGTCCTGCTGCACCCCTTCTATCACAGGGAAGGCTGACAACAGTGAACCAAATAAGTCCCACACAAATGAATGCTTTGTGGCAGTGGAAGAAAGGGTGCAGAAAAAAACCCTCCCAGAGACACAGGCTGTCAGATCAGGGCCAGCACCAGGCACACCAAAATAGCCCATTATCCAGGACAGCAAAGTACTAGGGAGGCAAAGAATCCATGATCCAGCTGCCTTCTCTGCTGTGCTGGAGCTCTGGAAAAGTGCCACTGAGAGAGGGGCCAGGGTGTGTGGAGCAGCAGGTTTGGCAGGGAAGGAGGTGGCTCTTTCCAGCAGCTCAGACACCACTTGCACCCCTCCTGTCTCAGCAACAGCTGAGGCAGGCAGGTGGCTCTCCAGGGCTGCCAGCCCCCAGCAGCTCCCTCTGCTACCAGTGCCCACCGGGGCTGCCACCAGTGACAGACCACACAGTCTGCCTCTACCATGACTCGTTTAGCTGTGCCTGCCTGGTACATCGTAGGATGAGGGAGAGATGCTCAACTGGTGCCAGAATGCTCCTCCTGCTCCAGACTCCCACATCAAACTGTCCATATTAAACCCACTTGAAATACCTGCAGGTCTACACAGCTGCAATCTCAGCTTTCAGTCTGCAGCTCTGCTACTAAAAGCATCCTTATCTTTGATTAGCCCTAACTGGTTAACAGAAGTTACACCTAAAACACCTTTGATACATCTGATACTCTTCATATCCCTCTAAGTCCACTCTCTTTATACAGTAGTCCCGTCCACAGCCAGGCCATGCCTTGAAAACACCTCCAGTCCCACCCTCCCAGAGGCAGCAGTGCTCCCTGTTTCCTACACACATCCATGTGTCCAGGTCCACTCTGTTCCAGGAACCTCAGTCCCTTTCACAGCTTGTATTAGCATCTTACCCAACATCCCTGAGTTCAGCTGTTCTTGTAAAAATTCATGGCATTTGCTGGTAAATGCCAGTTTTTTACATAAGCAAGTAAAATTTATATACAGTCAAATTCCTGGAGGCTGGATTATGTGTGAGTCAAAATGCATATTTCTAGTGTTGCTGTATGTGCATCACTTTCTGGCTTCACTGTTGCCATCTTTCTCTTTTCCCTACAGACTGCTACTTTGGTCTCCATGAGCTCCAGGGAAGTGTTTGCCTGCAAAGCACATTCAGGCGAGTGGTGACTCAAGCCATGTGATTTCAAGGTGGCATGTGAATATACTTGGGAGGGGGTACTCCTGACAAAACACCTGGCACTCATCTACCTCTGACCATCAGAGATGAATACCTTCTTCAAAAATTCTCTACAAACACTCAGACAGAGGTAGTTAAGGTCCACACATGCTTGAGCTATTCTCTGTCACAGAATAGTTTGACTGCTACAAGAAAAAAAGTAATACTAAATTTGAATGCATCATTCAAACATATCCCTAGTTTTTTTAATATACCTAAGTTACTGGAAAAGTCAGGACTATTTGATTGACATATCAGCAAATGGTTTCTCAGTACTTTCTTAGAGTATCAATTTTGAAATCAGAAGTATGACTTCAGAAATGCATTCTGTTCTTGAATTCTTCATTGAAGAAAGTAAAAAACAGCATATATTGTTTATAACCACCACATTAAACAAGTGCCCCTTCTGCCTCTCCTAGAAAACATGAAAGTCTCTCTCTCATCCATTGCTATCTTCACTTCTGGTCAAGGATCTTGTTTGTTAGGGACTGTTTGATAACCTGGGAACAAGTTAAGTTTTCAGGACAGGCACCCTTCACTCCTCTGATGAACAAAAGGAGTATCTGGCAAAGTGAAGCACACAGTTTTGCCAGGGGTACTGAACATACAGATAAGTCTTTGGGTAACCCAGCTGAGTATCACCTGCCCATGCAGGGGGCTCCTTCTCTGCCAAGGATCTTTGTAAAAGCTCAACAATGACATCCATGTACTCTCATATTCACCAGGTAGGTGAAAGGGGAAAACAGTCTTCTCCATGCACACATGTGCATCTCTTTGCCTAATGGTCCCTTTGGACATTTAATGGTTTTGAAACTACTCCTGACTGGTGAGCAGCTCCTGTGAAAACTTTATCCATTTTTTCAATAAAATACTAGCAGCAATTTGCAAAGCATTGCAAGTTTCATCAGCTTGGCAAAGGTCGTGACAGAGACAGGTCCCAGTATGAGTCACATGGACAAGGGGTGGCCTCTTGAAGCACAGAGGAAATTTGATGTAGAGGAGATTGTCATAGGTTCATCTCCTTGAGTGCCAAGGCATAAAATAATCTATAGAAGAGAAATAAATAAAAATGTAACAATTGTTAGAGTTTGGGGTTAAGTAGGATTACTGCTGTAATATTAATTGTAGTCCACTTAGAAGACATACTTCCATCACAGTTGCAAGGATCAAGTCTTTGGGGCTCTAGTCTTAGGACAAAAAAAGGCAGAGGAGAAGCAGTAGCCTCTTCTCTCTTTTCAAACTTTCTCCAACAGCAGCTGCTTTTATTTCGTTGTTCCACAGACCCACAGAAAAAGAAACAGGCTTAGTGAATCTCTGTACCTCAGAGTAGTTTACAAACCAAACTTAACACCACCACTGACAAATACGTCCTTCATACACTTCCATTAACTCTGGAAACAGTCCCAGAGCAACCACCATAGTTCCAAACAGTCCAAAAGGCAGAACTGAAGTCAGGATCCAAATTTAGAGCTGCATGCTGTGGTTAGGTAATGAAAGAAGAAAGCAGACTTTCTCCTCTCTAGAGCCAAGAAGCTCATGCCCAGTGCATGATTTCAGGGAGTGACCTTCTCTTTATAAGGATAAATCATAGTGCCTTCAAAAAACATTGGAAAGCAGAGGATTCACAGATGATGGCCCAATTGTCCCTGGTGTCCCAGGGTCTGCTAGAGTGACCCCAGGGACAAGCATGGGAAATGTTTGTGGAACACATGAGTTCACAGAGATTGCAGAAGACCCATAAAAAATTGAACACCTACTTTCTAAGCTATCTTGTGCCTTGGATATACTGTAACATAACAAACCAATGATACATGTGACTTCTTAAAACAGCATCTAACTAATCCGCAGCACAGTTTTATGCCCTTCTCTCAGCTTGCTGTCAATTTTATATTCACATTTTCTATACAGCATCTCTTTCTATTACTCATGACACCCCATCAGTCACAAAATCATATTATATATTCAGGAAGACTGACAGCTGAAAGAATTCAGCAAAGGACCAGAGAATGCTTAAGTAATCTGTTCATATTTTACCCAGTCCTACAAAGGCTGAAAGATCAACTGATGTTTTGCTGTTGTGATGTGCCTCCTAAAAATTCTTGGGAGTCCAGGCGTAGTCCATGTACTGACACAAAGAGCAGAGAAATTTTGTGCTGAAGTCACTGTGTCAATGAGGAGGTACACTGGCACTTGAGGGGAACTTTGGGAAAGCAAATCAAACCTCTGCACTCTATAATCTTGTCTCTTCTACCTTCATGCCCTACAGTTATGGATTTTTCTTCACTTACCTGCACAGCAGGCATGAGTGCTGTTGATAAGTATTAGAAGGCACCCAGCCCTGTAAAAGGCATTAATTCTTCTATTACATGGAGGAGTATACAGATAATAGATAGATTTACTGAGCTTTCTCTTCAGCTTTTACCTTCTATTCAGTAACATTTTCACCCTCATGAAAAAGGACATGAGCACTATCTGTTTTACACTCTAAATCAACCAGTAATACCAAACCAAAATACAACATTCTTCCAGTAACATCTGTCATATGTCATGGAATGGCAACCATGAACATATCAAAGCAATGTTCAGGACATGAGAATAAGCCTTGTAAGGTGATGATGTCAGAATGATCTCTGATAAAAAGTCCTGTATAGTCCCTGTTATCCTAATCAGATGATGGACTATGGCCTCTGAACTAACCAGAACTTTGTCCTCTCTTCTCCTGTTACGTTCTGTTTTATCTGTCTCCAGCTGTAATTCAGATAAAGCTGATGGAGTTGTGGAGGCTACCTGTCTTCTGCTGCTCTGCTGCTGATCCACCGTCTCAGTTGCTATAGAGACCAGCTCTGGAAGCCATGGAGGAGCATGGGAGAGAAGCCACCCACAGGCTCTCCACTGGTGGGCTCTGGCAGGGCCTTTCTCAGCAGGTACTGAGAGAGTCAGGTTCGGTCTCTGAAGGTGAGGAAGAGTCAGCAGGTGCTAACCCAGTGACGCACGAGGGGGACTTGCACACACAGTACATTGCCATTCAAAGAAATTCCAGGTACTACCGATCCATGAGGCTGCCAAACAGAGGGAAAAGAAAGACTTCGAGAGAGGCAACGCACATGCAGCATGCTACAGGTGAGTACTGACCCAAACAGCATTATGCTTCTTTTTCCAGTGAGATTAGGAACTAGAGGAGTCAACAAAACAGAAGGACAGGAAGATAGAAAGCAGCTCAGCTGTCAGCACATAACAGAACACCTCTGCCCTACAGCACAGTGGGCAGAGGAGTGCCATCCTTCTTTTTTCAGCTTGGAAATATAAAATGGTTGGATGTTTAAAGACATTTCATGACAGAGAATCTAAACATATGTGGGACTCTGCACTGCCACCCCTCTGCTCTGTAGGAGAAAAATAACTTAGAGAAAGACATGAAGCTGTCAATGAAGCAGGGACTTTAGCATACAGAAATAAATGTTCAAAAGTACAGAAAACAGTCAGCAAAACCAGAGGAAATTGCAATGGTTCCTTCTGAGGGATGAACAAGACTTCTGTGAAAGTGCAGTTACTGCTACTTTGCACTGAAGAGAGCTGTAAGAAACACCTAGACTCCCTTTAAACAAGGAGGTTGAAACAACAGGAGCACCATCCAGAACATACATGCATTCAGCCATGGCTTCAGTAAAAAAAGGAATGCGTTGGCTTTCTCTGAGTATGAATAGTACAGAGCATTACTGCAAGGCCAGGCTGGAACCAGGCATCTTTCAGGTGCCAGAGCTGGAACCTTGTCTGAGCAGCTGTCTGTGAAAGAAGCAAGGGAAAGATAGGAGAAATGAAGAGAGTGCCAGGAAATGAGCTACTGCAACACACTGAGAAGCACTGGAAACAGGGCTGCATGAAGGAAATTGAAGTGGTTTTAATCTAAGTCCAAAATGACAGACACCTGGAACTGGGAACATAGAAAATGCCCTTTGCTTCCATCTCCCAGATGCTTCAAGAAACTGAATTTTAAAACTCCTTCACAGCAAAGTTACCTTATCCTATTATCAGGTTATAATCTAACAGAATCAATGCTCTGGACTATGAACTTTGGATAGCTGGTGATATACAATCAAGATGATACACCACTGCTTATGTTTCACTGCTGTGCAAACCACTGAAAGCTATTGCTTTGTTATGTAGCAGTAAAGCCACCTCTTCAGCTCCTGAAAGTAGGAGTTTCTCAAGTTCCTTAAGAAAAAAAAAAAAGAACAGACGTCCTCCACCCCCCAAATAAAAGGGGTGTGGGAAATGTCCCCAAGAAAATAGGTGTGTTGTGCCTGCCTCACCAAGGGAGCCACGCAATTTCAGTATAAAGGTCCATTCAATCCTGTGGCACGGACGGAAGGAAAATCCCCTCCTTTGTCCAAGTTTCCAAGCAGACAGCAGCAAAGAGCTCCTGTTTAATACTCTGCTACTGTTGCAACAAAGTTTGTGGATAAACTGAGGGTTGCCTATGCAGGAGCAGAGCTGCTCTCCACCCTGTGGGTGCAGACAGGACCAGAGCAGAGCCACCCTCTCCCCGCCTCCCAGAGCACTGCTGCAGAGCTAGCACAGCACAGACCCGCCCTCCCTCCCGTTCCCGGGTGTCACAGTGTCCCCACAGCTGCCGAGGAGGTCCTCACCCCTGTGATCTGCAGCTGGCAGTGCAGCAGCACCATCACTGAAGGACTCACCTTCTTCATAGACCTGCAGCATCATGGCATCAGGATGTTGGCAGAGGAGGACAGCCCTTGTGTCTTGGCCTGTGTCATTGAGGAAGGACAAGCTAAGAGAAGGGCTTCTCTCTTAGCAACTCATTACAGCATCCACAATGCTGACCTGTGCTTCTCTGCCACTCCCCTCCCTGTATTACCACTACTGAAACAGGACTGGTTCCAAACAGGGCTTTTCCTTCCATGCCTGCAATTGTTCAGCACACTGGGGAATGTGTCCCTTCTCCAGTCTGTACAGCAACACCTGGGCTAGGAGCAATAGTTCTTTCTCTGAGGCAACTGTAGCAAGTCCTCCTCAAAGCTACAGCCTTTAAATTCAGCTAGGATTGTGTAAGCAGCATTTCTGCTCTCTCTCTTTACTTCCCTGAATCCATTCCCTCTCCTGAAACTGGACAGTGGGTGCTTCTAAACTAGCCCCATTTGAACTTCTGACAGCATTTGCTGACATGCATGGAAGCAAGGGATGGGTGAGCTATTTTATATTGCCTTCCAACCCATTTGAACAGCAGCTATCCAAGAATGTGACTCAAGCTCAAATGTTAACCAGTTCTCATTTTGCTTAGGGAACAACTGGAGGGGAGGAGAAGGGAAGGAAAAAAGACAGGAAGAGACAGAAAAGACAGAGTTGGATACAAAATGAGAAAAATAAAGACTCAAGAAATGACATCACTGAAAAGCCATTTAAAATTTTCTAAATCCAGCTCAGGGAAGGCTTCCATATAGGCACCCTTTGCACCAGCCCAGCTTTGGCTTATAGCCTAGGAGCTGTAAAACATAATAGATGCTTTTCTTTAACTAGAAGAAGAATTGTTGGCTTGTTTTGGTTTTTTTAAGCAATCTTTGACAGAAGGATAAAGTGTTTAAACTATGGAAAGTGAATAACGCAAACTACTATTTCATAAGGCCTTGGCTCTATTTTAGGAAGTCTTCAAACTCTGGATGTCATCCCTTCCCTCTGAAAATTTATTTAAAAGGTGAATCAGAACCCTGTTTCAGTCAGAGCACTGACCTGACTGTCCTGTCACCAGTGTGAAAGATAAACAGAATTATGACTTAGACCAAAATATTTCTAATAAAAAACAGCAAGGCCATTTATCACAAGCCTCAAACAATAGGAGATTTCATTTGAAAAACGAGATGCATCCTCTCCTGCCAACTATTGCAGTAGTATGCCTTGGACTTAATGCAACTTTGACTCCCTGTGAAAGGATCAGTGGTTCATCTGAGGGAAATTGGAGAAGTAATTAAAAGTAAAGCTCCTCTCTCGCCAACTCTAACCTTGATTTATCTAGTAAACTGAACATCTTCAGAATGCAGATGCAGTAAAGCAGAGCAGTAATGAAGCCTTGATTTGGCAAACCAAATATTGGCATGCACAGCCACACACAGCTGAATGTTTTCTGCCTAAATAACTGCACTGAAAATCACTCATGTTGGGACCCAGCCTGCAGTGTGAGACTGCTACTCCCATACATAAGAACTGGTGCCCTAAATCCAACTTCACCATTTCTCAGCTGCATTTGCATTATACAAGCGGATGACACTTCAATCTTGTTTGACAATCAAAGCTAAAATGTAACCACCTTTGTGTCTTGTGGTTTTCCTGTTGCCCTTTGGTGTCAGCAAGCCACTACATACAGTAAAGGTAAATTAGGAAAATTACTGTTTTAACACCCTCTTGGCTTTCTCTTATATCACAGGTTCGCTCAAAAACTATGAGCCCATCAAAGAGCCTCTGAATGTTTTACCACAGAAGGGATCACCATGTCCAGCAAACTCTGATCCAACAATGTTAGATGAATCATTGATCCAAAGGTAAGGAGATTCCCATGCAGAGTATTCCCCATGCCCTCCCTGAAAACGACTCAGTGGTGTCAGAGTGAGAATGCTTCTTTTGGGAAGGACAGATGGACTAAGCTGTAGCTCTGATCCATGCCTTCTCACCTTGACTTGTGGTGCTGCTTTCAGTCTTAATGACTTTTACAGCAGAGTATTAGCATGGTGGTAAAAGGGTCTTATCAATATGGGTTTGGGGAAGACAGTGAAGGAAAGCGGGGCAACAAGAAGACAGTGGGGAAGATGGAAAAAAGGGGAATGTGATGCAGGATCACCCAGTAGTGTTAGCAAACTGGGCAGACTGCCTTAAGCAGTTTCTTGAGAATAAGGAGAGCCTGTGGGGATTTCGTTATGGAACATCCCAGCATCAGGGTAATCCCTTTCTCGGCCTTCATAGAGAACTCTTCTGAAGCCTGTTACACAATCCTGCATGGAAAACAGGATTTTATAGCTGAAGAAGTAGCTACAAAGATCTTTTCTAAAATATCCAGACTTTTTGTTTGCTTTTTACTTTAAAGAACTGATAACCAATAGAGGCTTTCAGTGAGGTAGTCCATTGACTTAAATCCCTCAACAACAAAGGTCCAGCAGAAGACCCTGGTCCCATAACTCAGAAATTTGCATACATCCCACAAATCTGCCCTCACTCCTGCTCTCTTGCCACTGTAGTCAGGCAGAAAAGGAGCAGCTACCTATCCCTACATTTTCAAATATAACTGAGGTTTTCTCCCAAACTCATTCTCCAACTACTCACCTCCTGTGTGTACAACTGTGAGATAGTCCCTGCTTCTACTGTAGATCAAGCTGGAAGCAGTAAGCACTTGTCCTCTAAGGGTGCATGCATCCTGCTGCACCGTCTGGTCCTAATTACTGAGACCAGCTGTGTTGGGCTAATACAGAGTGCCTTCCCAGGCACCTTTCCCTGTGGAGAGGACTCCAACACAACCATTTTAGCCAAATGTCAAAGTGGATTTAAATAAATTAATTGCCCTGGCTAAAATTGATTGCCCCTTGGCCGTAAACTGAGCATATGAAATGAGACAGCCACAGTCTGCTGCAATGTCAAACCTGTCTGTCTTCCTTTCCTTGGGGCATAATTATCACTGTCAGTCTGACATCCTGACACTGGCACTCAGGCAGCTCTGAAATGTGCAATTTCTGATTCTCCCTGGAGCTGGAAACAATGAGCCTGTGCTAGGAGTTAGTTGTATCAAAGATGCTGCTGTGCACAGAACCTGTCAGGTCAGTACAGGTTCTAAGTCATGTCTGCTATAAGCAGGCAGTCCTGCTGAATGGCATCTCTTGAAATTGAGCACAGAGATTTAACACAGAATGAGACCCAAGTTCCAGCTCATGTCCTCCTTCCTTCTCCAAAAGATCAGTTGTAATTTGTAGGAGAACCACTAGAAATCTGCAATGGGAAAGCATGTAAGAACCTAAAAAAATGCCATTATTTATACTATCAATGGTATCTCACTTCTATTTGGAAAAAATGGCATTGTGCAGATAATAAATTTAAAATATTATTGCTGGTCTTAAGAAATACATTTAATTTCTCCCCAAAAAAATAAATCTGGTGCCTGCCAGCTGACCATTCTGCTGAAAGCAGAAGCTAGCAGAAGAGACAGTACAGGCACCTCTGACCAGGACTGGGAAGATCGCTGACATTCTCAGGAGTGGATCACCACAGTCCTGAGGGCAAGTGGGCCAACAGTCCTGCATCTCTTCACATTCACAAGCATGGTACAGCAGCCATATAAATACTAGGGCTGGGCAGTCACCCAGCATGAATCCCTTCTCCTTGCATGAAGATAATCAGCAGGTCTGACACAAATGGATTCTTCACAGGCAAGGATGTTATTTCACATATAGCCATGCTACATAACTCAGGGCAGGAAGTAAACACAGCTGGGGAACATAGTGAAGAGCTCAGGAAAAGAAATTGTCATCTGCATTGTACTCAGGATTTTGATTTGAATCTACATGTCTTTCAAAGCCCTGAGAATAGCAGAGTAATTCACTGATCTCACAACACTGATGTCTGAACACAAGATATCCTCAAACATTATTGCTGGTGTTCCAAACTCTGGATGGCCACGAGCCATCCATAAGATATTTCCTAAGAGAGTTTTTATGCCTAACTATGCTCAAATGATATTTTTTCCCCATGACCTTTCTCTTACATGATCTCCAGCTTCCCCTAAGCAGAGTAGAGTTCTCCACAACATTCCATGGCTTCATCTCAGTCTTGCCCATTGTACAAAGGTCCAAACCCCTACAATGACAAGCCACTTCCCAACAACTCGGCTGACTTGCCCTGACCATATCAGTGCTGAGCTTCTAGCACAAATTCTGCTTCCCAGAGTAACCAGAGCCAAAGCCCTGGGAGGAGCTGCACTCATAAAAAGCTGTTCTTTCACTGGGATCAGTCCTTCCAGCTCTGGTGTGGCAGCAGCTGTGCAGAGATCATAGAAAGCTGTCACAGAAGATACATTGGAAGAGCAAGGCAGTGTGACATTTCACTTTGCAAAGCTCATGGAGGCCATTGGTCTACCAGTTCAGAGCAACCTATTTCTTTATGCTGCTTATGAAACCTCCAATTCAGATAAACAAGGACCATCTAAAAACCCTTTGATCACATTTGATCTGAGCTCAAAGAATGGAAGTACTACAACAATGAATACAAATAATCACCTCTGGCAGCAAGAGGGAATCTAGCTTGTTTGAATTCCTGCAAACACGTGTATTAGAGAGAAGCAGAGCTCATGTGAAATAGCACAGCACTCTGAAGGGTGCTCATGTGAGTGTGGGTTAGCATCCTTTAGCCCAGCACTCTCGGTCCTGGGCAGCAGAGGGCACTGCTTTTATAGCCTGATTTAACCAGAAGAGCAGGAAAAGCCTCTGGAGAGTCCAGGACCTGGATTGCAAAAGGACTTATACCATATTTGAGCAAGTTTCCTTCTATTTATGAAATACATTTCTTAAAGTTACCTCCTCTTTATGCTGCCAATGGTGCTTCAACTTGCAAGTGGTGAAGTCATGAATAGCTGGTGCAAACACCTGTTGACCAAATCTTTAAATTTTGTTGCTCTACAACAAATTTTTGTTCTTTCAGAGATAGATAAATAGATTTTTTCCTATCTCTCTTTGTGTGCAATCTGCATCCTGAAAAGTCTAAGTCTATTTGCAGGGAGAAGTATTTTAAAAACCAATACATTTTCAGTAAAAATAGCCACTGTAGGTATTAAAATGTCATTACTGTGAAAATTTCATATTTCACAGGATCACACAAAATAGCAAGCAATAACATACACAATTCTAATAAAGCATCCTTCCAGCATACAGCCAATGCAGATCCCAATCCCAGCCTGCCCACCTATTCCACCCATTCTCTGCTTGCCAGGTTTTTTAGCCCACTCATATTTTCATTACTGTGCAAGGTCTCTGCTTTGCCTTCCAGGTCACCCAATCTGATCTGCTTCATCTGGACATGCCCTGACGCCCAAGTTCTCCATCAATCTCTTTGTTTCACTCCTTTTCTATCAGCTTCAACTTGTCATTCCCCACACAATTTCCTCAGCCTACTACTTACCAGACACATTCTTCTCGCTTTCCCACCTGTGGCTCATATCTCAGTGTCCTTTTGGTCCACAGGCTCTTCACCATTTGGCTCCTTATACAATCTTAGTAATCCATCCCTCCTCCTAGCTCCAGTGCCAAATTTTACAGTCTCTTCCTATTCACCACTTCCTGAAGCATCCAGCTGTGGGTGAGTTCCTTTCTTCATAGCAATCCCCTGGTCCAGAAGCAGACCTCTTCCTCGCCATGCTTGAGTCTTGCTCCTTCTGTTTGTCAGTCAAGTGGATTTCTCATCATGCTGATCACAGACACGGCCTTTATTCGCAGTGCCTAGATCTGGACCAGGCAGTTTTTACAGCTACAATATTGGAAATTCTCTCAGCCCTCAGCACAACACACATTCTCTCTATGGGCAGGAGCTCAGGAATTCTAGGTGCTAAAATCTAAGTCTAAAATTTGTGTGCATTGTGGCAGTGGAAAAGAGCCTATAATTCTATGGATTTTCATGAGTGTGGAGAAGATAAAACCCTTGCAACCCCAAAATGTCATTTTGCATATCAACAGAAAGCAAAGTTTCTTGAAGAAGAGAAAAACAGGGATCCAATAATATTTTCCTAAGTCTAATAAATAGTTAATTTTTAATATATAAAAAACCCCTTGTCTCTGGCAGATGGTCAGTAAGTAAAAAGATAACCCTGATGATTATGAGCATCTAAATGTTAGAAGCACATAAAGATCTCATGAACGGAATTTCTGAATATTTTTAGTTATTGGTAAGGCTGCCAACAGATATAACTAAGGTGTTTTGATGAAAGATTAAGGAGCCTCAGAAGTGCAGATATGTTCCGAGGCTTTAGGATCTAAAAATACTAGGGATGAGAATTTCTGCCTGTCTACCATTAAAAAGTCAAAAATCAGGAACAGAGAGTGCCCAGACATATTGCTTACCAAAATCACTGTTAAAATATACACATGAACAGAGGGAAGCTGAATGAAACTGAGGTATGAAAAAGTCCTTGACTAGGTATAACATTCAAATCTATTAGTAACTTCACACTTCTCAATAATTTGGCTAGCTCAGATTTTAAAAGTGCTTCTTACCTCATCTTGTGGCCTTTCGTGGTGTGAAACTCCCACTGACTAGAAGAGTTTGGGGAATTTTTCATGAATAAGATCTGCTGGGCTGCCTCTTCTCTTTTTAGTTTCTAGAAGAGGAGATATAATTTCTAAAAATTGCTATAAGACAACATTTAGAAAATGCATTTAAATTTCATTCGAAAACAAGCTCTTTGCACGGCTTTATTCTGAGGATTGCTTTTGATTTGAAACACACATAATAAATCTTAATTCAAATGATTACTCATTTTTCAAAATTACTAGTGCCTGAAAATACAAACCAAGATTGGGAATTCATCCCTCAAGCGTAACTTAAATGAGATAATTGCAATAAACTAATTATAAACTCTCATCAATCATCACATTTTTAACACAACATGGACCAGGTCAGCCAGTATTTCAAATCTTTTCCAGCAGCAGTACAGCGAAGCTGGAAACAGTCTGCAGCAACACAAAGCCTTCTTTGCAGAATACATGCAAGATCAAACCCCTTCCCTTTGTCCACAGGGAGCTGAACCATGATCATGCCCCATGTCAATCGAGCATGGCCACCAAGGATCATTTCCAGTGCCTTTATGCTTGCAGACCCTAAAAGTTCCAGAGAAAAAACTGGGATTTGGTCTGTTGGGGCATTGCATGACTTCTGTCACCAACAGGAGCAGAGGTCACCCAGCACTGGTTCTACAGTGCTGCAGGAGAACTATTGTGAGGCTTTAATGCATATTGTTATAGTAGTCAGATTCTTTCTTTCTCCCTACAACTAGACAAGGAATTTTAGGATTAATTAAAGGGACTGTGGTGAGAAAACAGGTTTGTCATCATGAGTTCACGCTGATTTTGGTAACTGGGGAAAAACTATTTAGGCTCTGATCAAATTGCTTGTTGTTACAGTGAGAGAAAAAAGTACACCTCCTCTAAACTTCTACCTCATGTTTAAGATCAGGTGGAGTAGAAACCTCTTCAGGCCTGAGCCTGCCATTTCACAGCAGTGAAAAATTATCCAAGGTGGCACTGCCATGGTCTTGACATCTATCTGCACGTCTGCCACTTCTGCTCTGTTGGCACTCACTTTGAGCTCACTCTGTAGTCAGACAATGCACACATAGATCTAGTTCTACCAAAAAAAGAGAATCATTTTCCAAGAGTTTAGCTGCCCAGACTTGCTTACTGTGAATGGGATAAGCTTGAGTGAGTGCTGGCATAAAAGCAGAGGTAGATATTTGCCTCAGGGAGTTGAGTAAAAAAAAAAAAAAAAAAAAAAAAAAGTAGAAGTAGAATTGAGCAGCTATATCAGCTTAAATTACATACAAAATCCTAACAATTGTGGAAATAGGGAAGCATCTTATAGCTATTCTACTTCACAGAAATAGCTCAGTATTGACTGACTTAAAGTAGTATCTGGTGAATAGGGCATTTAGCATGTTCAAGAACCTTTCTGAGTGACCAGAGAAAGCAGAGCAGCTCCAGAAGAGACTGACCTGCCCTGAAACAGGCAGTAACATGCGGGATGCAAGGGAATAATACATCTCTGACTCTGACCTGGATCCCCCACTCCCAGCCTGAAGATCCCAGTCGCCAGACCACTCTGACAGAATCACTTGTTTGCCTGCCTTTAGTTTTTGTGTCAAACTTTAAAAGCTTTCTGTTTTGTCCCCAAACAGAAAAGCAAGACTTAGAAAATCCCAGCAAATTTTGTAGGACAGAAATATCTCCTTCTTGCTAAATATAATTTTTTTGTTCCAGTCCCATGAGTACTGGGAACACTCTGTCACCTCAGTTGGGAGTAAAAGTATTTCTCAGTATTTCTTGTTTTGTTTATGGATATTCTCTGTTACAAGAATAAAACTGGGAAGGAAGGAAGAACAACATATTTGAAAGATCAAATTACAATTTAAAAAGAAACAGTCCTAAAGGAAGGAAAAGCAGAGTACTGGTCATTGCTATGCAGTGTAACAGCTCTCTGAGACACAGAAACACAAGCTGGGCCTGCCATGGCTACAGGGGATATTTCACTTCTAGCTGGTGTTTCACCTCTTCAAAGCTTCCACTGGGTTTATTATCATTATTGCTTTCTGTGATATTTTCAAGTTTTCATCTCAGACCAAAAGTAAAGTTATGCTGGAAAAAGTGAAAGAAAAGGGAAGACAGGCAGGATCAAATTACCAGTTACGGGATCATAAGAAGATGCTTTCTATTTCTGAATGTTTTTCATAGCATGACCCAGACATTTTTCTAAGAAGAAATTTCAATTTCAAACAGATTTAACCCTTGAGAGTGAAGCAATGTAAGGGGTTAGGAATCTGTTAAACTCTTAAATCATACTTCTGAAAGATTTGTATTTTTTTTTAGTTAATACATCCAAAAGTTATATTTAGATACACGTTCATTCTAGGAGTGTCAGTTAAGAGCTTATACACTGATTTCACTTTGCATACTAGAGAGAACTCCTCACTGCTCTTGTCCTTCCCTTGAGAAAACAGTAAACAGCATATCTGATTTTCCAGATTTCAGGGTAATGAAGAGGCTCCCTTTTTCTAAGAAATAAGTTTTTTAAAAGCCTACCCACTCTCTAAAACCCTTGACAATATTCTTGCCCTGGCAGCAAGCCACCAAAAAATGAGCTTCAGATAGTTGCTGCTGCTTTATCCCTTCCACAAGGTTTTGGCCACCCCGACACTCACCTGGCTGCCCCAACCCTGTAATGCCCAGTGTTTAATGGCTGATAATGCATACTGACCATCTATCCAGTGACAATCTCAGCCACAGCTCTCAGGCTCTCATCCTCCTCTGTAAGTACAGCACAGGCTCCAACTCTCACCCTCACCCTGGTATTTCCTTTCAGTTGCTTGATTCTTCTGACCTCCTGGTCAGGGACTGCACAAAGACCACACTCGCAGCCCTCTCTGAGCCCTCAATGACATTTCCAGCTGTTTTCCTTTCCCATTCTGCTTCTTCATGACTTAACAACTGAGCTCTCCTGTGTGCCAGATCTAGATCTAGTTCACATAAGCTGAAGGAGTTTCTCTGGACGTATTGTCACATGCTGATTAAAAGCTATACTGACATACCATTTAGCAAAACCAATATAAAAATGAGAAAAAGGAAGCCATTTTACACATACAGACTAACACAAGGATTCTATGTTGTTGCATAAATTACTTTATCACATACAGAAAAAAATCATGGTAATTTATGCAACAGGGAGAGAGCAAGCACAAGGAATAGCAGAGCATTTTTCCTCTGTTAACTCTTCAGTTGCAACGTGGTGCAGATGACTTTTTTTTTTTTTGCTGAGGGTTACTAACATGTGGTGAAGAGCTGCACCCAGCCTGTCCACAACCACTTGGACTGATGCAAGGATGTAACCATACTCTGGAGCTCAAGAGAATTTATCCCTGAGGCAGAAAAACAATTACCTGAACGAAGACAGATATAGATTACTGAGTACTGAGATACTTACTTCCTAAACGAGGAAATATATCCTTATGGAAGTAGCGACGCTAAGGAATGGGAGATGAGGGAAATGACCGAGCGGGTGCGAAGCCCTGCCGGAGAAGGAGAGGCGAATAGCAGCCAATCCTGTGGGGTAATCAAGAGTGCGCTTCCCGGCAGGAGGGATTAGGCTGAGTTTCCCAGTTACATTCCTCCATCTCAGGGTTTCACTCCTGGAGAAGAAATGCACCATATGCACCAGATCTGGAAGCAATTCAGGAGAACCCCCCTCTGCCACCCCCTTTCCTCCCTCAAAGCCGGCGCCATCCACACATAAGCAGAGAGGTGCAGGGGATGGGGGGCAGCGCTACGCCCCGGGGCTGAGGGACGGGAGGTCAGTGCCGGGGCAGGACCCCCTCCCGGTGTGGGGTGGCCGTGCATGGAAGAGAGGGGCTGTGGCATGAAGTGGGACGGGGTGTGTGGGTGCTCGCTGGGGGAGGGTGCCTTGCTGGGGAGGGAGGGAGCGAACGGAGGAAAGGGCTTCCCTGCATCGAGGGAAGAAGCCCCTCTGCAGGAGCTGAGGGGGATGGAGGTAGTGGAGCCTGTGAGGGTGGGGGCCCTCTGGGGCAGGGATTGCTGCCTTTTGGCGGGGCCCTTGGGGAGGAGGGAGCCAGCCTCCCGGCGGAGGAGGGACCTGCGCTCGAGGGGAACCCGGGGCTGAGGAGGTCTCCGCGGGCAGGAGTACCGGGACCGGGGTGGGGAGCTCTGAGAGGGGAGCTTGGGGAGGAAGGGAACGACACGACACCTGAGGGGTCTGCGGAAGCTCGGAAAATATTTTGGTGGCGTTGAGAGGGTCTGCAGAGGGGGCTCTGAGAAGCTCTGGGGGAACTCAGGGGTCAGGCGGGAGCTTTGAGATCTCCGAGGAACAGGGGCTGAGAACTGCCGGGCTTCGAGGGGTTTCGGGAGGGATTTGCGGAAGGCTGAGGGAGCTCCGCCGGCATTTGGCAGAACTCCGTGGAGCCTCGGAGGAAATCTGGGAATGAGGAGAGAGGCTGCAAGGGGCTAGGGGGGCTCTGAGAGGCTGGTGGAAGACCGCGGGAAAGTCTGAGGGGATCTGGAGGGGGTCTCTGTGGGGAAAATCTGTGGAGAGGCTTTGAGGAGAATCTGAGGGGAGGCTCTGAGAAGATTTTGATGGACAGCCCTTGGGGATGCCTGACGGAAGGTCTGAGGGGATTTGAGGAGGCTGTCTAGAGATTTTAGGGGAGAGCCATGGGGACGCTTTGGGAGAAGTGGGTGTCTGAGGAGAGACTCTCAGCAGACCAGAAAGGCTCTGAGGAGGCTTAGGGGCTCAGAGGGGGGGCGGGCTGCGGGGGCGCCCCGGGGGCGGCTGCAAGTCCCCTCTCCCTCCCGTGCAGGCTGCTGCCTTCCTACCCCCGTTACCGTGGCAACCGCCCGGGCTCCCCCAGCCCCGCACCGCCGCCGCCGCTGCCGCCGGAGCTGCTGGGCAGCCGCCTGCCGCCACCGGCCATGGAGCTACTGGCCGCGGCCCTCAGCGCCGCCTGCGCCTTCGACCAGGACGGCTCGCCGGGACAGCTCACCAGGTGAGGGGGGTGCTGAGGGCGGGCGTGCGTAGGGGCCGCTCTCCCGCCGCTGTCCCGCCACTGTTCTGAGGGCACCTCCGCCTCTCCGCAGGGCCCCCCCCGCCGCCACTGAGGAGACCCCTGCCGCCGGCACGGGTGCGGCACCGCCCGCTCACCCCATGACGGCCGACTCCTGGAGGAACCTCATCGAGCACATCGGTAAGGAGCCGTGCTCACCGCGGGATGTCCGGCCGCCGCTGCGGCCTCGCACAACTTCGCCGCTTCTCCCGCTCCCCGCACCGACGGCGGCACAGCAGCCCCTAGAGGTGCCCTCAGCCCGGCCGGACTGCACCTGCCGGCCCCCTGAATCCCCAAACCCAGAGCTAAAGACAAGCGGCGCACAGATGGGGGGAGTTGAGGGCGGGGTAAGGGCTTGTGCTGCAGGTCCCTAACTCCCTGTCCTTGCTGGGAACCCTCTCACCGTCCTTACCGTGGCTTTTTGCGGTCTTTGGGGGCATCAGGTTTGCACGTTTCCCGGCAGTGGATTAATGCTATTGCAGAACGGCCTAACGTTGTTCATAAATTATGATTATTCTTGTCATTACAAAACAATTAATCATTAAGGCTACCCCAAACTTTCTACTAAAATATGATTTTGCATACTCCAAAAGGCATAAGACTAAAGTATTATTTTCACCCATCCCGTTGGACATTAGTTGCATGCACCAGGTTCTGCATCTATTCAGTGTAACAGCCACCGGCATAGCACTTTCAACACAATAAGTTATTTTATCCTTTGTGGTCTCTAAAAAGGCAAAGTTGAGGTTATTTGGGTGACTATGGAGGAGAGGACTGTTAAGCATTTGCTCTTATGGTATTTTCTTTTTTATATTTATCTTTTGTGGGATGGGGAGAGAACCTCCGCAGTTTGTTTCTTGCTTTCTCACATCAGAATTGTGACATTCCTCAGAGGAATTTCATCAACAGCAAAGCTAAATCCCATCCTGAGGCAGGTTTTATGGTGAGAATATAGAAGCTTTGTTTTTAAACACTCCTGCTCAGTTTCAGGAAATAGAATCAACATACTTGAATCTAGAGGGCAGGAATGCAGCACTTAGCATGGGAAAATCGAACATATAACTCACAAGCAGCAACGCAAACCTCCCTGGCAAAAATGAGAAGGCTTCTTAGGCTGTCTCTGCTGTTTGGTGTCAAGCTGTGGCATGCAAGGCTGATTCTTGGTACACCTGATGCCTCTGGCACAATGCTGGAGAAGGAGGCTGGTGTGAAACCAGCAGCCTGCCAGCATCTGTCAGACAAACCAGCTGAGTTTGGGGCCTCCTGGAGGAAAGTGGTGAACAATTTGTGTGAGTGTTGCCAGATCTGTTACCTGGTTTTGGCTGTGTAGATACTAACCTGCCAAGGGAGCTGTGTCAAAACACTGTCAGTTTACTGGGACTGTGCACCTCAGAGGTGAGATAAAAATACTAAAACCAGCAGGAGTTCAGAGCAACCCAGTTGCTATTTTCATATATATTTTTATGTGCTGTGTATCAGAGGGAAGCTGTGCAAAACTCTGCACACATCAGTGTAACTGCAAGTCTGTTGCACCTTTATGGAGGAGACTGGGTTTTAATAATCTAAGGTGTTATGTTTATCCCCACCAGAGATGTTACATCAAATGGCTGGAGCTCACTCATTCCTTCCCTCCCTCCTGAGACATTAGTGGTCTCTTTGCCTGAAACTGGAGCAGAGAATTTCAGAGAAAACCTCTCTGGGCCTCCTGGGGTTTTACATAGCTTTCAATGCAATAACGTTTACTTTAAGAGCGCTGCTAACTCTCTAAGGCAAGGATTTCCACAATTAGTAACTAGTTTTTCAATTCCCCTCCCAGGTTTTAAGAGAGCTGGGAAGGGAGACTGTGACAGCAAAATTAAATTGAATAAACAAAAAGGGAAATGTCTGTTAAATGTCTATAAAAATTATGTAAACATGCCTTATGAAGATCAGTCTTAAACACTTAAGTCAAGAGATAATACCAAACTCATGCTCTGACCACAGGGTTAACCGTTAGCCAGGTCACAGTAGGGACAGCTGGGACATTAAGCAATGAAGGGTGCTTATGCAGGTCTCTGACATTTTGTACTTGCTCCCTTACTAAATGTAAACATTTACTAAATAATTATATCATGAGTCACATTCAGCTATTGATCTCAGCTTTTTTTATACACATTCTGTAAGTTCCTACATGTATTGTAGTCTCCTTTCAACATGTCAAAACCTTGTTCCTTGACCTTGCATCTGTTACCCCTCCTGTGCTGTGATCATCTCCTGTTCCATCTGGACAAGGCCTTGGCATAGCTTCTCTCCCTCTCTCTTATCTACATAATTTTTCTACCCATTGTAACCTCTTTACCAACATATGGGTAGACCCTTAGTACCAAGACAGCAGGGATATCTTTTATCCATGCTAGCACACCCTCCTTATTTCTTCCTACCTTTCTGCCTACACATTTACCTGTCTTTTGTCTTTCTTCTGTACCACCTTTCTGCTCTCTCCTCATATTGCTCTCTTAGAGTTGGTAGAGCTTCAACCAGTCTCTCTTGCTGTCATTTCCAATTGAATTCTGATGCTGGATGCTTTCCATCATTCAGATCTTTCCATGCCTGTATTTGCTTTGCCTGCCACTGACAGCTCCATACCTCTTACCTGGTCAGTGAGAGAACCTGGAAACAAAACCAACTGTCATTATCTAGGTCTTATTTCCTTAAAGGCAAGAGACAAATAGTCTATGGGATCTTTTAAAAAGGGCTGCTCTTCAGATTTGCACAAGGGACCATAAATCCCCCTTACAAAAAGCATCCTCTGACTTGCAGGGCAGAGCCAGCAGCACAACATGGCTGTACACCTGCAGTCAAACACTGCAAGTATAATTATCTCCAATTTGAGTAAAACAGATTACGCTTCAGTTTCCCAGCGTGTTTTCCCTTGAGTCAAGCACTGCCCACGCTGCTGCAGGATGTTGCTTCCCAGCTTGTCCTGCTCTCTATGGGGCAAAAAGACCCCAGAGCCCTCTAGCAAAGGCTGGCCATACAGATCAGTGCCACCAAAAGCAGCTCCAATTTAGCAGGCTCTCTGCTACATCTGAAGGAGCACTTCCACCCTGCCACAGCCTCAGCACCCTCCCTGATGGTGAAAAACAGCCTGAAATGCTTAGGAAAGCCAGATAAACCTAGCTGACGCAGAGAGAAATTACATAAGTGGCAGCAGCATGCAAAACTTCAGGGGAAGTCTCCTCTGCTCAGTACTGTGTAGGAAGCTAACAGAAGACTCTATGGTTTCCTAGGCACAGCTACCCTTACTGCTATTTTAATCTGGTGTTGAACATCTTTCCAGGAAGAACAGATAACAGGACACACTCGCAGACTGCAGTAATCCTGTGCTTATTCCTGGACCTTTCCCCAGCATATTTCCTATATAGTTTTAGCACTGACTGGTACAGAGCCTCATTGAAACTGGTCCAGAGATTTAATAGACAGCAACATCTCCATTTCTGCCCGCCTTAGACAAATTTTTAATCCCATTGTCTCTCACCTTATTACACACAGAATGTCAGATCAAATATCATGAATACATGTAACCAGATAAATTTTAACCCCTAATGATTCAGACAAAATAAATTATTTAGCATGGTTTTTTTAACATCAAAGGCTTTTCTCTTTATTCATTCATGTTACACTGCTATTCAAGTATAAACCAAGGGAGATAATATAAATTGTGCTCCTTCAATTTCATTAAGGGAGGAAAGTGACTCAGTGTGCTCATGCTCTCCCGCCTTTACATGTCTTCTAAATTACAATTTATATTCAAGCAATTAAAATTCTGGGTCCTACAGATGGTTCAGAAAGAAAAATGGGACAGTTTGAAAGCCCTCAGAGAGACAAAGGATGTTCTAAAGATTGGCAGTGAACTTCAGGATTCCTACCTTTTCCATCCTGTCAGTTGATATCGAAGTGGAGCCAAATCCAGTGCAATTTCATCTTCTCCCAAAGTTAGTAATTGAAACTTGGAAGACACCTGGTGTCATTGATATGCTGCCCCACAGTGTGAACTCAGAGCCTGTTCCTTAGTGCTATAGCAAATAGGTACCTTTTAGATATTCATTTTGCATCTTCAAGCATCATAGAAACTAAGAAGGAAAACAGCAGGATATTAACCAACATGTCCAAGGCTAACCATGAAGTCCATACCAAAACAAACCTGTAGCTAGTTTTAGTAACTGTAGCTAGTTGTCCCAAAGCTTCACCTGTCCAATGCCAGTAACAGCAGCTCAGTGTTTCCTCATTAAGGATTTTTGTGGCCATCAAATTGCTCCTTTTAAAGTCATTTCAAACTGTGCAGTATGACTTTTCCAGACACAGACTTAAACATAGACATCAACCTATATAACTTGTAACATAGTAATATAACAGAGAAAATCAAGGTTTAAAAGACTTTTAAAAGCCTGACAAGTCGGTTCTTTTATGTCTTCTGAGTGATGAAGGATTCATCTGACTGTGTTACTAAATGTTTTGTGAGAGCAGATTTTTAACATTTTAGATTTAGAAATGGCCTCCCATTTATAGCTTCCACTTCTGGCTGAAGTAGGAATACCATAACAGGCTTTTCACTCTGCATGGAAGGGACATCTCTCGCCTCTGCTGAGGTGAACCAAAGCACAGCAATTGTCCTTTCCCACAATAGTTTTCTACAATCTCATTCAGTTGTAGCCTCTCAGACCTGCTGTGTTCCTTCCTAGGGCTCTTGTACCAGGAATACCGAGATAAATCTACGCGTGAGGAGATTGAAACCAGGCGATTGCAAGATTCACAGACAGACCCTGAGGAGACTTCACCCAGTGAGGAAACCCCATCTGAAGCAGAACCCACAAGTACAACTGAAAACAAAGCCCCAGCACAAATTAATTTGCTGAGAAATTCCAACTCCAGGTTCAACTTATGGCAGGATCTTCCTGAGGTCCAGAACAGTGGTGTCCTCAGCATCCTCCAACCAGATGAGATCAAGCTGCAGGAGGTAATGAAGGAATATTAAGAATATTTCTTAACTGTGTTGCTGCTTAAAAAATGGAGATTGAATTAGGCCAAATGATCAAGATTTAAAAACTAAAAGCTTCACAGCAGTCACAGACAAGCCTTGCCCCGTTGAGTACTTTCTGAGTTGCACTGGTTAATGTGCCACTCACTGTTTGTTGTGAAACTGCAGACATTGTTCTGTATGCTACTGCTGCTGGATGTTTCTGTAGCAAAAGGAACTTCTTTTCCCTTTTCTGATTCAGTGTTAGGAGCAATTTACAAAGAAGAGGGATATTTAGGAGGTTTTTACAAAAGAGCCATTGGTTCCAGTGCACATTAATCCTTTTCCAAATTAACTATCAGGACACATAACTTTCCACCAGAAATCTTAGAAGAATTCAACCATTAACTGTAAGGCTTTGAATATCTGACATAGTAGAAATAGAAGAGATAGAGATTGATAAACATCCTTATATTTAATTGTTGTTACTTGGAGTCTATTGCAAACAGTAAAAAATAATGACAGGTATATTTGCATTTAGCTATGCAGTGCAGTGCCATCACTATTTTAGAGCCATGTGCTGTGACTGACAGGACTGTACTGAAAGGAGTAGGTGGGGGTAGCTGTCACAAGTGATGACAACATCAGTTGCACCACAATTTACAACTGGTTGCTATTTTGGGTATCATGGGGAGTGTGAGTGTTCTTTGTCACTGCATAGCACTGCATTTATAGCCAGCAGTGGAGAGGGCAAACCCTGTTAATGTGTGGTTTGCATTGTGGTCCAAGGCTCTATCCCACAAGTCCAGCTGTACTCCTGCACCAGGATTGCCTCTGATGAGATGGTGGGATGGCTGTGGCAGTGTATCTGCTTAGCCCTGGCTCATAGGACTGTACCCAAAGTGCAGAAGAACATCTCAGGCTGCAAGCAGTCCCTCCTAAGTTCAGTTAGACTTCCATAATCCACACTGATGAGCACCTTGTGCACACAGTGCCAGTCCTGGCTAGGACTGGAACTTGACTGTCACACAGGAAAGTTCATCTTGTGCACCCCAAGGGCTGTGTTATTCACACCCTTAGTGGAGCAGACTGCTGTTTATATACAGTAGTTTGGGCTAGCAAGCACAGGCTGTTAGTGTATCAGGGTTAGGGCTGAAGGTGAATGAAATTATTTGTTTTTTTCTCCATGTTCTTCTTCTGCACTGGTTATTTGGATTTGTTCTGTTTACCTGGCAAAACACGGTACTTCCAAGTGCCAGCATGACAAACACAATCTGGCATCTGAAGAATTACAGGCTTTTATTTTTATTTTTGCTTCAAAATGAAGAATTTATATGGAGAAATATTTTGCTTTAAAGTGTGCATTATAGATTTCAAAACTTGTCATTTCTGTTAAGTTACATTTGTTACCTGTATGTGTTTTTGGGAAAAAAATCTTGGTGCTGCTAAGCCCCAATATTAAGTGTGCTCAATTTTCTTCTTTCTGTTAAAATAACCAGAGAAATAAAGCAGTTGGAGAATGGGACAGTGCTGTCATAAAGAAGTGCTGTGCCTTCTCCACTATTAGTGGAGAAGGAAATTTTCTGAAATTTTCTTCCTGCTTGTCCTGAAATTTTCTTCCTGCTTGTCCTGGGATTATCACACTAATACTAAGAGATTATAAAATTGCTCCAAGCCAGAAAGCTGTGAAATTGACTGAACATTGAACAGATAGAGTGGAGAAGTTGCTTTGTGAGGAGAATCAAGGTCAGAAAACAACAAGGGCTAGAGAAGTCACTGAAGGTATTGAAGAGATTATGTTGAATTCAGCCTTGCTGTAAGCAAGCACTAGTTGCTCCTGCAGTTCTGGAACTCTATTCATGTTGGCTGTGAACTGTGAGAGTGAACTGTACATGAGGGCTTAATTGAGTAAATGTAAAATGTTCAGCTTCATAGAGGAGAATTGGAGAAGTTTTCCTGAAGTACAGGACAGCAGAAAATCTGGAGTAAATATCTTAAGGACAAAACTGTATTTCTGACCCATTTTATCTTCAAAGCTCTAGTAAACACAGGGACTAGAAAAACTTGCACATCTTCAGCCAGGAAAGGTGGAGCAAAAGCATTATTTTGATCACAGGGAGAAATACTGGTACACAAATGGAAAGAAAGTTGAACACCCTGCTTCATAGCTGAGGAAGGGAACACCACCATAGCTGTGACAGAGGAGGGCTTAAACAGTCAGAGAAAAAGTTGGTTATTTGAAGTAATCTTCAAAGTGAAAGAGACTACAACAGGAAGAGAAATCTGGTGTTCCTTAGTGGCAATGATGGAAAATTACTGAGCAGCTTATCAATGCAAGATTAAAAAAGGTTTTCAAGCATCAAAACAAGAAACTTGACTGGAAGAGGAGTGGATGCTTGAAAAGTGTCATGGAAAGTGATTTTTTTTTTATTGTCCCCATTGGAACAAACAAGACAGATATTTTCACTGTGGATTTCATTATTTCTTTAGTATAGCCTGCATTCTGGACCTGCCCTTGCAGGTGTGGCACCCTCCAAACAGCAAACACAGATTCTACAGTCAGACTTGGCAGAAAAAAATCCTGACTTGGAGTCTCTGGAAAGCTGCAGTGCAAAATGATTGGAGGTGTCAATCTCCAGGATACCTGGAAGGGACAGGCTATCCTAACACATCCTGTATATCTTCTCCTATTTCCACCTCTCTCATTTATCAATAAAAAGGTACAGGTAAAGCTGTAAAAGTTACATTTAGAACTAAGCCAGTCATGCAGAAAGAGAGAGGTTCTCTCACAGGTTCACCCAGTGCCTGGGTAAAGCTTCTGGGAGAAGCTGAGCTGATACTCCTCCACTTTTCTCAATAGGAATCTGGCCTTGAAAAAAAATCCAGTGTCCTCTTATTTCTTAAACACTGTCTGTTCCATGGTCACTAAGTTCATCTTTATAGACACCCTTTGCTCTGTCTCCCTACTGGGGGCTGTGCAGGCACAATCTCCTCCTGTGGTGCAGGAAACCACTTGTTCGACTTAAGTGGCCACTGGTAACATTTCCTAGGCTGCCAGCCCTGCAAAGGGCTGAAAGGTCACTTCAACTAACTGCTGTTTTAGCATCTCTGGATTGAGTAACAGTCCCTCCTTGCTGAACCCATTCACCCAGATCTTGGAGTGCAGCACAGTGTCAGGTACACAACCCAAGTCTCTACCTCGAGTTCTTATGTGATGCACAGTGATATTTCCAGGAAAAGGCCAAAAACTGATCAGTGGAAAATTCCAAATAATTTATTTAAAGAGAAAAAAACAGACAACAACCAAGCCACAAGACAGACCCCCATCTAATTTAGAGTATATTTCTCTATGTACACATCACAAAAATCACTGCATGTACCTGTGGCTCCATATGACCTCCTCAACTTCAGCTGTGCCCCAGCAGCCACTGGGAACCAGTCCCTGAGTTCTGACACTTGCTCTGCCTGGCCAGCTCCCCCCTCAGCAGGGTGCAACAGAGGAGCTGTGGGAACAAGGGGAGCATTGAAGCAGCTTTAGATTCCAGGGAGCAAAACTTTCACTGAGCTACCAACTGCCTCTCTTAGTAATGGCAGCATGGGCCATGGGCCCCAGGACAAGGAACCCAAGGTACCCCTTCAGCAAGAGATGCCTGAAGGATCTAACAACGTTGTGTTGAACCTCTGTGAGAATCTTGAGTTAATCTTACTTCAACTAATGGATTCAGTAGTTGTGTAAATAAACACCTTTTGTATCTACCTCTGAACAGAGACAAGATATACTCCCCCAGAGAGTAAGGGATCTCTGAGTGGTAATAGTGGAATGTCCCTGCAGCACTTGCAGTAGGTAGAAGACTTTATATCTACATATCATTAAACTGATTTTTATCTCTGAATGAAACCATCAATTTGCCTTTCTGCTTCCACAGACCACATCCTTGGCCTGAGGAAACCAGGCTTTGCTCCAGGGTTTTCTCTTCTAACAGGATAAGCAAAGGCTGAAATTTAGAGATTATTTATGATTTCTGGTAGTAGTTAGGCACTACTGTTCTGTTGTGAATTGGGGCAGAAAAGTGTATGGCCAGGGCTGACCAGGGAGTCTCACTTGGACAGTAACAGCTGTATTTCCTCAAGGTCAGGGCTGATGGTTGTGGAACGAAGACTTCCCTGACTAACTCACTGTCTCCTGTAACATGTGGCAAATGCATTGTAGGCTTACCTCTCCCTGCAGCCTGGGCCTGCAGGGTGGGTGCAAGGTCCATGGCTGTGCAGCACAGATGTTCTCATTAATGCCCAGTGTATCTCTCTGTAGAAGTAGAAGATACCTGCTGACTTCCTTCTTTGGGATTCTCCCTCAGGCCATGTTTGAGCTGGTTACTTCAGAAGCATCATATTACAAGAGTCTGAATCTGCTGGTGTCTCACTTCATGGAGAATGAGCGTCTGAAAAAGATCTTACACCAGTCTGAGGCACACATCCTGTTCTCCAATGTGCTGGATGTCATGGCTGTCAGCGAGCGGTAAGTTGGCTGCTGAGTGGCACTGAAAGCAGCAGCTTTAGGTAACTGCAGTTGTGGAGGGATGGAGGAGCTGACTTCTCCTGGGAATTGCCTGGGACAGATAGGTCACAATTAATATGGGTGCTGACTTTGTCATTTAGCTTCCTGTTGGACCTCGAGCAGCGAGTGGAAGAGAACATTGTGATCTCGGACGTGTGTGATATTGTCTACCAGCACACAGTTAATCACTTCTCTGTGTACATCACCTATGTCTCCAACCAGACCTACCAGGAGAGAACCTACAAGCAGCTTCTGTGAGTTCTAGCGCTTGTTGCTTCGCTATTTTGCAAAATTGTACAGGCTACAGACTTAGCTGGAATTTTGGTATTTATGAGAAAGGGCTAGATAGCACAGAAATGGGGTTTTCCACTTCATGATTTCTCACTGCATCTGTGAAAAGAAAACACAATTAAAGGCTTTATAGTAAGGATTGGTTGATGTAGGTAACATGGCAAGTAAACTCAAAGCCAGCATTTGTCAACTGCAGGAAATATTTATGGTGCATGCAGGGCCATGTACATGCTTGTGTAATGCACATATTTTTAACCTGCAAGTAGAGGTAAGAGATGGAAGGCCAAAAATATAATATAGATCTCTGATGAGAACAACAGCCACTGCTTTTCCCAACCTTCTCAGCAAGGCATTTGACTCTTCTCAATTTCATAACTATCCTTTTTCAGGATAGAACAACAGGACTTTCTTAAAAGAAGAAAAAAAAAAATTTAAAAAGCTATTTTCTTCACATTCTACTGTTACACACACAGATCTAGGGCTGAGGATATAATTCAACATATTTTTGTAGTATTTTTCAAGTGTAGCAGGTCTTTTGGTCCAGTAGGAATTCTCTGATACAAGCTCAAAACAACGAGTGCCCTACAAGCTTGTCTTTGAGAGGAGGAGAATCAATTTTTCTCTAGTTACAATGTCCTGGATTCTTTCAGGACAGCCCATTGCACATGCTGCATGTATTTTCTCCTGTAGCATCAGCTGGTTCAGGCAAGTGTAACTATGTTTAGTCCTTTCATTTCTCTGCTAACTTTTGAGGAAAAAAATATTTTAAGGGGCCTTTATTGAGCTTGGCCTGCTGTTCTCTCCAAAAAGAGGATACCACAGGGTTTCCTTCAGTCAGAGGTGAGCAATACAGCTGCAGAAAGAATTTCCCTACAGCCATAATCTAAACACTTAGAAATAAAGCAGCAATAGGCTGGGTTACTTGAGCTTGAAAGGGACCTGTGGGAGATGAGATATTCCTAAATGTGAATTCAGAGGGCAGCATTTTTGTCTGCAGGAATACATAAAGCATGTTGAAAAGAACTGACTCCCTTCCCCAGGCTCCCAGCTAGCACAGGAATTTTGCAACACTTGGCTGAACTCAAAGCCTGAGGTGTGTCACAGTTTCCCCCATTTGACTGTTCCTCAGACACATGCAGTTCCATTCTGCAGTGAGTCACCCTGACAGACAGGTACCTGCTGCAGCAAGGGGGAACACTGCCAATGGCTTCTTTCACATGTTGTAAGGAACACCCAGTGCAGACAGGTTTTGCACAGTTAGCAACTTCTTTGCATCCATGCTGTTTCCAAGACTAGCTAGGACTCCAGCAGCACAAGCCTTGCTCAGGTTCACTCAGTCCATGGCTGCCAAGAAGCTTTGTCTGCCTGTGGCAGCCAGGACCACTCTGCTCTGCACAGCTGTGTCTGTGGCCCAACTGTGCCCTCATCTCCTGCAAACATCATCAGGGAAGGCCCAGGCAGGGCCCCTGCCCTTCTCAGGCCAGAGAATGATTTCCATCCTCTAGCTAAGCAGCCAGGAATATTCAAGCTTGAGCTACTTTGTGGCTTGTCTTGTCCTTATGACTGTGTGAATTTCACCTTATCACAGAGTTCCAACTGTGTAAAAATATATAATTATGCCTCTGACTCACTTACTTGGACACATACCCCATTCACATACACCTACACACGCAGTGTATGCTGCTGAGCTAGATATGAACACATGTGAGCACTGCCGTGGCTTGTACATTAGAAGTCTATTTTTTCCCTCCCCCAACACTATTTATAGTTTTAGATTTAAACTAAAATACACCCAAAGGCATTCAGTCCCCTCCTTCCTTCTTCTCTCCTGTTGGGAGAGACCAGGCAGATGCTGTCTCTGGGACCAAGCTGCTTTTGGGTCACCAGCCATATGCCAGAGTCCCAGGCAGGGTAGCACTCAAAGTTCTCAGCTTCTCTATCTCTCCTCTCAGCCAGGACAAGCCAGCCTTTCGGGAAGTGATCTCACAGCTGGAGCTGGATCCCAAGTGCAAAGGCTTGTCCTTTTCTTCCTTCCTGATTCTGCCATTTCAAAGAATCACTCGACTCAAGCTGCTGGTGCAGGTAGAGTTTTGCTCTTCTCTCTCTCACAAAGGACTTCTGGATCACTCCTGGAATTTTCCTTTCCAGCAGCTGTGAATGGGGCTTAGATACAGCCACAATCGACCCTAGAACTGGATGAAGCCTTTCCACAGAGTCAGAAATTCCCCACAACTATGGAAAAAGGAATTCAGTCCCTCAGAGTCCATCCCCAAATTAGTGTTGAATTCACCAGATAGCTTTTACTGAGTGAAAGAGTTGAGGAGGAGCTTTGTCAAGCTGCCAGAAGGGGTAGCATCAGTCCATTAATCCAGCTGCCTGATGGTTAGGATGGTGACACACACATGCAGAGCAGCTGGATGACACAGGGATGCTACACCATGATGGCTTGGACCAGTCAGCCAGTGCTTTGCCACCTTATCTAAACACTGCTGGAGAATATGCTTCTAGGGATGAGGAAACAGCTCAGTCCCAAATGGTCTTATCCCAGTGGGATTACCGATAATGCTGTCTGTTAGTGTTAGTTCTAGTTATTTATTAATTTATTCTTATAAAATAAAAATCTACCTGTTATATTTCTCTTAGATATAAGGTCAGATGGGAAGAGGTTTTAACGAGAAGGGGGAACTAAAAGGTGAGAGTCACTGTACTGTGTCACCCTTGCTGTAATTAGGCTGATGGCCAGAAGTAATTTGTAGGCTAGCAAACTTTACCTTTCTGTGCTCTCACATTGGGATCAGCATTAACACAGCCTTTCCTCCCCTGCAGAATATTTTGAAGAAAGTGGAAGAGAAATCTGACAGGGAATCCACTGCCCTGGATGCGCATAAAGAACTGGAAACAGTAAGTTTGAATTAGTTGATGGAGGGCCATTAAGATTAAACCACCATGCTCATTTCACACACACACACACCCCTGAAAAAATCCCCTGCAGACTACATTCTCTCCGGGAGCGGTTTCTTTGAATTCTGTCACTGTGTTTCAAGAGGTTTTTTCCCTAAAGTCTGAAGGATGGACTAGTCTACTTGCACTTAGATGTCAGTGACAGCGAATCCCTTGCTAACACTAGATGTATGTGTCTGCCATAGGAAAGGGCAGAGAATGTTTTCCTTTAGAGTCCAAGAACACAAAAGGGTTTTCAGACACCTGAAGGTGATGGATCTGACTGAGAGTGTGTGCACAGTACAACTGTGTCAGGCTCCTCCAACACAGCACACTTTTTCTTCTGACCTAGAATCACAGCTTCCTAATGAAGTACACAAGCCAGCTTTTAGCCCTCTTCCCTGAAGCTGGTAGGTAGGTGTGGTGTTCAGTTGTGCTAGTTACTGATGTGTACAAAACCCCATGAAGGCAGTGGGATGTTTCCCATCTGGGCTGTTCCTGATATGGTTTGACAGGATAATGCCATATCTGAATGGTCTAGACATAGATGGCAGCTACATGGGCTGGGACAATGTTTCAACCCTTCTCCATCAGAAGCTTGGAACATCTCCTGACTTTTGCAGTTCAGCATAAGTATTTGAAGTTGAAAACTGTGTTAGAACATCAGCCTGAGGATGGGCCTGCAGTCTCTGACTGAAGCACTAGAACAGAACAGGCTCTTGGATTTGCCATGAACCAGTATAGGAAGTGTATGCTTGGAGATCACTAGGGATAAAGACAGGGACTTTATGAATTAAGGATGTTCTGCATTGAGTTAGTATTTGCAGAATCCCTCTTGACACATCTGGTAGCCAATTATTTTTCCATTAGTCAGTAGCCTGAGGAAGACTGTTCCTGTAGCATGCAGATGACTATAGCCGCTGATGGAAAAATGCTGGGTTTGTATTCAGTCATCAGTGACTCACATGATCAATTTACTAAGTCTTTTGCACAGTTAAACACTTATCTGTAAGTGTTTAAGCTGATACCTAATATCCAGCTAGGTACAGGCATCACAACAGACACTATCTGATGCTTACTTTTTCTGTACATTTGTTTTCTCTCTTTCTATTTGAGAGGCAAGAGATGATCACAGTTTCAGTTACTGATATTCTGTTAGATTTTGAGTAGCAGAAACAGAGCACAAAGTGGAGCTTGTTCTCCAATATAATTTTTCTACCTAGCCAGTTCTCAAGAGAGTTGCTCCTTATGAAACAGGCAGTGGCATCTAGGTTAAGGTCCCTGTAACAGCATAGTGCTTGCACGTTGGTTGTGGTTTTTCAGTTAAAAGTTTGTACTCAGAACACAGCTGGGCTCTGTATGATGAATGTCTCTTTCCCTAGGACATTTCAAAGCCCTGGCATCTAGTGCTGCTTGGCAGAACTACAGCATCTGCATTTTTGAAAAAAAGATGTTTGGCTTCATTCTCTCCTTGAAGATGATACTGCAAATGTACCTCATTCCAAGTGTTGGGAACAGGGAAAATGAGATATATGATGTGTCAGATTCTGGAAAACAAGCTGTTCATTTTGCTGTGCAACCAGAAGCACTGTTTTATACTGTCTGGTTCAGTAACTGAATGTAGCCACCTAATATGTCCTCTGACAGTCAGTTTCCACCTGTAACACCTTTTGGATGTTTGGGAGCTTTTTGGTTGCTTTTGGGGTTTTTTTCCCCTTCTCTTTTCATGCACCCATAGTGCTGATAAAAGAACTTGGCTTTGTCGATTTCTGTTACAGCAGGGCACTTACCTGATTGTGGTCAGGCCTTTTCATGCTGTCCATCATCACTTACCTGCTTAAGGCCAAACCTTTGTGCTCTCTTTTCCAGGTTGTGAAAGCATGTAATGAAGGTGTCCGGAAGATGAGCCGAACAGAGCAGATGATCAGCATCCAGAAGAAACTAGAATTCAAGATCAAGGTATAAGCACAGGCTGGACACTTTTGGTTCACTGTCTGCACTTTGCAGACAGCCTCCAAAGGGTCCCCTCCAAAGGGGCTGCTGCAGGCACAGCACCTCTGTGTGTGCTCAGCGCACGCCTGCTGCAGAGGCTGGGGCAGCACCAAGGCCAGTGTGATGTGCACATACACAGGTGGGACACGTTGGCATCACCCTCCTGTGCACTGTGCTCCTGCTCCAGCACTCAGGTCTGGCTCTTCCCTCTTACCTCCCTTCAAAATGCAGGTCAGCTTTCAGCTGTTATTTTACATACAAAATATGTTAAAGATAGATGGAAGCTACAAAGCAAAATACTTTAAAACTGAAAAATACCCAGACAAAGACTGCCCCACTATTTTGATTCTTTTCTGTACTTATGCATTGTGTACAGACTCTAAATACCTGCTGCTAATCTGTTTCAGCTCCACTGAGGGAATTACTACATCAATATTTAGGGGTATCTGATCAGATCTCAGTTATATATACCAGATGGTATATATAACTATATAGTTATATAGATATACACACTAATATATATATCTCAGATGTATACCATTAAATTCCAGTGCTGAGTATAAAGTTGTCAGTTCTTCTCTTAAATGCTATCGAGAAGCTTCTCAGGTCTATCTGCTTCACAAACTGTAAGGATCATATTTAGCTTCCAAGCAATCTTTTTATGTACGTGAACAACCAAAACAAAAAAATTTGGTTTTTATAGAGCACTTTACCAGTGTGTCAGGGCTACACCACACTCCACAGGACAGTAGTAGGTTAGGGAAGCTACACAGTTGTCTTCACCTGCTGAGGCCATAATGACAGGGAGGAGCTGGTTCATCTCTGGAGCAGATCTGCCTTGGGACCTGGCATGGGTAGGACTCTTCTGGGGAGAAGAGTGCAAGGAGTTGAAAAGATAGATTGTACTACCATGCATATGATGAGCACTGGGAGTGAAGGTAGAAAGAGTGACAGTTATACAGGTATTTTTCAATATTTCAGTCATTTAGAAGTGCAGTATTCTTCTAGTGCAAGATGTGCTTTGTTCTGGGCTTCTTGGATTAGCACAATACGTGTTGAAACTCCAGCAGAAATGCTGTGGTAGATGTGTAAACAGTATCTCCTCCTGACAGGGATAGACCCAACCCGAGGAAACCTGTTTAACCTTGGTTTTTTGTAGCCAAAAGGCCAAATCTGTGGTTTTAAAAGTCAGTCTTACTGTTTAGGAAAGTTCAGCCCAGGTGACAGGATCTCTCAGAGAGAGATCAGGGCATAGGCTGTTGTTTCATTCCAGTACTTGGCACTCTAGCATTGCCATCCTTAAATATCTGTCTATCCTCGGGCTCCTGCTGTACCCCTATCCAACTTCTGTCATGCTGTGTTGGGCTGTGTGGATGGCAGAGCACATTGCCCTCTCCTTGCAGCTCTGCTCCAGCCTCTGCAGTGCAAGTTGTGGTGATGGGAGTTCACCACCCTTCCTTTTGCATCTCTTGGTGCTTTCAGCATCATAACTACTTGAATCCATGGCGTTTGGCTGCTTTCCTAAACTTTGCCATCTTTTCCTCCCTTCTAGTCTGTACCCATCATCTCTCACTCCCGCTGGCTGCTGAAGCAGGGGGAGCTGCAGCAAATGAATGGTCCAAAGACATCACGAACACTTCGCACCAAGAAACTCTTCAGAGAAATCTATCTGTTCCTTTTCAATGATCTGCTGGTGATTTGCCGGCAAATTCCAGGGTGAGTGCAAAATTCAGGTGGTACACAGGATCCTTCATTAGTTCTATCACCCCAGGTTTATCCAACCTGTGATGCTGTGACCCCATCCTGTCCCTCAGGCACAGGCACATCCCTTGGCCTGACATGTACACCTCCATCCAGTAGTCACCTTACCTTTGAGCACAGCTGACTCTTCATGGGTGGCACAGCTCTCTCCAGCTGAAAATTCATGGCCAACAGGAGTTAAACAGATCCCAGGGCAGATCTGTCAGCAGGGTGACTATGCATCCAGCAGTTTCTGCAGCGTGGCAGTGAGTTACACTGGCTGGTGAGCTGACCCTGGAGATCTGTCTTCCTGTCAAGAAGTGATTTTTGACTCATCGCTTCCTGAAGAACAGCTCAGATTTAGTCAGTTAAAACTCTAAGCCGATTAGAAAGTTAGAGTAGCAGGGAGGGGTATCAATTTTGACCCGAGGCCAGTGCTTATATTTGACATGGTGTAACCTGCCTGAGGAGGATGTTGTCGTGCTGAGGACTGTGTCTTGTGCAAGCAGACACTGGTGAAACACAGCAGCAGAGAACAGCACGCCCTTTGTGGCATGAATTAGACCCACTGGTAGGGAGCATCTTGCCCGTCCACTGTTCCTAATGAACGTGTCGCCGCAGTGTCTGTACGCTGGGAAATGTTTTGCTTCTGTGGCAACTTGTATCCAGAAAACACAGAGGCACTTCATAAACAGGAATGAATTAAGCCTCACAATCCCCTTTGAGGGAGCGCCATCTGTGTTTTGGACGTGGGGAGCTCAGACAGAGCAAGCAACTTGTTCCAGGCCATGAGGGCTGCCTAGGGCAGAGTACAGAGAGGGTTCCTTGCTTTGCAGTGGGTTTTTATAGCCACACACTCATCCCATCCCACAGCAGGACAACTTTTCTCCTCCTTCCATGCAGCAGCTCTTGGTCTGTGTCCTCAGTACAGTCCTGGGTGGCTGAACTCAAAGTCTCCTGCAATAACCACAATTTTTCCTAATCTCTCTAACCTCTCCCAGGGACAAGTACCAAGTGTTTGACTCTGCTCCCCGAGGGCTTCTTCGGGTAGAGGAGTTAGAAGATCAGGGGCAGAGTTTGGCCAATGTCTTCATCTTGAGGCTGCTAGAGAACGCAGATGACCGGGAGGCCAGCTACATGCTGAAGGCATCATCCCAGTGAGTACCAGTCACCCTGCTATCATAGAGCAGTGCTCTCTCCCTACATCCAGCCTTCATGGGGACCAGCTGTCCAGGCTTTCCAGGGATGGGCAGAGGGGGATCCCACTGCTGCAGCTGAGCTGGCCCTATCAACCTCTCTGCCCAGCATAACTCCCCTGAGGCTACTGAAAGCGCCAAGGCTACTGGTCACCTAGGCAGGTTTCTCTCCTGTACGGTGTATTTGAGGCCTCTGGGGTGGTGGACAGACAGGCAGTCCCTGTTCTGGGACAGAGTGGTCAGAAATCAGCCCAGGCACCAGGTCCCAGCTGATTTACAGACTGCAGCATATTCAGAAAGTAAAACCAAGCAGGATATACACTCACACACTCCAGAGGCTCCACTGATTCACAAGAATCATGGCCATGCCTGACCAGCCCTGTGGAGCAAAAGGTCTCCTGTTTGTGGGTGAAGATGGGAGAAAAGGCTACTTCCTCTGTGTCTCCACAGCCAGTGCCAATCTTGTGCAGCCCTTCTGCAGCTCAGGGCCTCCTTGTCTCCCTGGATACAGATTTTCTGGCTCACTGATTTTTCACTTCAGGCTCCAACAAGCTCAGGCTGGGCAAATGATTCAGCTGTGCTGGCACTGACCCAGTTGTTTTGGAGCACAGGGCATGGCTTTCTCACTGACCCAAGCATTACCAGGCCCACATTTTGTAGCCACCAGCTAAACAGCTCTTAGAGACAATGCACATCCCCAGGTTGATGTTGTCTGCTGTCAGCAGGCTCATGTTCATCATCCATATTCCTAAATGAACACCAGCCACAGGGTTGCACCCTGACTGCCCCTCACCACCACTACAGCATCAGCATCAGGATGATGAGCCCCCAGCACAGTGAGCAGCTGCACTTCTTCCCAGATATATGGCTGCAGCTCTGCTGCACTGAAAATAGAGATGTCACTCACACTATGCAGGGCAAGCGCACGTGTGACGTCTGTGAGGCTTGGCTGTGCAGCAAATGATAAACCAGGCCAGGATTTGCTCAGCTCAGGGGAGGCAGTCTCAGGTCCATGCTCTGCATCCTGTCCCATCTTCTAGGTGGCCATAGCAGGTATGTGATCCAGAACATGGCTCGCCAACCAGTCTTGAGCACTGAAATGTGACATACCAACTGCTGAGGGCTGCTGTTTCAGAGATGCAGGAATGATGGAGGTAGTACTGGGCACAGACTGGAAAACTAAACAATTGGAAGAGATAAGTGGGAGCCAAACAGAGACTTCTGCATGTCTTCTACAGCTCTTGCAGCTCTTGCAACAATGCTGCTCAGTAGCAACTTGCAGCTCATGCCCTGGGTGGGCTCTGCCAGGAGCTGACACTTTATTTGGACACAACTGGTTGCACTGATAGAACTGGAGTGTGGGTGGGCTCCTTGCAGGCTGAGAGGAGCTGGGCACTGTGGGCAGATCCATGGAGCCCTGTAAGGACCTGTGTGCAGGGCCAGCATGACAAGACTCTAGGTTTGACCTCTGCATATATAGCTCCTCTATATATAGCTATATATATAACCTCTATATATATATAGGAGGCTATAGCTCCTCTGTGCTCAAGACCCTTGTCCCACATGTCCTCATGTGATGTGACCTGCATGTGTTTCCACTGGTCCTTGGCATTGTTCTTCATATCTGAAGTATAAAGTATTCCCGGCCCTACAGATCAACCTGTCAGCACTTGTCCTTTACATACCCCTTTTAGGCCCCTCTCCTTCCTGAAGACACTCCCATGGCTTTTCATGTGTGTCAAGCTCGGGCTTTAAAACTACCTGAGAAGGTAGAAAACTCTGGTTCTCTGGCAGATGGAAGCACAGCTGGTCCTCCAGGCAGGAGCTGGAGCCTGTGAAGGTGAACTGCCCCATTTCCTCATGGGGCTGAGGGAAGCCAAGCCTGGGTCTTCTCCAGCACTTGTGAGATCTTCACTCTCCCAGATGCAGGTCCAGGTTTTGCAGTGTGCTGTTCACATGGGTCTTGTTGCCAAGCAAGTGGTAGCCTTGGTGTGCTGCAGTGCTCTTCTGCAAGGGAATTAATCAGCTCTGCCCTTTAAATGTTCCTACACAGCAGTTGCGGGAATAAATGGTTCCTGTAACTGCTTCAATCTCCCAGAAAAACTGCTCCTGTTGAGCAGCCCAGCCAGGAACTGCCTTTGCTTGCTACTTCTCAGAGAGTGCCAGGCCCCTCACCTTACTGCTGGCACTTGACAACAAAGCCAGCAGAGGGACCCTCCCTAGAGAGGGACCGTGCTGCCTGTGGGGGACAGCCAGGGCTGTGCAGCAGAGCCCAGAGCACTGTGTCACGTGTGACATCCCAGCCAGGGTGTGCAGCAGTGGGGCTCAGCATCACCACTGCACCCAGGACCCTGGAGGGGCAGGAGGAAAAGGCTGGGAGGAGGAATATGAAGTCCAGAACTGACTGGGCAGAAGAACTAGGGCCCTTACAACTCTTGCATGTTCACAGCTTTGGTTTGTCTCCCCTATCCAGGAGTGAAATGAAGCGCTGGATGATTTCACTAGCCCCAAACCGGAGAACCAAATTTGTTTCATTTACATCCAGACTTGTTGGTAAGAGACACAGCATGAGAGATGGGAGCTCTTCACCCCTACCCCAGGACACCTTATTCTGCCTGATCTCAGTGCAGCCACATATCTGGGACCTATGCCAAAGCTGAACCCTCTCCCTAACCCTAACCCTGGGCTCCCCTCCTTTTCCACCACCAATACCTGCTTGTCTCTGGGCCTGACTTCAACCCCTCCAACCTGGGCTGGGCTGCACTTTCCCTCCCTTCCAGGCTGCCCATGGCTAGCATGGTGGTGGTGACGTGAACCCGACTCCCTTCCCAAGAGTTGCTTCCCCACTACCTTTGGCTGGGGCACTCCCTGGCTTCCCCAGAGGCCATTACCAGATCAGAGGGACCACGTGCAGAGCTTATGGGGCTACAGCCACCCAATCTGTGCTGTTCTTCAAGGGGCTCTATCCTAGTCCATACCTCACTCTTGCCCTGTTTCTTGGCAGACTGCCCACAGATCCAGTGTGTCCACCCGTACGTGGCCCAGCAGCCTGATGAGCTCTCCTTAGAACTGGCTGATGTCCTCAACATCCTGGACAAGACAGATGATGGTATGGGGACGGGATGGGATGGGGATGGGCTGGGAGTCACTGTGGAAGGATGGCCTTTGCTGCAGGCAGGTAGTTGAGAGTCTCTCCCTCCAGCCAGGGAGAGGCTCTGGCATCAGCATCACAGCCAGAAAAGGAAGTTACTGCAGAAAAGGAAGTCTCCTAATAGCCAATCCAGGTTGACTCAGTTGTGACAACACTGGCACAGCCTCCCAGCACCAGTTGTGGGCCATGGTAGAGCTAGCACAGCCACTTCAGATATAAGCCAGTGCTATTGTTACGTTCGTGATGCTTCACAGCCACGTGGTCCTGCTTTCTGGGGTACTCTTGTAGCTGGCGGTCTCAGTCACATTGGATGTCTGCTGGTGACCACTCCTGTAGCTCCAGGGACAGCTGAGGGCACTGGTGGCAGCAGTGCCTGCTTTCTGCTGGCATCCTTTGAGCCAGCTGTCCTCACATGATGCTGCTCAGGTGAGATGGCCTCCTTGCTGGATGGACAACCTGGGTCTGCTCCAGCACAGGCCTCTGAGTAGCTTCCAGAAAGCTCTGCCAGCTCCAATGGCTCTTTCCAGCACAGCTGTCCTAGTGCAGGAGCAAGGGCCAGTCCTTCCCCACTTATGCCTGTGTCTGTCTATACTCAGGCTGGATATTTGGGGAACGCCTTCATGACCAGGAGAGGGGCTGGTTCCCCAGTTCTATGGGGGAGGAGATCCTGAACCCCAAAATCCGAGCCCAGAACCTGAAGGAATGTTTCCGGGTGCACAAGTCAGATGACAGTCAGAGGAGAAAACTGGGCAGCAGAAACCGCCAGTGACCACCGGCATCCCCAAGCATCTGGAGTGCCTCAGAGAGACAGAAGACAGAGGCTGCCAGCTGGGAGGAGGTGGCAGCTGTGGGACATTGTGGGGGACCTGGTGCACAGGACAAGGCACACAGACCCATGAACAAACAGACTCTCATTCCTAGGCCCTCCGGAAGCACTGGTCCTTTCCTGGAGATCAGCGCTTTAAACTGTAAATAATCCTTTTCCAAGTGTTCTGTAAAGCCCCAAAGAGCACGAGCTCAACGGACACTGCCCGAAGGCCACCAGGTGCTGGCCAAGTGAGCCACATGTGCTGGCTTGGGCTGGCTCAGGCTGCTTGGGAAGGGCAGTGGCCACAAACATGAGCAATTGATATCACCCGGTTTAAGCATTAACAGCTCATTGCTACCTTCCAAGTCTGGAGTGCTCTGAACCCAGCATCTCACAGGGGCAGAACTGCAGTCAAGCAGCAGTCTCAACTAGCTCAGAGCTCATTGACAACTGGCTGGGATGAGCCTCAGGAACTCCACTACCCTAGTCCTGCTGTGAAGCTGCACTGCCCACAGGCAGACCTTCAATCTGCTTCCAGTCAAATGCTCTGCAGTGCTCCACACTCAGCTCTTCTCCAGCAACAGCCCAGCCTTGCCAGCCCTAACCCATGTCTCTGCCTGCCTGACAACCTCGAAGCACATCTGGACACTGTCCCAGGGCTCAGCCCCCTCTACCACAGCCTCCCTCCTTCTGCAGGATCACTGCAGAACCCCTGCATCATGTCCTTTCCTGGTTGATCGTGCACTTGTGGTCTTTGCTACGCTCTGCTGCTGAGGCCACAGCAGGGGTGGCTGTGCCAGCAGCGTCTCGCACACCTCATGAACCACCAGCAGCCCCACAGCAGGTGAGCGACCTTAGCTGGGAGCTGCTGTCCTACATGCTCTGGGAGGCCCAGCAACTGCTGCCTGCATGCTTGTAACCCACCCCCACAGCCTCCCTGTACAGGCTCACCTCCATGTATATATGCAAGTCTTGTGGCCAGCAGAGCCAGCCCATCACTCCTTCCAGCTGTGGCACTGAGCAATGCATGAAGCCCTGGGCACAGCACTGAGAGCAGCGTGGGGGACAGACCCACAGCAGCCACCCCTTGTTCAACAGTTCCACACGTGGCTGAGAGCCTCTCAGCCACAAGCTGGGCCCAAGCTGTGGCCAGCATCCATTAGGGATTGAATTATTTAGCACCTTTCTGTAACATGGCAAAGGATTATCTTCCAGGCATTGTAGCCTGTGCTGATTTATGCCCTGGCTGTGCCACGGTTGTGCTCAGAGAGGGGATGGAGAGCAGCTGCCAACAGAGCCACACAGGGGCCATGGGCATGGACAGAAGGAGCACAGCCAGGCCAGCAGGAACGTGGGGAGAAAGCAGGATGCTTGGAAGCTGTGAAGGGAAGCTACAGAACTGCTCTTTGGACAACATGGTGTGTGCAGTTTGAGGCTGAACACAGCTGAGGTGGATTCCAGGGCTGTCCCTACTGATGCCACAGCCTTGGGCCAGCCAGCCCAGAGCCAGCACCCAGGACCAAAGTGGTGGGAGCCACAGCAGTGAAGGGGAAAGAAGGCATTCTTCACTCAGGCCCAGATCAGTGGCACCACATTAGCATGTGTCAACAGCCAGCAGGGTTGTGCTGCCTTGGCCACCTGTGGGAAGTTCATATTAGCCCGTGGTTCCCAGTCACTGCCCAGCTTCAGAGCTGGGCCAGGAAGACTTGCAGCCTCCAGTCTGCTGCATTGAACCGATTTAATGGGGACACCCCAAGCCAGGTCCCTCCAGCAGCACCCTCCAGTCAGCTTTCTGAGACAACCAAACCTCCAGCTCAGGATTCAAACCTTGCAACAGCCACAAATTCACTAGTGCAAACCCCAGAGGAGCTCCAGCTCTAGGAATTCCTTAAAATTACCTGAGAAATCACCACATCCCACAGCATCTAGCTTTGTGGCCCAGCCCAGCCCAGCACCAGGCCTGCAGCCCCACGTGCCTACCTGGCATGTTACTCACAGCACAGAAAGGCTCCCTTGCCCATCGGATGTTTCACCACTTGGCCATGGCCAGGATTCCAGCTCCTCACTGCACTGCTCCAGGGAGAGGGGCTCAGTGCTGCTGTGCCATCCCATCACTCACCACCAAGACCTGGGGATTGCTCCAGCCCCTCCTGCTCTGCTGCGATTCCATAGGACTCCAGACCCCAGGCACAGGCTGTGCCATTTCCACTGAATGGCATCCAGTGTTATTTCCTCAGACCCAGCCCTGCACGCCTCCATCTCAGTGATCTCCAGTGTTGTACAGGGCCAGGCCTGGGGCCCACAAGCACAGGCTGGAGCCCCCCAGCCCTTGCCAGGCTGCCTCAGCGAACTGAGGGGAACTTCTTGTTGTCTGGTTTTTCCGTGTGATAAAATGTAGCTGAGCAAGCCAGTGCCAAAACACTTGTGTGTCTCCTTCCTCCCCCAGGCTGATCATTTGTCTCCTCCCCTGTCCCCTCCGGTGCAACTGGCCCTAAGGCAGTGGGTCAGAATGGGGTTGCACATGAACTTGGGGTGGCTTACACCCATGAACAACCCTTCCCTAGGAAAGATGTGCAGGGTGATGCCCAACACTGTTACCATCACCCAGACTAGACCCAGGAAGATTCTTTTGAGCTCCCTGCTCAAAGCCACACCCTGCCATAGGTTCCTCCTGAGTGGGGTTGACAGGCCCTGCCAGATCTGTGCCACCCAGGAGATACCACACACACCAAAGCACTCGATGCATGGCTGCCCAGCACAGGGCCTGCAGTGCTTTTCCCGGATCCTTGGCACCATTTCTCCCAGGGCCCCAGGCAGACAGTTCAGGAGCAGTCGAGGGCTGCAGACAGGCCAGTTGTGTAACAGAAAAATGTTTTATTGAGTTCAGGAGGCCGAGAACTTTCTCAGTGTGATGACGACCAAGGCCACAAGCACAGACATACCCAGGAGGGAGGCGATGACAATGGCACCAATAGCTCCGGGCCCCAGTGAGCCTGCAGGAAGAGAGAAAAAGGCACGAGGTCAGCAGAGACAGTGGGGCCCAGATGGGAAGGGCTGCAAGGATCACCCCACACCCAGCATGTCCCCAGGCATCAGGCCACACTCCTGTCCCAGAGCTCCCTGCACTGGCTGTGTCCCAGGTATCATCCTGTGCACCTTTGGGCAGGGGGCTGTAGCCAGCCACCACCACCTCAGCCAGCTCCCAGTGACAAGGACAGTTGCCACAAAGTGGGTCAGTGGTGCCCAGCTTTCCTGCTAACAGACTGGGAGATTTGCTTCGCTTGCAGCAGGACCACATCTCAGCTGGTGTTTGCTGTCAGTCAGGAGCCACAAGCCAGGAAAGGCACTCTGCTCCCTGTCCAGGGAGCTCCTGGCACACTCTGCCCTGCAGAGCCCTGCCTACATTCAGGGCAGTTTTCTTTCAGGGCAGGTGCCTGCCATGACAGGTCAGGGGGCAGGAAGAAGAGTCTTGGAGCCATCTTGGGGCTGGCAAGAGCTCCACAGCAGAGGTTTTTCGGCAGGGACGTTTCCATGAGCAGGCAGTAAAGGCAACCCTCCCCCTCCCCAGCAGCGTGGCTTGAACCCCTGCCGGGAGGTGACAGTCCCACAGGGAGCAAACCCGTGAGGACATCCCAGGCTGCTGCGGGAGTGAGCCGCGGGCAGTCCCTGTCGCAGTCACTCACCGTCCCCGGTGTCCAGCCGGTGCAGGTGGGTGGTGTCCTCGGGCTCCAGCTCGGAGGTGTACGGGGGGAAGGCAGTGGCATCCGACAGCCGGGCGGTGGCGGTGGCAGCATCGAAGGGACCGGCTCCAGAGGGCAGCTCGGGCGGCTCGTTCCAGAGGGTGGGGACCGCGTCCTGCGGGTACTCTGCTAGAAGACAAGCACCCACGGGCATGGGGGGCCCGGTCACGCTACTAGTGACAACCACAGCTCAGCAGGTCCCTGGTCTTCTGCTGCCTGCCAGGTGCCCTGAGGGCTGAGAACCCCGGTATGGCAGAGCCCTCCTCCGAGGGGACACCATCTCTGCTGAACAGCCATATCCAGAGCAGCCAAAGGCAATGTGCTTCTGTGGCAACCTAGTGTACTCACAGCACACACGGGACAACACAGAGTGCCCTGACACCCTGCAAACCTCTGCTCATGCACAAACAGGCCCCACACGAGCATCCACGGCTGGTTTACTCATGGATGCCCTTGGGACTGGGCTGGGAAGGGCTGTCACACTGCCAACAGACAGAGGCCACCGGGCCACCTGTGCTGGCCAAATTCATAGCATCTCAGGGCCCTTTTGTCCTGCACCACCAGCCCATGCAGTGCAGGATGCTGGAGGTGCTGGCACAGCACAGGACATGGCTCCCCCAGACAGGACCCCAGAGCCTCGACTTCCCCCTGCTGCACCCCCGCCATACCGGGGAGATGAAAGGCAGGCTGGGTTCTGTTTAATGTTACCACTCGTCTCCTGTTATTCCTTCCTGCCGTGGGTCAGAGACCAAGCCAGAGAGCCCTCCCTGTGTGTGGCTCAGCAAGCACTCCCTGTCAATGCCCAGCCTTGTTCAGGTGGGCTCTGGCAAGAGCAGGAGACATTCCACAGCTCCCTGCAGAAACCACTGGGAATGTTGCACTGGGATGGGGAAAAAAGCAGGGGGGAGAAAAACTAACAACATTCACTGTCAGGGCCCTCCTGAACTGACACAATGGTTATCAGGACTGGGGAACAGGGAGTCAAGAGCTGGAGCAAACAGCCCAGGCTCCCTGGGGCAAGGCACAGAGGTATCCCCAGGGCATCCCAACTCTGGCAAGTGAACCTTGGTGTACCAGGGGCACTTGAAGACTTGTCCCAGGCTCTCTGTGGCCCAGGAAGAGAGATGGCAGCAGCACATCTTGGCAGTACCAGCCCCAGCTTTAAGTGCCTGGAGCCCTCCTTGCCTCCTGTGGACAGAAGGTGCTGTGGGGGGAGAGCAAAGAATCCCCGTTAATGGGCTGCACCACACTTTGTTCTCCCTTTAAGATCCCTCCCTGGAACAGGGAGGGCCAAAACACTCACCTTTCCTGAAGGTACAAACCCAGTGAGAACTTACTGCAGGGTTTGCATCAGAGTAGCTCCCACCATCACCAGAGCTATTCCACAATCTTTGGAACACAGAAAAAGTTCTATATGAGTTTTGAAAGCTCTTTCTACAGGCAGAAAAGCTACCAGGGTATCCAGCAAGACAACTGCCAGGTTTAACCCTGGCCCAATGAGCATCAACAGAGACAAGTTCCAGTGTGCAGCCTGTGCCAGTGAGACCCAGGCAGGAACCCAGGCAGAGCTGGGTGTAGCAGAGAACACCATGTCCTCACACACTGGGTACACCCATGGTCTCTGCACCAGAGGTGGCATCTCAGCTCCCCTGTACATGCACACAGAGGTTTGTGTTCCACAAGAGCTCCCCACAAACACCCAAGCCTCTGCAGGGGGCTTCCCAACCTGTGCTGCAAAACCAACCAGCAGAGCTGAAAATTTATATTCCATCCCATGGCTCTTCCACAAAGTGCCATTTCCAGTGGACCTCTCTACTTTAAATCCCATGGTGTCACAGCCAGAGAATGGAACAAGAGGAAATACAGAATTCAGTGAGAAAAGGTAGTTAACAGAGGAGAAAAATGAGCAGAGCTGGGCTATTTTAGCTGCCAACAGTGGCATGGGGAAGCTGTTGGTTTAGGAACAGACCAAACATATGGAATACTTTGGAAGCCCTGGTTCCAGGCTGCTTTTGTAAGGGAGAAACTCCACACAGAAGAGCCACACTCCAGCCATGGCCTTCCTGACACTGTCAACACGCCCCCAGACCAGAACCAACACTGCCACTGTCCCCACCTGGCAGAGGAACACAAAGCTGGAGGACAGCGTTGCTTCCTTTCCCAAGAACGTTTTTTTTTCCCCAGAGCTGCACATATGTCTTGTGTGTGACCAAGGACTGGTGTTAGCTCAGATGATCTGTAACAGATGCAGGCACCATCCAGGGAGACTGTATAACCCGGGCTGGGTCTTCCCAATCCCTGCTCTCAAAGGGAAGAGGAGGGAGCACAATCTCTTCTAACCGTAGTGCAAAGGTCCCACAGGTGCCACCAGACCCAGAGGTGCCAGATGGTCTCTCCTGTTCTCCGTGCATCTAACTCCTGCTTAAAGAGAGCTGCCAGAAAATTTTCAGGGCACAGAGCTCATTTTTGATAGCCAAATACAGAGGAAACAGTCTAATTCATTTATGATGGCTGTGATTTATAAAAACTTGGATGGCTGCTGGATATGTATTTTGTTAATTCCCCTCATTCAACTGACACACACTTTCAGTCTGCCCACACAGAAAAGGCAGAATGTGCTTAACATGCATTTGCTGTCCCAAGTTCTTGTGGTTTTACCCTACTGGCACTTCAGCCCAGGGAAACACAACCCCTTTCAGTCAGGTCTGCTGCCTGAGGAACAGTTGTGAGCTCAGAGGCAGCAGCAGATTCCTGCACACACACACAGAGTGAAATACCTGCAGCTGAGCCTCCCCAGGAGCCAGGGCTCACTGCTGGTCCCCTGCTCAGCTCCTGCCCCTCAGTGTTGCTGGAGCAGGTGCCAAGGGCCCTGCTGTGGGCACACAGAGGGGAGAACACAAAGCAAGAGGCAGGTTCCTCCAGAGCCCATTGCTGCAGCCTGGGAGAACATCTGCTCATAACCAGCACTGTTCTCCCCACATCTCTCCTTGAATTTTCCCTCCTAACCTAATAGCTCATGTCTTCACACACCTCCACTCCTCCAGCTGAGAAGCCCAAGCACCCATCCAACTATCCTCATGCATGCAGCAGGTTTCTTTAACAAGCAGAGGTCTCACACCTGCTTCCCTGACAGTCCCAATGAGTGTCAGCCACACAGCTGGTGGCTGGGAGTGGCAGATCTCTAGTGGACCCACATCAAATGCCACAATACCATTTCAGTCCCCTGGTAAAAGCAAGAAAAGTGATGGGAAGGAGAGTTTGGGTCAGGTACTAGACCCCAACACATGCACACTATTAGTAAAGTCTTATGTCTCCAAGTGAGACACGAGGGCCTTTTCCAGTCATCTCTTGGATAGAATCTGGAGAGATTCTATCTACAGGCAGGGGACCCACTTCAGGAAGTTCAGTTCTCTGCTCTGCACCTGATGTTTTGGGTGACCACCACAAGTCCTGCTCTTCCCAGGCTCAGTTATTCCTTGCATGAGCAGGACACCAGGATCTAAACATGACCTGCAGAGAAAGCAGCACCAGCATGGCCAGGCCTTCCTGCCCACACTGTCACTGTCATTCTGACTGTGATGAGGGGGACGTGGCCTGTGAACCTCAACAAATGCTTCAGTGACAGCTCTGGAGCTGGCAGCAGCCCTTCCCAAGGAAAGGGCAAGTTGAAGGGAAGCTCCCTGGCCGTGGGGCAAGAAACAGCAATCTTAACTTAGCATGTAAAAACACCCAAACACACTGCCATCTCCAGGGAGGGAGTGCAACCAAGAGCTGGAAATTAAATACCAAAGTACTGCATGTCTTGTACTCCTGTTCACCCAAGAACTTGGGAGAAATAAAGAAGCAAGAAACACACTCAAAATACATCATCCATCACAAGACCAGATGTTTAATATCTGGGAGAAAGCCATGCATTAGCTGTGCTGCCATCAGTCCAGGACCAGTCCTGCCTCTAGAAAACTCCTGTGTCACACTCACATGGTTTGCTTGTCCTGGAGGGGCAGCCAGGGGCATGTGGAGGGGCTGCCAGGCTGCTGAGGCACACGAGTCACCCACCACTGCCAGGCTCTGTGCCTCAGTGCCAGCTGCTCCAGAGGGAGGAAAGCCTCCAGGCCCTGGCACAAATGAGCTCCTCCCCAGCATTAGCTCTGCCTCAGCACTGAAACACAAGCTGAGGGCAACTGTTGCTTTCAGACCAACAGTAAAAGCCTGGTCATGAGAAATACAGTTGGAGAACACTTAGAAGAACAACATGCAATAATCTTATTGGCATTTTACTGGAGATGGAACTGGACAAAATGGACTAAAATTATTAGAGTGTTTTGTAGAAGGCCAGGTGGATGATGGCAGCTCTTCCTTCCCACATGTTAACACTACAAATTGTCTTATTTTAGGGAAATCTCTCTGCTGCACTGTCTTCTTCCTCTCTCCAGCACAGGTAAGTTATAACTGAGGTGAGGAAATGGGAAGAAAAGATCAGTTACCATAAAGAAATACACAATGAGTTTTCCAAGTGATGCAGGGGCCAGTGGAACTCCAGACACATGGGCCATAGAGAGATCTAGAGGGGATGATGGCAAATGCAACTTGACAAAACTGCTATTCCCATACTTAGAAAGAAGGTGGGGTGAGCTGCCAGCACAGTGATGTGGTAGCCAGTGCCCCAGTACTCAGTGACTGAAAGGTAAGACTGGAAGAGTGTCTGTGACAGCCCCAGGGGATGCCAACCAAATCTGAAGGAACCAGACCCTCCCCACAGGCCAACGGTGAGACCTTAAGGCAGACAGATGTGGCCAGATCACATCATTGTCCCCGAAGGTTACTTGCCACTGGCCAATAGTCTTCTTCACGCAAGCTGACTTCAGCACTTCATCATCCTCACTGCCCACCTCCAACCTAGCTCCTTATTCAGGAGTCAATACCAGCATCAGAAATCTGTAAGGAATGTTGGAGCAAAGCAAGGTTGAGTAATGGCTTACAAAGTCCTGGTTCAAGTGTGGACAGATCGGCTGGAACAACTACATCTTTTCCTGAAATCTGCCAAACAAAACCTATTTACTGCTATCCATGTTCTAGAACTTAAGCTTTAAAAAGTTTCCTAATAATCTTTGTTTCTCCTAGTAGTAGTTGAAAAAAAAAGACACATAAGCTGCTACAGAAAGATGTTCTTGGTCAAGGTGTTTTCCTGTGTCTTCTCCTTTGGTGTGTGTGCTCTGTTGCTTTTTTCCCCCCAGACTCATTCTGATGTGCTACTGCAGTAAAACATATTTCCACATTAGCTCAAAACAAGCTCAGGAGCCCACATGTGAGTTTAAATACCAAATATACCCACGCTTCAGGAGCCGATGCCTTGCGAAGGCTCAGTACTAACTTGCAGCTCATTTGGGGCTCTGAATCCATTACAGGAATTGAAACTGGGTTTGCTGATAGGAAAAAAAAAATCAGTTCTTCCTGTGCTTTAGGCCTATCTGCCACTTGGGTTTGGAGAAAGAGGAAATGGAGAAGGCTAAGGTTTGTCACAGATCCTTGAGCTGGCTGTTTCCTGTTGCACCCAGATGATGTAGACAAAGGGGGTTAAAGATGTGCTTGGTTGCCTCTCCATTTTTGACAAATGTGATGTTGGAAAGAGCTCAGTAATTTGGAGAAGCCCACACTTTCACCAGTTGCAGAGCCCTGACCGTGCTGTCCGGGAAATGAGACCAGTGAGAAGCAGCCAAGAGGGAGAGGAGACTCATCCTGGGCCTGGGGGCTGCATGACCCCATGGTCAGCCCTCTCCAGCTCCCACTCACTCTGCAGGGCTCTGCTGGGGACAGTCAGAGGTGCTGAGACGAAAGGGCAGGGGCTGGTGAACCCTGAGGCCAGCAAGGGGCTGTCCAGCCCCAGGTGGCCACGGCAGGCACAGGGCCAGGGCAGGGCTGAAAGGAGCCCTTCAGCAGCAGCACAAAGGGCAGCCTGTGGAGGGCAAGGCCAGGAGCTCCTGTGTGCAGCAAGGCAGAGCTGCGGTTCTGATGGATACTGAGTAAACTTGTTTACAGAAAGGCAGGGCTGTGTGTCTATGTGCTGAGGCCAGAGGGCTGTCTGTGTGCCCTTCCCCTCTTTGTCTGCACCAGGCCGGAAATTTCCTTTTCTAATGGAGTAAAGGCAGAAAAAGTTCCACTGATCCTCAAAGCACCTGTACTGGGGGCAGGAACTCTCCATGCAGCAGAGAATCATTCTGCTCCTGGGGGGCTTCCTCCTGTCCTCTCTGAGGGAGCAGGGAACAACCTGTTAGAGGCCTTACATCTCTGAAGCACTGCAGAGAAAGCACAGAATCTCTCCTACACCCCAAGATCTGAATGTTGCAAAGCCCTTCAAGCCTCATTGCATGAGTACAACTCATCCAGTATAAGGATCAAGTAAACTTGGGAGTGCATCACAGGAACAAAGTGACAAAGGAGGCAGCACCAGGCACAAACCACAGCTGCAATGCCAGAGCAAGCACATGGAAAAGCTGGCAAGGAGGGGGGCCAGAGCAAATGCACCAAATACCGGAAATTTAAAACAGCATAGAAGAGATCCCAGCTTAGACAGGAAGCAGATTGAAGAATTCTCACTTGAAATCAACCACTTCCTGCAGAGTGAAATACTGCTAATGACTAAGAAAAGACCTTACCTGGTATGGAGGAAGAGCATGGTCAGTGCTTCTGAGAGCAAGAGCAAGGCACAAACTGAAACTGTGCTAAAATGATTCATGGTCCACTGCACAAAAATGAGTTCATGGTTTGAGAAGTAAAGTATCCACTTTTTAGTGCTCATTTCTTAGTTACTTTGAAGGTTTCCCTTCAGAGAAGGTGTCCTAGAAGGAGAAGATACCAGCTGCACTAATTCTGTTCCTCCACCCACAGATGTTCCAGCCAAGCACAGCAGTGAATTTCCCTACCCATATGAAAGCTCCTTTAAAAAGAATTCCATAATTTGATCTGCTAGACAGCTGGCCAGATCTCCCTGCGAGGCAAGATGCTCAGAAAAAACTGTGAGAGAACTGCAAAACAACATTGCTCCAGGTGTTGGAAGGCAGGACAGAAATTCAGGAAAACAAATGCTGTGCCTGTTATCTTGGCCCCAGCCATCTCTTCAGCCTCACCTCCACTGCACTGAGGGAAAGGCTTTGGGGGAAGCAATTGCCCATAAGAGTTTCCACCTGTACACTCAGAGCCCATCAGTGCAGGGGGTTTGGAAGTCAGTTTTTTCCCAGCTGTAAAACCCCCCTCAGACCTGCAGCCTTTGAAGCTCTGCCCCTGGCTCCCTGCAGCCAACACAGCTCTGCTGAAGGCAGGAGCAGATAAAGCTGAAATTAATAACAATCCCCAGAGAAACAGTGCCTTACACAACAGGCATCTCCCCCATTCTTCTTCCCATCACCTCACTGCAAGCAAGTCAGAGCCAGGCACCTTTCCAGCACTGCCCTGCTACCCCAGCTCCAGAGCAACCCCATAAGGATGCACACCTTGTCTTTGGACTGGGGTTTTCATGGACACTTCTGTAGTTCTGCCTAAAGCAGCTGCTGTGCTCCGCTGCAGTAGGGAGCACAGAAGGAATCAGGAATTGGCACACAGGCTTTAGCCAAAGAAAAATGTTTCTTTCCATAACTGTAACTTCTTCTTGCTATTAAAAGCTGAGGGACAGCCTGTCCCACCAATGCTCACAATAGGTGCTACTGCCATTCTGCTTAGGAAAAGTTAAAGGATTTTCTCCACTGAAAATATATTCTTGCTCACCAGCAGCCACCAAAGCTAGTTTCCCTTAATCAATTATAATTCAACTCATATTTAGGGATGTTTTCAGGGAAGGGAGAAGAGAGAGGGCAGTGTAGGAAAGGACGGCCCAAGCTTTTGGATTTTAAATGCAAACAAAGCTCCTTACCTGCCAGCACAGCAGGGACCAGGATGCTGCACAGCGTTAGCAGGACCAGGCGAAGGACTCTGTGGTAGGGCATGGCTTCCCTCAGGAAAAGCATCAGCAGGAATCCTTAAAACTCTTCAAAGCACAAACAACTCCAAAATTTCACTGGTATAATAAAAATTCTGTTCAGTCAGGTAAAAAAACAAAAAAAAACAACAAAAGAAAAAAAAGTCCTTCACAAGAGCAGCTGTGCAGAGAAAGTGCAAAGCCCCGCAGAGCCTCCCTCTCTCTGGCTCCAGGAGCACACCTCCTCCCAAAGGCAGCTCCACCCTCCCAAACTTGTGCCTAAAACCCCATAGGCAGCCAAGCAGAGCCATCAGGACCCTGCCAGGTCAGTGCACACACAAGCAGTTGTTGGTGAGCCCTTCCCAGAGGCCACGAGGATGCTCCTGGAATGCTTTCCCCGGGGTTGGCCATCCCGAGGCACAGGAAATAACACAGGAGCCATTGGGGCAGCTCAGCCCAAGAGCAAGCAGCCCATTTGAGGGCTGTGCTCTCCCTCGCTGTGCAGGGTGGCAGGGCATTGCAGGGTGGGGAGAGCACACAACAAGGGCCTCAATCTTCTGAGGCTAAAATGCTCTGACACAGAGCCAGAGCAGCTCCATGGCACCCTTATTCCTGGGTGGAATACTTACAGAGCTGGCCTGGGAGCCATGGGTGGTCTCAGAACTGCTGTCAAAGCCTCCAAGCGTTCCAGGAGCGTCGCCTTTGGCAGGCAATGCCAGCATCCTCCTCGGATCCCGACTCCTCAGGCACCACCTCCTCCTGCCAGCCTCTGCCACTCTGTCCCTGCCTGCCTCAGGGGCTCAGGACAGTTCACAGCACAGAAAACCCAGGTTTGCTTCAAATCACATTTGCAGCAACAAAGAATGGTGAATGGATGAAGTGTATAAAAAGGGGAACACTCCAACTGATTGTCACAGAAGAAGTTTCATTAGTATTTTGGAGCTGATATGATGATGAATACTTCGTGGTTTCCCATCATGTAAAGAATACATAAACACCTCCAATGTCAGTTCTTTATGCTCTGAAAATATGACACAATATTTAAGTCTTAAATTTCAGATTCAGATTTTTTTGCAGCAATTGCTTTGCTTTTTGGAGCCCCTATTTTCCCCATCCCTACTGATCCAAATGATTCTTGCTACAGAAGAGGGCCTTATTTGTCACAGAAGGTGACAAGGCAGTCACCTGAGTGCACAATCTGCACATGTCACCACCTTACCTTCATAGAAACACAGAAACCAGAGTATTTCAGTATTATGAACAGTGTATCTTCCCCACTGGTCCATTATCTACAAATTCCCAGGAGCCAAGTGAGGTCCTCAAAGTTTGATAAATTATTGCACATTTTCCCTGCTTGCATTTCTGCATTTTCATTTAGCAATCAAGAAGCTGTTCCTTTCCTGCCGAGCTCAAAACTAACACACTTTTGTGTACCTGTAACGTGGTGTAAAGCAAGCCAAAATTAGCTTGCAGAAATTAGATCATACCACTAAAAAACCAGAAAGCAATTATGAACTACACACCTTATATGCTAAAAAGAGAAGATATTAAAACAAAGTCAGGTTATCAGCCTAAACATCAACTGTTCTCTCAGACATCAGCTGAACAGCATGCAAGGCTACTGTCTAAGTTAGGCCTCAGCATACTTATTTTCCATGGTCAGGTGAATGGCAGGACATTTACCATTACCTTTACTGGGATTTTCCACACAAAAACAAGTATCAAAAAAGGAAACTAAGTCTAAAAAGAGAAACTTACATGGTTTCCATGTGGACTTTAGGCTGAGGGGAGAAATAAAACACCTTATTTAGGGCAGTGCACTGGAGTGCACGGGGTGGGCACCGACTGGCAAAGGAGGCTCCGTGGCCGAGTGTTTGTGTTAAGAGCAAACCAGCCATGGCTTGATCTCCCCTGCATAAACAGCACCAGCATGAATGCACATGTTTCTCTACAGACAGCGGAGGAAAATTAAAGCTTTCTTGTTAGAAATTTCTAATATCAACTTACTGGTGTTTATTTGAACTCTAAAATTATCAAGTAGAAAAACCAACCAGTATTCCTCACCAGGGAAGAAATAAAGCAGCAGCTGTTGTTCCACATCCTGTGTATTTGCTTGTTGTTTCTTGATGAAAACTGATGCAAGTCAAGTTTGGGTGGGTTTTAGCACCAGGAATTATCTCAATACTCAGCTTTGACAAAAGCAAGCAGAAAGTTTTCTCTCAGATATAATACAACCAGGTTTTATTTAAGTTCTCTCTTTTTTTTCCCCCCCACACTGGCAAAAGTTCAGAGGGAGTTTAAAGTTTTGTAAACATTTTAACTACCCCTCTTCCCCCTTTTATGAATTTACAAAGCAAAGGAGACAGGGAGACCAGATTTGCAACAGTTCCAAGTCTCTCCATGCTATCAGATCCAAAAACTATATACAAGTCTGCAGCAGTCTCTGTATAGTTACTGTACATGTTTGGGGATGGGGGAAGAGAGAGGAGGAGGAGGGGAAGGTGACCCCAAAAAATGAATAAACCAAACAAAATAAAATCCAAAGCCAAACTGCTCTTGAGCAACTCAAACTGTTTTCTTTAGGCAGTGATGACAGAATAACAGACACCTTTATACAACTCCACCAAAACTGCAGCATATCTCCCTTCGCAGGTTACACCCCTCTGGGGACGGGAGATGGGACCAGGGGGTTCAAACTAAGTGCATTTGGCAGTTTTCCTTCTCTGTCCTCTGTGGTGTGTGTGGGGTGGGTGGGTGGGTACGTGGAGCAGGGAAGGTGGTGTTAATCTTTCGGTGAGAGAGGAAGGTTATGACTCCATAAACACTTAGAGGTTATGGATCCCAGTGAAGGTGCGTGAAGTACTTTTAAGGTGTAGAAGATAAGCAGGGCCATCATTGCACAAAGCTTCGTCCTCCAGTGTCTCTCTCCGTGACGAAAGGGCATCTCTGCTCGATACCTAAGCACTGCTTCAAGTGACAGCCAGCTGAGGCTGCTGGCACATCTCTGAAAGCCAGGGTCCACCCTCTCCAGAGACTACAGATCCACACTGTAAAGATCCCACTGTCTCTTAAACGAGACAAATTTGCAGGAAAAGAGCTCAAAATAAACTGGTCCTAACCCTCTGAAGGTAGCACTTATGGGGTAAATTCAGCCTGAAAGAAGAGATGCCACCCCCCTTTTTCCAGAGCAGAAGTCCCCACTTGTCCAGGAAGGCTGGAGAATGCCGACGGGAACTCCACCAGCTTCAGCATCACCACCTAATGAAGACAGACTCGAGCTTTCCCTCCAAAAATTATGTGCTGAGAAGGGCTGGCAGGGGGTGTGCAACTTCAAACCAACCCAAGCTAAACTGTGCCCACTACCGCCCCTCTCCTGTTGCCAGTTTCTAAGGGTAGCTTATGAATGCAACTCCTGGCCAGGAGAGCACCTCTTGCCCTGATGGAGCAGCCAAGTCAGTATCTGTGTGGCATTTTGGTTTTGACCAACATCTGTTAACCACAAACTCTCTCTCAATCTCGCTCTCTCTCTCTCTCTCTCCATATGACTGCACGTGTTGGATGTGGTAAGAGTAACCAGGAGAAGGAAGCAATGCTTTGCAGAATCCCAATTGATTTTTTTTTTCCAGGTATGTCAGCAGAATGAATCACAGCACAGTGAAAGCTTGCTGCCCAATTCAGCCTTGTTGTGAACAAAGCCTAACTCCCACCCTCCCGGGACTCTGAGCAAAGTCCACTCGGGTGGGCTGACAGTAGGAACAACGCCTGTGCAGTCCTGGGCAGAAGGGGTTTGCTGGGGCCAGAGGAAGCAGCCTGAGATGATTGATCCTGTGATTCACTGCGAGGCAAAGAACAACACAAGGTGGAGAGTACGGTGTCCAAACGGAGAATCCATGGTTAACAGATGCAGGAAAAGCCAGTTGATTTGCACATGCTCAGTAGTCTTCCAAAGTCTCTATTTCTCCCATATTGAGCCGCTCTGATGAAGCATTCACTGAAAACCCTGTGAACCAAGAAGAATTGGTGTTTAAATGGTGGCATAGTGTACTTGAAACAAAACATCTGTTACACATGTACTGCATTTAAGAGAAAGGGAATTAAGCAGTAATTCAGTAAGGCTACAGATGCAGTCACCCAAACTGGCTGATTTTTTCCTTAATAAACTAAAGATAATCAACTGTATATTTAGACAAGCATCACTTGGTCTCTAAAACCAGATCAGAAGACTTTTCAAGTTCCATTTAAAAGATGCCACGTGCAGAGCTAGTACAAGGCACATCTACACATGGTGGCAACATGGCGCTGCAACATCTCAAAAGGGAATGTGTTTAAGTCAACTGGCTCTTGGAAGTGGCTGTCAACACCATACTTACATGGTCTGAGAGGAAGAAATGGGCATTCTGAGAACTTGCAATCACATATGAAATTATGCTCTCACACCTCAGGAGTTGTGAGCAATTTCACCCTTTAAAGTCCCAATGCATGTACCTATGACATCTAGTAGCAATTACATCTATTTCCATGCTTTTTTACAAACTTCCATCTCAGGAGTACACAGTGAAAATGTACAAAGTTACCCAGGGCCATGCACGTGGCTCAAGATGCACCCCAACTTCTACCCAACCCTTTAGCCATATGTGTTGAGGGCATGATGCACATGAGAAAAGTGTGAGGAAGAGTGAAAACACTTTCAGCAAGGAAACAAATCCAATAAATCAAATGCAGCTTTCCTACTGAAATCCCCTTTTTAAAGGTGTACAAACCCCATCTGGTTATGAGAACAGGGAAAGTGCCCCTGTGTAAGGCTACTAAACACGAAGTTGAACTTCAGTGTTTGAGAGTGCTACGTTGGTTTGCTCTGTGCTAGACAACCAATTGCCTTCCACTTCGAGAGGCAAGAAATGCTCTGCTCAGGAGGTTTAGGAAAATTGTTCTGGCTCCCTCATGTGGCACTGTGGCCTAAAAGCATCTGAAATTATTCTGTAAAAGAGTGAGTGCATCCATTTTTAAAAAGCTGCATGGGCTACTTCCCTTCCAGTTGGAACTTCTAAATTGTATTTAATGATTTCTTCTTCACATTACACGAGTTGTTTTTTTAATATATTCAACTGAGTACCCAGTGGATGGGCACGTTGGGGTGGCATAAGTCAGGATTCCACTGAGAAGTTCCATACACACCAGTCCAGAAATCACTGATTTAGTTGAAGTACTGACTTTGGTGAGACCAAGAACAGAAGAAAGAAAAACCAAAGGCAGGGCTCTGCTAGAGCCTTTAAAAAGCAGTGACTTCAGGTGGACAATACCAATACCTGCTTCTACAGCAACTGGGCTCAGCAGAAGCAGCACAACAAAGCCTGGCCTGGTGCAGTGCCCTGGTTTCCCCACTGTCACACAGGGCACAAACACTGACATTTATTGCACATGAACACAACAGTGACCTGTCACCCCACAGTGTCCATGCACTCACACAAGAGCCTTGCACCTTAAAAGCTACTTTGAAGGAACTTTTCCATAAAGTGCTACAGGGGACAGTTAAAACTAGCCTCACATAAAAATTAAGAGACAGAACATATTAAAGAAATAAAGGACTGCTAATGAGGTCATGATCTCCATGGTCTCCAACTGAAAATCTGTGACCACTTCAACCTTTGCTGTCTTTTCTGACTATGGTAGAGGTTATCTCCTGGAAAAAGGTGGCAAGGCAAAGGCAGCCTCAGAAAGCTGCTCCTCATAAAGAAAGGAAAACATGCTTTTCTTCAAAGAACAAATCAGCATTAAAACAATTAGCCATAGGTCAACTCAAAGGAAAAAAGGGAATTTAACTGAAACCGCTGAGCTACTTAAGAGGTTTCCAGGTAATAAGCCAGGTATCAAAGAGGCCATTACATGAGGGAAAGTTCAACAAAAGTTTACAGAATTTTTCAAATCATTAAATTAATAATACTACTGAAAAGATTCTAAAGACATTCCAACTTTTCTACTCAAATTCAGTATTACCATTTAAGGTCAGTAAGAATCCTCTACATTCCCCAAAGCAAACCTCCACTACCAAATTAAACACTCATTTCTAAAAATTAAAACAGACCTAACAAGCTGGGATCTGCTCGAACCATTTTCTGTTTCTTCTTTTTCTTCCCGCTCTGCACAGCCTCAAAGTTGGACTGCTGGTTGTTGCTCTGATTGGTCTGAAAGACTGAATGTAGCGAACTGTGGTTCATCCCCCACACTGAATCCTAGAGAACAAATTAAGGACAAGATTACAGAGTACAGTGAAGTCTGGGTTATTTATACAGAAAATATTTAGAGAGCCCAAAGCACTTCCTATATCCATGTGGCAACACTAGCTACTGATGTATCCACCTCATCTTCCCACAGCATTTCCCAGATCACCATGCAAAAACACTCTGATCCACAGTTGGCCTCAACTGTTAAGCAGTAAAAACTGGAAAGCTGCTTTATTGTCTGCACTTCCCAGGACATTACTGAATCCAGCAGGTGCTGCCTGCAGCCTCTCACAGCCCCAGGGAGAGCAGAGGCTCCTGTACCTGCTGTTGCTGCTGTTGCCGCTGCTGACTGGCTTTCTGTTTGGCACGGCGCTCGAGGAACTGCTTGGCAAACTCCTTGGCCTCAGGAGTATCTCCCAGGTAGGCTCGGATGTAGTCATGGACCTCATAGGGAGACTCCACTTCCTTCAGGAAAGAAACAAACGTGGGAACTGCAAGAAGAAGGCAGACCGAGAGTGAGTGCATGTTGATAGCAAACACACACATGCAATAAACACCAGAGTCAATTTCTGTGTCAAATATTTGCTGGTCTAGTAGCCTCCCCTTCCCAGTTTCCCACAATAAAGCCCTATCATGCAATGCAGGATGAAACTGGATTCTCATCTATCTGCCAGATAATGCTTCCATGACTACCAGAAATCCTCAGGAGGACTCTGGCTGACAGACTTCAGAACTTTTTCAAATCCCACTGATTTGCTACAGTTAGGACAATGAAAACCTAAAAGAGGATGCAGCCACTTCTAGCCACTATCTAATGATGTCCTTTTGCTGAGTGCATTGGAAACACTGGTTTAGTATCATTACAGTCCTTCAGAACTACTCTGTCAGGAAACAGGACAGATATTGCTCCCTTCATTTCTTTCCATCTCTTACCATCTAAGTTGTTGGCTGTGTTGAGTGCATGAAGCATCTGTTCACACCACTGAGTGAATCCATCCTGGGCTTTATTAACCCCCTGGAACAATTTCAACAGCTTCTCCTCTTCTTCTACCTTCTTGTTTTGTCTACTTGTAATACCTACAGATTTACTGAGGTAAAGAAAATGCATATAATTAGATTATCAGTTACCAGGCTTACTCACTGTCCCATATACAGTACAGTGTTGTAAGACTATTTTACAAGATGCAAACACTTTTTAAGAACAATTTTCTAAGCAGGTGACAAAATGAGCTCTGAATGGTCACCTATTAGCTATTTTTGTTGTCAAAACAGATCCTGAATGACACAGAGAAACAAAAGGAACACACACGATGTTCCAACTGCGAACTGATCGTGCCAGGAGCAGCAGTATTTCTTTGCAAAAGTTCCTTCCCCTACCTGAGGCTGGCATTGCTTTTGTTTTTATTGGTCGAGTTACGAGGTCCCACTTCCTTCACTGCATCATCCCAGAAACCCATGTTTGAGTTTTTGGTATCAGCATTGCTCCAGATGCTACTGACTAGGTCAGATGCCCACTGGTTGCTGGGATTCGTGTTTAGAGAGCCCCACACTGAATTCCCAATGCTGGTGTGCAGGTTAGAGTGCTGTTGAGACATAACAAAGATGCTGGTTATTAGCACAGACCCAGCAGAAAAGACATGAACAGACAGGGAACTGGCCCAGCTGCTTTCCTCCATGTAGTGATTAGATAAATAAACGTACCGTGGTATTTCTGACTCTGTTCGGCTGCTGGTGCTGCTGTTGCTGCTGTTTCTGCATCTGCCTTGCCTCTTCCTGCTGTATCTCCAGCAGGGACTTGGTGGTGCCTGTTGGTTTGGTGACATTACCCCAGCCTGACAGTTTTTGCTGCTGTTGCTGCTGCTGTTGCTGGAGGGCCTTCATTAGTTCACGCTGCTGACGCCTTTGCTGTTGCATGCAAGACAGAAGTGCTTGTAAATACTTTCATATGATCATTACTATTCAAAAGCCTCACTTGGAAACTGGTTTTAAACAGAATTCATCGTTCTTCTGGAGAACCCTAGCTGACTTGTTATTGTTCTGAGCCATTACTGTTCCTCCAAAAAGGGAGGCATTAGGTAACCAGTAAATAAAAATTGTTTATTAGCCTTGGACAGACTAAATTTATCAAATCATTCCTGCAGTCAGCTTCTCAGAAGATGACCTTCTCTCCTACCATCACGTGCTCCCCCACAACCCACCCTCCCTTTAACTGCCCTGGTCTAGTGAATAACTTCAAACATGTTAGAATATAGGTGTGAAATAATTGTAAACTGTTTTGTGAACGTATTACACTCCCAGGGTTAAAAGGGTGCTGTTTTCCCTTCTTTCGGATTCTTGTACTAAGAAGTGATAAAAACTTTCACACAAGTGCTTACTGAACCTATGCCTGAAGGACAGGATTTTGAGTTATGCTATTTCAAAAAAACATTCCTCATCCTCACCATTCCTTCTAATAACTGAAGTGACAGCTAAGCAGTCCCACAGCTGAGTCCCCTCTAACAAGTTGCACTCCGCTGCTGTCAGTGTTTACCTCTTCTCGGAGCTGCCGTTCTCGTTCTTCTTCTAACTTTTGGATTTCAGCCAATGACAGTGTGGTCTGGGATTGACAAGCTCCTGAATTTGATTGCTGACCCCAGGTCGAAGATGAAGGGAGCTGGGCCAAAAGAGAGATCATGAGGAATTGCAAAATATTTGAGAACACTGCTAGAGTATAATCAGGAAAGAAACTGCATAAACCCAGGGGAAAAGGAAGGCCACCTTTAAAGTTAACAAAACGCTAGAAAGTACAAAATGGTATAATAATAAAGTATGAAAAAGTAGAAAATATAGATTATACATTCTTTGAATTGCCCTCTGATGTATCAGCCTTTGACACAGTATCAAGAATAATGTAACACATCATTACCTGAAAAAGAGCAATCCATTTAGATTTCAAACACTTTAGGAATTCCAAGCTTTAGAAACTTTGCACTGGCTCTTGCTCAAAAACCATGTGGCAAAAAATCCACCTGTGCCCATGTGTGATGCCTTCCCAGTGTGCTTCCACTGACAGAACACTTTCAGTTTTTAATCTGTAACTTCTCTTCTTCTTCCTTCTCTCATCAACTCTTTACCCTCTTCCCTCTCCAGACTGTTCACCCATCCCTGCTCTGCCTGAGCTACCACAAACACCCTGAATGCAGCTGTGCCTTTACTTCCCATGCTGAAAGGAAGTAAAACTGCAGGACCAGCTTACCTTCATTTGTGCAAGTTGCTGCTGTTGCTGCTGCTGCTGCAGCCGCCGTAAAGCCTCCTGCTGCTGCTGCCTCTGCCTCATGATCTCCTTCTGGCGCTGGAGTTCCAGCTCCTTGCGCTTCCGCTCCTCCTCCTCCAGCCGCTGCCGCGCCGCCTCCTCCTCCATGCGCAGCCGGCTCTCCTCCAGCCGCCGCTGAGCCTCCTCCTCCTCACGCGCCCACTTGGCAGCCTCCTCTTCCTTCCCAGGACACAGAAAGGAATAAGGTCTGAGGAGACTTCACAGAATTTATAATACTCAACTCTGTGGCACTGATATTCTGACAGAACAGAGAGGGACCATGTTATTCGGAAGGCAATACAAGGTTAGAGGAAGTCCTTGGAGTTGTTATGTGCTCCTACCCACGTGAGCACACTCAAAACACACCAGGCAACAGTGTGGAAGGTGCTTTGTGTAAGCAACCTCACTCCTGGCTAACAGCAGTTGTAGTACTTTGATACTTTGATTTGGAGATTGTGCAGTGGTGGTACAAGTGTCTCTGAGTTTTCTTGAGTAGCTTTTAGGGATACACTTACAAGAAGAGGGAGCTTTCCCTTGGGGTATTGCAGATCTGCGAGTCTGTGCCTGTTTCCAGCTCCCTGCCTTTGTGTTTAAGCAGACCCAGAGAGCTGAGGTGTCAGGGAATGGCTTGGACTCAATGATCTTGAAGGTTTCTTCCATCCCTGTGATTCTGTGATCTGTAATCTGTGCTGTTTGGGCTGTTCATTTACCTTTACATTTTTCAGTAATAAAGTAATATAGTCTATATTCCCTAAAAATACATGTTTCCCATTGCTCCACCAAAGAACTTGCAAGAGAATGGCATCTCCCTAATTCACACCAGCTCATTTCTTATTACTTTCCTTCTAGTAGTTACACACCTTTCAGTCTGAGCTTCTGCCTGCTTATACTACTTACAGTACCACCACATTTTCAGTGGAATAAAACTTGGCAAAAGTAACAGGAAAGAAGAGACAGGTGACAAAGATGGAGATATTTACTGTTGTTACTCAACAGCACAGTTCCAGAGAAGACACTTCTGCTAACAAATTACAGAAATGGTGATGGACATCTTACAAGGGAGGACCCTGAGAAGGCATTTTTAAAATACTAACTGTGAATTCTGAAATGGACTTGGAAGTTAATGTGAAACCAATTAGGTTGACCAAGGGACTGTGAGAGTATCAATTAGGGGACTGGAAGCTCAAGTTCCCTGATAGGGATTTCTAATACTGACCCCAATGAGAAAAAAATCCTGTTAGTAAGAAAGAAAAGGGAAGAAAAAAAAGTTGAAAACTCTGGTAGTGTATATAGATTTGGCATTGCACAGAAAAACTGACAAAACTGATCAATTCAGATGACAATGAAGATAAAGTAAAGGCCCAGAGTACTAATTCAAAACAAACTGTTATTCTGATACTGTACTCTGCCTCAGAAAGGAGTATAAACACTGTGCTGCAAAGCCATTCTTAAGGCTAAACTTGAAGGGAGAACACTCACTCCCACCCAAATCTCTTTACCTAAGGGTGTATTAGATTCTGATTGTTTTGTCTGAAGTCAGGATACAGGTAAACAATCTTTTTTCACTCAATTTGATACTGTCTGCAAGCTCTGCTTTCTCTGACAAAACCTAATTTGACCTCTCAAGCACTCCTGCAAGCTTCAAAGCCTGTTTGTTGTGGCAGCCTCCATAATTAAACAGAAGAGGTCCCTTTTGTCATTTTTCACCTGTTTACGAATTAACTCCTCTCGCTGACGTCTTTCCTCCTCCTCTCTTCTTCTCTCCTCCAATCTCCTAAGTGCTTCCTCCTGTTGTTGCCTCTCCTCTTCCTCCCGCTGCCGCCTTAGTGCAATTTCCTGCTCTCGTTGTCGCCTGAGGGCCTCCTCCTGGAGTTGGGAACAAAATGTCAGTCTATAAATGCCATTTTATCAACAAACAACATCAGAACACAGATCACAGCATTGTCTGGCCAAATAAGTGACCTCAAGAAAAGCTCCCTAGCTCCAAACTAAGCTCTCCCAAAACAGCGCATTAAGCACAACAACCCCACGTGTAGTTCTGATGCAATGTGCATCTCCTACATAAATTATTTTAATGAAAAACAGAAGACATTAATTGCCCATCTTTGGTTTTAAAAATAATGGCCTTGAGAATGACAACAAAAGGTTAGACTTTTTTCACTATGCAGCACTAACAGTTGACCATTAGATCTAGAAATATTTCAAAGTGTGGGTATCATTAATTCCTTCTGGGGGGGCAGTCAGCTCTAAGTTGGAAGCTTTTCCTACTTACAGGAGTTTCTGAATAGTGACTGTTCAAGAGCACTACAAAACTCAAACCACATCTCCAGATACCAGAAAGAAGCTGATGCAGCCCAGTGCACTTAAGGACAGTTACTTTTGAAGTCTCAAGGGCTTTGACTGGGCTCTCCCTATACTATTTAAATATTATGGGTAATAAGAGGTCTCTTAGGGACTTTGATTTTGTATTATCCCTAAATTATTTAAATAACTTCCAATAATTTATATATTCTGTTTTCCAAGTACTAAAATTGTTTACTTAACTTAAAAATTAAATATTAGCACCCTTTCCTATCAACATAAACAGACATTTTTCCATTCTGCTATTTGGGTTTTTTTGAGGAATAGGGGACAAGCAGCTTCCTGTATATTGTTAAATGGGATCCCACCTGAGGACTTCTTCCATCAGTTCTGACTTTCCCTTGCATAATAATCCACAGTTTTTGCAGCCTTTTCTGACCTCTGATGTTCAGCAACTGAGTTAAGGCCAACCTCCTTTCCACCCCTCCTGTTGTCTGACCTACCCTACCAGCTCAACCTGAAGATCTTAATTTTTGGACCAGAACCTTTTTAAGCTTTTTGAATTTTGTATTTCCCTTTAAAAATGGCCACTACCACAATCACACTCCTCCAAGTTTTTAATAAGCAATACATTATTCATAGGATGAGTGGGGATTAATTGTGCAGCACAGATGTAAACTCTGGTAAATCAAGTAAGTCAATTGTGAAAATTAAGACCCTTTTATCCAATCTGACACCAAAGCTTCATGTACAGACAGCAAGATAAACTACACTACAGTTCCCTGAACAACTGCCCTGGGTTTTTCTCTGACAATGAATTTCAGATGCCTACAACAAAACTGTCAGTAGACAGAAGATCTTTTATAAGTAATCCCATAGCACTGAACAGGTGCTGGCTGCAAGCCAACAATTCATTCATATTCCTGAATATCACTTAAGTGGTTTGGTGCTAAGTGCAGTAAGTGGGTTTTTCCACTAGCTGGACATAGAACAATAGCCTGTGATTCATCTTCTCATTAATCAAATCAGATTCAAGTGCAACACATACCACCTGAACCATTTTTGAAATTTGGGCCTTTAACTGTATTAACTGGACACAGGCAGTCAAGTCACAATAATCAAGTGTCCCCAGTACAAGTGCTGAAAAATTTCTGCTTTTATTGAAACGGCTGAGTAGGCTGAAGGTGTCAGTCTATTTTGTTTGCCTGGAGACCACAGAGCAGGATCTCAGCTCAGGAGTGCTCAGTGCCAGCCACTCTGGGAGCTCTCACTGACACAGCACCTGGGAGAGATGAGCAAAGTCACCGAGTCCTCCTGTGGGACAACCCTTCAGTGACATCTCTGCCCTCCTCCCCCTTGGGAAACGAGGCTAGAATTGCCATTAAAAAAGCTGGACAAATCTCCTTCTTGCTCAGGCAAGGAGAGACACCGTTGAATGACATGAGTAAAAGACTTCTCTCCCCTACAGAACTAAAGATGAACAGTGTTTTACTGACACAAAAAACCCCTGTAAGATATGAAAAGCTGGGAAACACAGCCTTTTTTCTGGCTCTTCACAGCTATAAAGATGTTGTCTTAATATTTACTTCTGTATCTTGTTATTTGATGTTTTTGTTTGAGCATGTGACCAAAACCATTCAAAGCTCTCCAGCTTTCTGCCACTTACTGGTATGGGAAACAATCAATCCTTCGGTTCTTAGTGTTCCCATGTTTGTAGATACCTGCTCCAAGATATTGCCAATGTTCTTTACCGTCTTTCTTAGCAATTGTTTTCACACATATACATCTTGCTGTACAGACAGCTTATTTCACATCTTTTCAAATATCTGTCATATTACAAAAAAATCCTTAAGCAGCAATCCCCAGTTCAATAGACTCTGGATTTTTAAATGAAATAGAGAATTTTTTTGCAGTTGGTGACAACTGCAATTCTGTTTGTCTATGTTACTAGGGCTCACAAATCTTTTTGTTCTCTTCTTTGAAACAGGTATTTTAAAGAGAGAACTAAAGAAATAATTCAGAGAAAACAATTATTAACTGGTTATTAAACCTCAAATTTTGTTCCTGAAAGCAATCAATTATTACAAAATAGAAGATACCAGACCAGAGACAAAAATAAAATACAGGAGCTACACAAGCTGGGCATTACTGTTTTCAATTCTACAGTGCAAAGTAATTGATGAAAACTGTGAACAGAACTGAATTCAACATTTGGTATGACATTTCATCCTACAGAATTGAATTTCTATTAGGTTTGGTTTTTTTTTTTACTTAGAATTCACCATCAACAGCATATTTACTAACCTTATATACTAGTCTTTTATGCAGTATTACATCAAAAGCCTTCCTGAAGTCCAGGCAGATTAAGTCTACTGCTTCACCCCTCTCAGCTCTCACTGTCATCTCCTCAAAAGAAGTTAATCAAATTTGTTAAGCATCATCTCCTCTGCATAAATCCATGCTAATAAATCAGTTCATCCCTGATTCTATAATGCCTTTCAGTACAGAAGTCAGATTCAAATAATGACCAGTTTGCTTTTTTTAATACAGAATACAATGTTATTTTCTCTTTCCAGAGAAGTGCTTAAACTCTTTGTTACCTTTTCAAGACATTACTGCTCAGAATTAAGCAATGTGGCAATTATTGCATTGATAATGAACTAAGATACTTGCTGTTACTGCTTTTCAACCCCGTTCTGCTTCCTTCGTGTAAATAGTTATTTCCCATGGCATCTCAGAACAGGAGAGTCAGACTGTTAACTGTACAAATCCAAAGCGGACAACAAAACTTTGGAATTTAACAGACATTGTTATACACAGAGGCAAAACTGTTAGTGGAAAGAAACAACCCAAGTCTACTTGAAGCCAGCACAGACGACACAAATTGAGTTACCAGCTGAAAAATGTGTTCTTGTTATTGAACCAGATCTAAAGCAATGAATCTCAAAAGTTCAACTTTTGAGTATATTATTGCTTCAATGTTAGTTTGATCTCCAGTGGAGGATGCTTTTCTGTACAGCATAATGACTTCCTGCATACAAAATAGATCCACTAAAGCAAGGAGCCATTTATTTGCTGACTTGATTCCAAAAGATACCATGAAATTATCTATGTATTATACTCTACCAATTAAAATACACCTTCTGTGACAAAACCCAAACCCTGAGTGAAGAGAGATCAACAATGATCTTCCAAACAAAACTAGAGATTCTAGAGGCTTCCTCAGAAGTGTCTGATCCTTAAAGCAGGAACATGCTTTACAGCCGTTCAAGCTTGTAAGAAATATTATAAAGGACAGAATTATTTAGTACTTTTGCCTAATAGTCTTGTGGTACTTTTCAGGACATTTACTAACTAACTCCTTAGTGAAGAAGCTCAGCCTTGTGCTTGCCCTTATCCTTCACATGCAAAGTGAAAACTTTCACTGCCTTTCCCTCCTGCAATACTCAAGGAATAGCTACATTTTCTTCCATACATAATTCAGAAGTAAATGTTAGAAATGCCAAACTAGTAATGTCTCCATTGTGTATTCCTGGATGATTAAGAACGTACTACAATTCCTACATTCATTCTCCTACTGCAACACTGAACACATAATTCTTTTTAATAAATATGCTTGATCAAACTACATCCCTTCCTTTCCCAAGTATCAACTCAAGTAAAAAAAGCTGACAGACTCTATTATCCAGATAATTTATTTAAAAAAAAAATCATTTACTAAGTTAAAAAAAAAACAACAGGGGAAAAATAAACTGTCAGATCATTTTTTGTCCACTACAGTCCTCTACCTCTTATTCATGTGAAACAGTTGCTCAAGGTCCATCTACTCCAGAACTTATCTTCATAAAACACTTGACTGCATAAACGGGAAATAAAGATGAAAACATGCAGTAACCTGGTAACTAACTAAAGTCTAACAGTGACATAAAGAAGTTGAGAGGGAATATTCCACATGGAATAAAGGCCCTGTTCTCACAAACAGAAACCTATCTTAAAATGAACCATCAAAGCCCATTTCTCAGATTGAAGTTTGGGCTCTTAAAAAAATCAATAATGGAAGAATCATAATTTAATACACTCACATGAAAAATATTAAAACTGTCTTCATACACACCTACCAAAGATTACTTAGACCCCACAGGATTCTTAAAGTGAGTTTTATAAATGATTATAATTCATTAGAGATTAACTACATTGGGGAAACTCACTTGCTTCCTGCGGGCCAGCTCTTCTTCTTCCCGTCGTTTCCTCTCATCTTCCTGCTGCCTCCTAAGTAGCTCTTCTTGTTGCCTCCGAAGCTCCTCCTGCCTTTTCCTCTCCTCTTCCTCTCGTTTGGCCCTCATTTCCACTTCTCTCCTCTCTTGCTCTAGCTACAATTCACATAAAACTATACTCAGATGCAGGTAACGTATTCCTACACCATTTCTTAGGGTAACTCTGCTGACATTATAGTAACAGCTTAACAGATGAAGCCTCTGACAGATGCTCTACCTTAGTTGCAATTTTACCTATCAGCTGGCTGCCTACTGAGGTCAGATTCCTGAAACAGTCCAGAACACTTTTGGACAATTTCTGTTTGTAACAAACACCAGTTTTCCAGTCAGTCTTTCTACATCAGCTCCTCAAAATACCCTCTGACTTTAGAAGTGAGTCGCTTTGCAGTCATCATAAAATAGTAATTTTCAGGAAATGTACAGGATGATAGAGGTTCAAACTCACAAAAAATTTAGTACTACAGTATATGCAGAATAACCATAGAAAATAGGACTCTCATGATTCTCCAAACCAGTCTGGGTGAAAATCACAAGGATTAGGAGCACAACTACCTGGTCTCAACTCAGGGTTTGGCCTGACAGCTCATGATGATCTCGGTTTAAAACAGGTGGCTAGTGAAGAGGTTTTAATCACAAATGTAGAAGACAAACACTATTTCAGAGGTCAGTAGTACCTCCACAGCAATGGCTTCCAAACAGCTGTCCACAAGGATTTCATAACTTGTTTTTATAACCACTATTCTCTTTATGGTGTTTTCCATGAAAATCTAGTCAAAATCATCCATTGAAGAGCTCAGTCTTCCACTGGCTCAAGAATCACAATTACATTGCAGAAGAGCAATCCCAACTTCTTACAGTACAAAACAGTTTCTGACCTTTGCAGCCTTGGCCTTCTCGAGCTGCTGAAGTTGTTCTAGAGCTGGTCCCTGAGCTGCAGTATCAATGGGCAGATCCCAGACACTGCTTCCTTCCCAGACTGGACAGTGAAGAAAACAAACATTGACAAGCAAAAATAAGCACATGAACAAAACATAACTGAACAGGGAGAATCTTGTATATGCTGTTACTATGTTTTAGGAACTAAAATCATGTTAACACTTTTGCTTTAGTCAGTAGAGGGCCACCTTATCCTCCTGGATAACAAGGCCAGTCCGTGAGTGAAGGAAGGCTGGGCTTCCTATGAAATTCCAGAGAAGAACCAACTATTCCAGCTCCTCCCATCAGAGCAGAACACCCTTAAATAGAACAATTCCTTCAGTCTAGACTTCCATAACCATTGGAAAAATTACCATATTCTTCGCCTCTCTCAAATGGAAGTTCTACTGCCAGGCACAGTAGGCTGATCCAGTTAAACATCATGATGCAGAAATCATTTCCCTTTGTATCAAAAGGGGAGGGATCATCTCAAAGATGCTGGATCTTAACACATGGACTTTTCCCAAGAGCTGACCCAGGCTAAGCACCTTACCTGTAGGCTGTGAAGCTGACTGAAGTTCCCATATTGAGCCAGTGTCCGGCACTGACACAGACCTTGTGACAGGTGGCATCATGTTCTGTTCAGATATTCTGCAATACCAACAGGAAGAGTCAACACGCCACTTCCAGGGAGAGGAGTGCTCTGAACACGTATGAGATTCAGTAACTTGTAACATACTGCTTTCCTTCCACACCTCTATTCAAAACAAAAATATGATGTGGACAACAGTAGTTGCTTGCAGAGTTCTTGCTGATCTCACCCCTGCTGCTAAGGCAAGGGCTAAGCTACAGTTTTGCATTTGTTGCTTAGAGGCCAGTTTGAGGAACAAGCATCCAGTACTGCAGAACTGGCAAAGCTCCTCAGGGACCAGCACAATGTATCTGTCAGACAGGGACAATTCAAACTCCTCATTTCCATAAACACTGAGGCAAAGATTACATATATAATGAAGTACTCCATATTCTGAAACTGTTTCCTATTATTCTGAAACATACTTATATTCTCATTACTATCTTTAACACACATAATCCTAAAATATGAGAAAACTTAACTAGGACAGAGAGCTGACACAATGTAATTATTGTTACATACAAACTAGAGCACAGGAAGAACAGAATTCAGTTCAAGTCTGGGCTAGCTCACCTCATCTTCAGGGCCTGGAACTGTTGAAGGAGAATAGCGAGCTGCTGCTGCTGCTGGGATGAGAGGGCTGCCTTCTGCTGCTGAGCCAGCATCTGTGCATACTGTTGTCTTCAAAAGAGAAGCAGATGAATGGTATTTGTTCACTTATGCCCAAGTTGCAGACAGATTCATGCTCTGGGACTAATGCCCACTGACATGTATAATGTACATGCTAAATACCAGAGGAAACCACAGAACAGGAGCTTGGCAAGAATCAAAATACAAGAATATGAGCAGAACCAGACTTCTCTTCACCCTCAGCTATGTCACCTGGCTATTACTGCCTCATGCTTTTCTTGTAAGTTGTGCAACACTACTTCCTTTTTTGTCTAAATTCCATAATTTTAGCTCAAATTAGTCTGGCTTTGATCACTGCCCACCTGCAATCAGTCTCTTCCCCTGTATGTCAAGGCATTGCCTAGCACAGGAGCAGGCTCTTGCCTCATTCAATCATGAGCTAACAATCAGTATTGGAAAACAATAGTCATGACACATGCTTTCAGGATCCCCTAAAAAAGCAGCCTGACTGCTTTCTTTCCTTCAAGCTGTCAGGAGCTGGCCATAACTGAACAACTGACAAAATGGATTTCAAACTGCTTTGCCCAGCAGGACCTTTCACTGATCTTCAAAGAGCTGAGCAAGCAGACCAAAGCTAAGTTCCACCTTCTTCATCTCCAGATCCAAAGATGTGTAGCTTTCTCCTGACATCAAAACATCTGAAGGTCATTACTAGGACACCTGGGATTCAGACTGACCATAACAGCTACCTATAAAGCAAATCTCACCAAAATCTATGTGTGACACTGGAAAGGACTGAAAAGAGCCTGGGGCAGACACACTGCCCTAATGCTGTACAACATCAACATCTCCAGTGTTTGTGGAAGCAGCTATTGCTGTTGGAGGTGAAGCACTCCCAGCCCCACTGACTCCCTAGATGACTAAAAATGCAGAACAGAACACAGCCACTGAAGATCTCTGGAACAAGAAGTCTTACTGTATTAGAAGATGCTGATACTGCAGGTGTTGCATTTGGATTAGAGCCAACTCTTGCTGTCTAGTCAGTCGCTCTTGGTCCAGCTCACCCTATGTTTAGAGATAAAACATTCTGTTTCAATAACATATATACTAAGAGCAGTAGATTGCAAATGCAAGCAATGTAGAAGTTGTATTTTGACCAGAAAAAAAATGAAAACAGAAAAAAACCTAGACCAAGATCAATATTTACAAAGCCTGTGAAATACACAGCACCTTTACATATGACAGTACCCAGCCTCCCAGCCACACCAAGCATTTCTAAATTACATCTCTATTCTACTCTTGCAAAAGTAATCTAACACCAAGTTCAGCTTTGGTGCTTGGAACACCTGCAATTCCAAGACAGAGTAGATGACACCTAAATTCAATTCCCACTTGTTAGAGGAATATTTCAATACTGTAACTGTCACATAATTACCAGATGTGGAAGTGGTGCTGGGCCTGGAGTGAAGGGAACCCTGCCCCACATTTTCATGATGTCTCCAAGTGGCTGGAAAGTCTCATCACAGGCTCTCTTCACCAACAGTGACATTGTGAAGTATCCAGCCTGGAACCACTCTGCCATCTCCTGATTACTGAACGGACCTAAAATCACATCAAGCAACACGTTGTGGGGAAAGGGAAGCAAAGCCAGGTTCAGCATGTAGGAAACAAGGAGCTGGCTATGGTCACACAGTGCCCAGCACCAGGCATTGCTGTCTGCCTCACCCACTCATGGGGACACTGCTCATCCAAGGCTGGAGTGTCCATGCACACCTGCACAGGGGCTACAGCACTGCCCACAGCCTCAGGAAAGGTGCATGATGGCTTTCACCTTGCCTTGGAGGGAGACAGGTCAGCTCTGGGGTGCTAGCCAAGCAGCCACCACAGTGTGGGGCTTGGTGGAGCTAATCCCCCTGCTGTCCTCCAGAAGCACTTACTGCTTCAGGCTCACAGCAGCTCGATTCTAAACAAACCACCCTCCCTGACTATTCCACATCTTCAGGCTGATTTCAAGGTTTCTTATGGATTCTTTACAACTACTTGAGTGGTCACATTCCTTGTTTGTTTCCACTGTTATCTGGACATCTGAGTAACTAATGGCATGTGAAACAGGTTTTAGTCTAACCTAATTTACAGGAACACGAAGTGATGGCAAACCTCAGCCCCGATAAAGCACCGTTCCAGACGTTCAGCCTGCTGAGCTCATGGGGGCAGTGATGGGTCAAAGATATTTTCAAAACCTAGCTCCAGAATGGTAAATTCCCTGTGCTGCTTTTGTAAAAAGAAGCACCAGCATCTGTTGGTGGTAATTCTGTGAAGAACTCTTGAACAATTCTGTGAAACAGAAGAGGAAGTGTAAATGGCACAGACCTACCCTGAATTTCTCCTTGTGGATCTTTGTAGTACCACTTCTGCATGGCTTCGTGAAACAGGGGCATAGAGGAACCCTTTGCTCTGTGCTCTTGGATTTTTGCTGCTAGTCTTTCATCATCAAGGGCACTGTCCTGCAGATATGCCACCATTTTTTCTGCTTGCTGGAAGAGACATCAAAACCAGCAAGAAATACAAGTGTTAGATGGGGGCTTAGAGATTTGGAAATGAGTGTACCAAACACAACCAACCTTGTGCTACCCAGTGCTCCAGAGTGTACCAGGAATGACAGGCAGCCCCAGGACAGGAGTGACTGCTACACAAACCTGGAGCTCTGTCTACCACACCTGTCAGGCAGAATCCTGAACAAGCACAATTCACCAGCTACAAAAAGCTTTAGAGCAACTTGCCAAGGAGGTCGCACGCAGTAACACAGTGAAAAATAAAACAGGCACAGGAGCATGAGCACAAAGAAGGCTCTACATCTCAGCAGTCACTACAGTTTCATTAACACAGTGTTGTGATTAACTTGCAGGATTTTTGGTTGGGCTTTTGTTTGTTTGATGGTTTGTCTGAGGGTTTTAACAGACATACATAATTTCTCAAGGCAAATCATAATGCTACTTAACAGTGGTCGTAAGCACTAAGGTCTCTAGCTCTTTAAATGGGGTATAGCATAGAAAAATACAACAGTTTGAATTATTTGCAAAAAAAAAAGAGAGAAGCAGCTTTCAGTATACATTGTGGAGTGTAAAGTTTTAGCTGCATTTCTGATTTTATGGGCTTCAAATATTTGCTGCATTCCACATTCCTCCAGTCTCATGACTGTCAACAACAAAGGAATTAGAGAAATTTTACCTGCTCTAGGTGTTTGAGGCCCTCTTCATCATCTGGATCAGTGGGAATGTTGCCCATGCCTGGAGCAGCTGTGACAGGTGTTTGAACTGGCCGCAGAGCAGGATTTGAATTGGAAACAGGAGGAGAAAGATGAGCAGAAGCAGCTGTGTCTGCAGAAATCTGTGGCAAAGGTTGAGCAAGAGAAGCCAAATCTAAAGAAAAATGTTTAAGTTAGTCCATTATCTTTAACATAAATGACAATCACTTTTAAGAACTTAATGCAAAGAATATTCAACAGCTCAAATTTAGCACCAAAGCAAAAGTATTTCCAGATCTTCCTGAATGTATTGCTTAGAGCACAGGTACCCAGCCTAACTTCAAGGAACAGTTTAGTTCTATCAGGGCAGAACTCAGCATGTTTGAGCATATCCCATTTCCTGGCCACACGCATTTGTCCAGACTATTCTGCTGTACCACAGTGAGGCACATCCACAACTGGCTGATGTTTCTCTGGACTGCATTTCAGCGTGAAGTACCAGTGCACTGCAAGCATCTGAAATGGCATATCCAACAAATCCTGTATTTATAGACCAGTTGGTGAATCTGGCTTTCCATCACCAGTCCTTGCCTCTTTTAAGGGGCCAGGATTATTCACAGTGAGTAATGGAAACTTACTAAATTTATCTGTCAGGTTTATTACCTTCCCCTCTGTTGGACATTTTGGCTGACAGTGTATTCTCCACTCGATTCTCTTTATCTTCTGTTTTTTCTGTTCTTTCTGGCACAGACTCTTCCTTCCTTTCAAAAAGGTTTGTCTGCAGCGGGTCTGGAGGCTGGGATTTCGGTGGGGTGTCTGACCTGGCAGCTGGAGATGATGCCTGAGCTGCTTCTTCCACTGCTTCTGTAACAAGGCACAGGTCTAAGTAACTGAGTTTACAGAAATTCTACACTGACAGTTGCAGGAGAAGTCCCCCGTACCTGCCACTATTCTCTCGGTTTTCTCCCCCTCCTTCTTGGTCTTTTCATGATCTTTGGCTTCTTCATTGTGGCTCCCTTCAGAATCAGACCTTTCCTCCCCTTCCTCCACAGGCCTGAAGTCCATCTCCTGCTCCTCTGGTATTGGCTCCTTCTGCACTTTCTGCAAAGTCAACGCAATCATCCATAACCCACCTGACATCACAGGACATTTGCACCGAGTCACCCAAGGGCCCAAAGCAGCTTTTCACCTTTAAAGACAGAAACGCTCCAGAGGAGTCAAAGGTGCCCATTTCCTCCTCTGCATCCTCCAAGCACCACTCAGGGAGACTGTCCCTGTCGTCGTCCATGCTGCCGCTGCCGCAGCGCACGCGGCGATAGCCCCGCTCGTCGTCTCGGTCCCGGAAATCAAACTCGAACCTCCGCCGTCGCTCCATGTGCTCCCGCCAGCCTGCGGAATGAGGGCCGTCTAAGGCAGGGAAAGGAGCTTTACCACACAGTCCTGGGGCACTGCTCACACAACGGGGGAAGGACACTGACAGCAACTGAGAAAGCTGCTACAGGGTACAGCCCATCTATGAACAGGCAACTTCAAGGACAAGGCAAATAAGCAGAAGACTTTCAAATATTGTCTGCTGTATATCCTCAAATTATAAACTGTGGAATAAGTATTAAAAACCATATAAAGCTAAAAAAGCTTGGCTACAAAATGTAGCACCAAAATAAGATAAGCAACATTAGTGCCAACTGAATTTACCAGCCATCATTGATTTAAGTCTTTTGTGGCACCTTTACTTGCATAAGATTTCGTGTTTTCCTTCAGGGGCTCTGCAGAAGTTGCATCCTGAACAAAACACCCATGTTTATGCCTCTTTCCCTCAGATATGTTTTTGTACATATACATGAAAAATGGAGTGATAACTGTTCAAATACCTTTGAAAGGACTGGTCAGTTTCTTGAATGGTCTTTTTAACCATGGAGTATGAAAACTTGGAAACATAAGAAATGGGAGAACATTCCCAATTCATGTAAAAGCTTCATATTCAGAAGACACCATCATTCAGCCAAGCTTCAAATCCCCTGAGTGTAATAATGTTATTTAAGCTGTAAAGAGCTGGCTGCTAAGGAAAACAAATTGGGAGTGAAAGGACTGTACCCAGCTTTCCATGAAATACAAGCCATCTCTATCACAAAGGTGCAAAGAAAGATGAAGGCACCTTAGAGCTTTTCATGGTGGCTGCTCTTAACTGGATAAAAAAATAAGTAAATTCTTTTTTTTTTACTCCAACAATCTGTGTACCAGAATCAGCCTCACAGTATCAACTGTCTACCAAGAAACCCAAACCACAGTAAAGGGGAGAAACGTGGTCTGTTTCATGACTGATGAATGTTTCCACACTGACCTTAATACCCTAACTATTAATATTAGCCATGCAAAAATCCACCTTTGTCTCAAAAATACAAGAAATGTAAAACAAACTCCTTCCAGAAAAATTCTGAACTTCAATCTTAAATTTTACCAAGGAAACATGAATGTTATCCTTTAACAAGGCCTTCACTATTCCCTATGTGCTTATTTGCAAATAATTCCACCGGATACCTTAACCTATGCTTCTAGTTATGCCTTGCAAAGCAAGTAGTATTAAACCATCAAATCAATCTTCTGAGGCAATCTTTTTGATGTTATTAAGGAAAGAGACTGAAGAGTGAGAGGTTGTTGACAACCAGACAGCATTTCTGATGGAGTCCCTGGACAGACAGCTCCTCATTACAAGCAGCCATGTCCATGTCAGGGCTCCCAGCAGGGGAGAGGAGCCTCTATTTTTCCACAGCTCACATGCCAATACCAGGAGTGCAGCTCTTCATAGTGAGACCCAGAAATGTGGTTTTTGAAGGTAAATTCTAAGCACTTTGTTAAAGCCCAACTATCTTCAAAGTTCAAATGAAGAACCATTTAGTCTGCTTGCAGAGATTTAGTCACACCACCTTTTACAGCCCCCACATTTTCAGAGCTACGTAGAGAGGCAAAAAGACATAGGTGTAGCAGACTCATGCCCTTGTTTCTTAGTAACAAAATGTGTTTGTAAAAGCTCAGTTAAATATAGGTCATAATTCAGGTCTGAAATATCAGGCTGCCAATCTTTTAAAACAAGCCAAGAGGAGAGATAAACCTGAATTCTTACCTGAAGTTTTTTAGCCAGCAGTTAGGACACAAACACAGCTTTAAGTTCAGCCCCATACTATCACGAGGCAGTAGTTACATGTTCAATATTTCAAGTGAAGAGACAATTTCAAGCTTAATTTAAGCCTTGCAACTTATGGTGAAATTGTAGTTAAAAGATAGGACTACTGGCTGCTTCAGGAAATCCAAGAACACGTTAGCCTTATTAATAGCTATTTCTCTCTTCAAAGTTATATTCTCTAACTCAGCAGTGAAATTTTCAATATATACTAAAGAATACTAAATGCTAAACAGAACACTTAAAGGAACAGCACACTTTTTTGAGTATATATTATATATAGACCTAGTTCATACTTAGCTCAATTTTGGAACAAGATTCTCTAATGTACCTTACTTGCTTCATGATATTTAAGAAATGCAAGGAACAATGCAAAAAAATTCAATTCTAGTTGAATTACAGCACCTGATTCTGAAAGTGGAGTGAATCGAGATGAATTTGAAAAGCCTTTCAGACAAAGCAGCAACTAAAAAAATCTTTATATGAAATTACAGCTTAAGGCCTCTCTCAAATGCTTCTCGGGAAAAAGACCAATCTGAAGAGCTATTTACGCAAAGACACAAAATTATATCAGAAATTCTTGTTAAGAAAAACTTATTCCTATTCCTTAAGGCTGATTTGGTAACCAAAACCATAAACATCTATAAATCAGTCACTAGTTTTGAGACCACAACAGGTATATGTATGTTTCTGACAAAACAGACTTGGCCTTGTAAATTTAAAAGGCAATCATTGTAAGAATGCAAGAATTTTAACAACGGAGAGGGGGCTTTTAGACATTTATTATTTTAAAACATGGTTAAAAATATAAAGGAAAAAAAAAAAAGGACTTTGAAGCAGCCAGTGAATCTAAATCTGTGATCACACTCTTCTAGCAGTTACTAAAGCCAGTGTAAAGATCCTAGCAGGGAGTACACAGAGACAAGCCACAGGAAGGACCAACTAAACAAATGAAAACAGTCCAATGAAGACACTTCTCTTTTTTTAGCAGGACATATGACTGTACTATTACCTAACACCAGAATAAGTACAAAGAAGTAGTTTAAACCATGCTAATTTGATTTAAGCTCATTTTAAAAGCAAAAATGTGATTTAAACCATTTTGATAGTTCTGTGGCTACTACTAAGAGGAGAAATCAAATGCAGCTCTGATAAAAGCCGGAACTAGGGCAATACAGCTGTCAGTTCAGGCTATCTCAAAATTAGCAACTTTTCTGCAGATTCACATAAGCCTTCAAACAGGCTTTTAATGATAGCTGTTAAAACTAACTCGGTAAAGGAAGTTCAGTTAGTTTCTACTACACTGAAAATTCAAATAAGCAAAATTTACATGACAGAATTGAAACAAATTTTCAAAACCTTCCTCAGAACAACCAAAAAAGTTCAAGACCTGAATGAACTTCTGAACTTCGAGGTCTATGCCTCCTTTGAAGCTAAAGCATGCAGGCTGGTACTTGCAGAACACTCCACTCCTGAGTATCATGCTGCATCATGAGGTAGTTGGCCTGGTGTTGCCTCAACTAGATAACAAAGCAGCAGTGTCTGCTCAACAACTGTGACCAAACACTGGGGAAAAGAAAATTATATTCTTCAAAATTTGCCTCTTAGCCTTGCCCTAAATAGAAAACATCTGATGATAAATCAAGCCTTGAGCTCGTTGCTAAATTTTAGTACAAGAGAGCAGCTGTTTGAGAGCAGAGTTACACACAGCTATGAAGAAGGCTCAGAACAGAGGTGATGGCTGCTCCCAACAATAACTGTACTGAAAGTCTGGGGTGTTGCGAAGGGCAACAGAGCCACTGCAAGAGGAACTGGGACTTTTTTTTATTGAACAGAAGAAATTGTCCACCTCAGCTCCAAAATTGTCCTGTGCTTTCTTTGCTTTCCAGCATGGAGCAAAGGACGCTCAAGCAGGGAGAACTTATCATCCCCTAGAACTACCAGAAAGAAGGTTTAGATTGGGCATTAAGAGCAATTTCTTCACTGAAAGGGTTGTCAAGCACCAGCACAGATGCCCAGGGAAGTGGTGAAGGCCCTATCCTTGGAGGGATTTAAAAGCCATGTAAGATGTGGCACTTAAGGACATGGTTTAGTGGTGGCCCTGGCAGCGCTGGGTCAATGGTTGGGCTCAAACATCTTTAAGGTCTTTTCCAAACTTAACAATTGTACTATATTCTATAAAGATGTAACAGTAGAAAAGTCTACTCCTCTCCTGGTACTCCAGAAGCCTTCTGCAGCCAAAAGATAGCCACACCCAGGATCCCACACCAGGTATGACTGAATCTTTTCCAAAGAGAAAGAAAAAAACAATTGTAATATGTTTCAGTCCTACTACTGAAATACCGAGCTCTGCTTTTTATTTCTCCTTCAATTCCAGCAATACAATGCTGGAAAGCAAGTGAGCAGACTTGCCCTGTCAGGCCTGGGAAGGGGAGAGTGAAACCAAACAGGTTCTTGAAATTTATTGAGACAAGATATCCTGTAACTAACTACAAAATGTGTAGAGCAACATATTTTGAGATTTTCCAAGGATGCTTCTTGGCATTGCAAACACATCTGGAAAACTAGAAAGTGGTCAATGACCAGAGTGATTTAGTGCCAGTGTCACTCTGCAGCATTAGGTATGTTGTCTAATGTGGGTGATTTCTGTCCCCTTATTGTCACAGCCACAAAGAAACAGTACTATTAAAACCCTCTAATTTTACCAGGTACATACACACCTGGAGCACAATACAGACAAGTGCACACCTGGGAAGTAATGTTCCCTTAAATATGTAAGGATACTGAAGGTGCTAAAAGGAAAACAAAAAGCACACCATTTTATGCTAAACATTTCATGACCAAGAGCCTCACACATGCCAGAACAGTATTCAATGACCAAGACTACATGAACCTATTTTTTCCTGAACGTGGCACCTCCCTCTCCTCATGGCCTTTGCCCTCTCTCAGTAACCACAGCTGCATGTTTGCCCAGCTCTGCTCTCACCTGGACTGTGAGGACGCCACCTCTCCCCATCCCTCCGTGACCCAGCCAGTCGCCAGCCTCCATCCTCATCTTCCCCATTCTGCTCCTCCCTGAAGATGCGCCAGTTCTCGCTCTCAGAGCGGATAAATTCGTGCTTCCTCCCTGCGGGGACTGTCCCACCTTCCTCAAAGTTTGGTCTCACTGCAAAGAAAACACAGGCCAGTGAACATGTGTCCTGTCTTTAGAAACACAGAAATACAAAAGGGTTGAAATCTTGCTCTCTTGGAGGTAAAAAATGCACTTGAAGTAGTTATAGGAACCTAGAAATAGAAATTCAAGAAGGAAACATGACAGATTTAAGAAATCCAGGTGCCTCTGTACCTTGGGATGGAAAGACCAAAAAAAAATCCAGAAGGAAGTAAAGCATATAAGTAACTAGAAGATGGATAGGAAAGGCAAAGGAGGAAAAGGCAGTTTAAGAGATGTAAGGAAATGTAACAGAAAGAAGGCAAAAGTGTGCAGAGAAAAAGAATAAACTGCTTTATCATGATGTGTCTCAAGCTAAATGGGAGTACAGCAGAAACGTTTAATTAAACCAAACACATTTCCTACTTCTGTAATAAAAAGGTGAGTTCTATTTATTTTATCCAACATACAGCAGTCTAACTATTAGAAAACACTGAAAATTTAAAGTAGCATTGAGGAATAAACGAGAAAAAACTTAGCAATGTAAACATGATGCTGTGAATCCATCTTCTGGAGAGCCAAGGTCAGTGCATGAAGGGCTAGAAGCAATTATGCCTGGGCTGAAGGATAAGTCTACTAGAAGTTCAGGAGACAGGATAGTCTTTTAGTTCCCAATGTACATTATGTTGTATTTAAAACAAAACATAAAATCCTCGAATACTTATGAAGAGAAACCATGTCAGAAAAGAATGATATAAATATTTTTATGAGAAGACTCCACATTATACACCAAGATTTCCAAGTCATACGCCACTACGCCAAGGTTTAACACAGATGCTGCTCCACTGCTGACTTGCCCTGACAAGACAGCCCATCACTGAAATAAGTTTTCTTCAGCTGTGTAGCACCAGAATTGTCACAGGAACCAGAGTGATGTCATTTCTTCACTGGTACTATTACCCAGTGTTAACCTGAAATTGTGGTGTTATCTATAAAAAGTTGTTTTCAAGTACTAGAGAAAAGTATACTGAATCTTCCTTCTTAAGAGTCCTAAAACCCAAAAATGTAAGATGCTATTTGGTGAAGTCTGTTTGGTATGCCTGCTTTCTTAGACAAGAAAAACACAAGAAAGTATGATCATGTACCAAGACTCCTGGGGTGGAAAGAGACATTTTTAAGTGTTTTGTTTAGGAAGCATGGGAGAATGTTTTCTTAGCATCAGGCAATCTTTTCAGTCAATGAAAAAGATGAGGAAACAATGAAGATCTGAAATTCTATGGCATACCAGACCTCTGTTTAGAACATGAAAATTCTTCTTGCTAAAGATACTGCACTCTGGAGACAAGAAGCACACACTGGCTCTCTACTTTGCATGCACCTTGGAGAAAAACTGGCATCCCTTCTCCACCAGCTCAAAACATTGGAGGGAAAAAACCTCTCTCTTTCTCCAGGTCTAGTTTTTCTGGAATACCTTCCCCTTATGTTGTTCCTGTTGTTCTGTTCCTATATGAAGAGCTAAAGCACACTGGCTAATTTAAAGTCCAGCACCAGTACCAACAGGCAATGTCAGCTGTGAAGCCAAGTATGACCCAGTTACACCTTTACTTCACTGAAGGGCACATCTGGCTGAAGAGCACTTCTGGATTTGCTGGGCTTTGAGAAACAAAATCTGCAGACAGTGTATTTTGGGGAGTCTCTGGTAATACTCCAAATACAACAAAATTGCTAGAGGCACTCAACTCCCTTCAGTTGGTACATGTGATGCTGGCAACTTTTTATCTGGAGTAGATAAATCTTTGCAGATGAGGGTCCGCCACATTCTGTATTCCCATGCTTCATGGAAAAGACAGGAAAGGAACAAGCCAGACAGAAAAATCTAAGTCTGGGAATTTTATGGTTTCTTATTTTTAATTTTTGTTATCTCAAAAATATCATGCAAACTACAGTAACAAAAAAGTGCAGGGAAGCCTCTCACCATTGCTCCTTGGATGGGCTTCCCAGAGTAGAAAAGCAAAAGGCAAAGCTGGAAGTAAAACACAGAGAGAGGTGCTGCAACCCAACAGACATGGGGAGCCTAAGTCCCAGACAACAAGGAAAGTGCCTCATTCTTTTTGAATTTATTTTTAAAATGCTACAAAGAGAAAGAGAGATCCAATTTTCTTCATTTTGCGGCACAAGACATTAGTTTTTTTTCTTACTAAAACAGTTACCAAAAGAAAAAAGTTATTTGAATCACTATTTTGGGACATAAGAAGTAATATTTTTACAGATTTATCTATTATTTTCAAAAAACTCACAGCTATTACTTGACACTTATTCAGTAACATTAATTTTAGAGATTTTAGACTCTACCAATTAAGGGGAAAAATAGGGATGTTCTTCCCTTCCATTGTAAGTTCAGTTGATTCTGGAGACTGCTCTTTTACACAGACAAGCTCTCAGCTCACAGATTCTGTTCCACTCTTCCAAAAACATTTAGGAGAAAAGGTCACTTAAAGAATATTGTGCAGTCTACTTTGCCACTGTATATCCTGGTTTTAGCCCCACTGCACATCTACTCATGCTATAAGCAAATCAAGGCAACTCAGGTTCTGTTAGCCCTTAGGACAGCAGATTTTGTTCCCAAGAACAGAACTTTTTAAAGTCAGGTTTTCTATGCTGAACTTGCAGAAAATGGGGTTTGAAACACATCTCTATCTCTGTAGAGGTTACAAAACATCAAATGTTTGCCAAGATCAGACTCAACTGGGATCCTGCCCCTCTTCTGATTTTAAATTCAGTGGCATTACAAATGTAGAAATCAAAAAAAATCAAATATAAGGGGTCAGCATTGTATTTATCTGAGCATAGGATCACCTGTGGTTCCAAAACCTTTCTGAACACAGCAGCACTCCAGTGTCACACCAAAGCCTGTTCTGATGCCACATTCAGTGGAATTAAGAGAAAAAATGCAGTGCCTCATGACATACTTCAGTTTTCTGGTTTACTCCAGTTTTCTAGAACATCACAGCAAGCATCAAAGAACAAGGTATGTGTCCTAACAGGTCTGGCATGAGATGATCCTGAAGATTAGACAGACCAGCCAAGAAACTGGTTCTTTACAAACACAAACCAGTCACAGGTTAAGGACCATAAAAATCAAGCTACCCAAGTGACAGAAAGACTCTGACAAACTGAATACAGGAATATTCCTACAGATTACATCTAAATTCATGACTTACAAAGTGCCAGCATATTCTTTGCAAACTGTTTCTAGATTTGAGAACAATCGTTTCAGCTGAAATTACTTAGATCACAGAGTCAGGACTTGGCAATGTTTTAAGGATGAAAGAAACTAAAATGCAATCTATGGTTTTGCCTTGGACTAATTGACTAGACTTCCTGAAGAGAAGGAGCAGTAAAAGGGCACCTCTGTTCAGGCCTGTCACAAAGCCAGCAATGGTGTTTACAGAAAACTTCAGACAGAGTGAGTGGTATCCAGCCAGAAAAGCCTGCAGCTGTGCAACACTGATTTGAAGGGATACTGACTGTGCAGAACAAGACTGGATTCGGGGATGTGGCCCCATGGCAACGTGGTTATGGAGAGCACTTACTAACAGAATGGCAAATAACTCCTGCTCTCCAGGCTGGCAGCCCATGTTTCCTACACCATCCTCACTGTCTGCAAAGAGTAAACAGGAAAGCAATGACTGACAGCACTGCTGTTTCCTCTACACAGGGGCAAGAACCAGGAGAGTCTATTAAGAAATTGGACTTGCTCTCTTCTCTCTGCTGCCTGCTATGTAATTCTGCAAAAGGAAGGTAAAAATAAAAACCTTTGCAATGTTTTTAAAGAAATTGAAATAACTTTGCCTAAATGTGCAATTGCTTCATTTATTTTACAGAAGAATAAAATAAATGTCCTTAAGATGATGCTTCTAGAGAAAGACTACCTTCTCAATGGAACACTAAGGACATGCTAGAAACACCAAAGGAATACAAATACCATCAAGTGACAGATCAGAAGTTCTGAATCCCATTTCTAGCTTCCAATTTTCAACCTCTCTGCATAAATTCTCAATCTCAACAGCAGGTCTCAAAAACATACTATCAAATATAACCCCATATTTTTTCACTAAATTGTCCATTATCTACTGTCACCAGTGTGAGTGAGCCAATAGATTCAAAGGAATTAACCAGAGTTTAATACTATAGCACACCTGAAACACACATTGCACCTAATTTCACCTAATTTTATACAACTGTATAAAGATTTCCAACTCATTCAGTTGAATTAGATTAGAAAACCACACCAGTGACCACACAGCAAATGCTTTCTACAGTTCAAAAGATGGCTTCTAAGAAAATACTGTTTGAAACCAAAATCCTACTTGTGACTAAGTGAGGCTGTCTGCAGTGGAGGGAAGGTTGAAGGGCAAGCCACACCATCCTACAGCCTTGTCACACTGGTGGGAGTCCCCTGGCACTACATTATTTGCCCTGGTTTTCAAAGTCACACTATGCCTATCAACTTTTAGTGCTGTGCCTGAACATGTATTAAAATGTTCCATTCTAATGAAGCAAAAAATTAATGTTTTGCAATTTAGGGTTGGGGGAAGGTTAAAGAAGGAAAAATAGGGAGGATTTTGTTTCCTAAGCAGGAAAGTCTACATTAATGATTTTCCCAGCAGGCCTTCAGTAGTTTTACCGCAAACAACCACGGCCTTTGTTTCTCAGATCCTCTTACATCTGACGTTCAGTCAAAGCCCTCACATCAGCAGCTCACCAAGGGATAAAAAAAAAAAAAAAAAAAAGTGAACCAGTACTGTGTTCCAGAGCTGTCCTCAGAGCTGGTCCAGCAGGAAAGCACACTGACCACTCTGCACAGCTGCTCACTCAGACATACCCTCAACAAACCCTCTCATTTCATGAGTGAAAGAGCAAACAGCTTAAACAAAAGTGGTTTCATCTGCCACATGGAATCAGCAAGCCACCTAATCTGCCTTGTTTCATTCCTAGGCTTTAGCAAAATCCTGTGATTAATTCCATGTTTTCACAAAGAAGCAATGTGGAGATGGAAATGGCCAGGTCTGCATCTTCTGAGCAGCATTAGGCTGCAATTCAGCAACAGCGTCCTGAGAGCACAGGCTGCACCATGAGCTGCATCCACCTTTGCACTCACATTCCAGAGCTTGGGAGCTAACAGCAAAGGAACAAGTGGAGCAGCAGGGGGACACAAGAGTGTCTATTCTCTCTTCACCCAAATGAACAGTAGCTCACACTGGTTAGAGAAAATATATCAGTGAACAGTGTGGGTTTTCAGCAGCAATACAGGAACTTTTCCAAGGGAATTGTGGCCTTTTCTACTTTCATGCAAAACTTTAGGTTATACAAACCTAAAAAATTTTCTTGATTAAGGAGGAGGAAGGCACCCTTCTCCAAGTAAGTGTTTGAGGATTTCTCCTTAGCTGCTAAGAGTTTGTGTTGGGTAAAGAAATGCTCCTAACAAACCAGCATTCTTTTCCACATGATCAGAGCCAACCAGCCCCCCTGCAGGCAAAATGACCAATCAAATCAGCTTCAGATGGAAACCAATCCCCCCAGCATATAAACACAGGAATGAGACATACAAACCCATTTTTAAAGGTTTTGGGGTTTTTTTTTTAATCTTTACCAACCCCTTGTGGGAAGTTTCTTACTAGTGCTGGGACCAGTACACCAGACCAGAGCAGTCCCTCTCCTGGAGCCCAGGTTATCCCCTCCTCCTGCACAAAGACCCTCTAAAGACTGGTAAGTACACAAAACCATCCTGTTTTTTCTTTTTTTTTTTTTCTTATTGTATAATTTAAATTGTTCTGTCACTCTTTAATCAAAAAAATCCAAGTTCTTTTCAGAGCAGAGAGTTTCATTTCTAAAACTTGCTAAACTGTCACCTTAAACAAAATGGTTGCTGATTTTTCCCCCTCAAAAAGAAGAAAATGCTGTCTCGGGTGACCAGAGCCCTAAGAGCACACAGAGCAAATCCAAAGTCTTTAAGCTGTATTTTTTCAGAAAGTTTTTGAGATAAGTGCTGGAAAGGCTCTGCAGACAGGGAGCATTTGCAAGCTCCAGCTCCAGCAGGTGGTTGTCATGAAATTGGCCAAGAATTATGAAAAAGACATCCTCACCTTGCTGCACTCATAACTGAGCACTCAGTTCCATCACAAATTAAAAGAGACAAGCTTCACATCTTCAAATTTGCTTTTACCATCTCCAATTATATTTCACATATCAAGAGTTTTCAATCAATGCATTCATCCCTGTGCTTATGGACACAGAGTGAGCTGGCACCGCTGCCCAGGACTCCACACAGGGACATGGAGTGAACTCCTCTGTCCTGCACAACTCAGCCATTCCAGGCAAGCCAAGGGAAAGCCTGCATCTCACAGGGCAGGACTGCTCCTCAAAAACAGCAAGTTCCACAAAAAAAGCGTGGCAGCAAACTTCTGCAGCCTTACATCAAATAAAACCCTCCCTAGTAACTATCAAATTACTCCTCTGTTACTAATATTTAAATCTGCATTTAAGTTTCTTTATAAGAATTGAATATATACAGGAATATTTTACAACCTTTACTAAGACTTTGCTTAAATGTTGCTTTTCTGCTTCTCCAAAAGTGGCCAGACTAGTTGGTCCACTCAAGTGCTACTTCAAAATCAAGAATTAGTGTTCATATGGATCCTCAGAGTACTTATGTGAAAATACATTATATATAAAATGGAGCACTATTTAGCTTCCCAGAAATCAAGTATAGAAGCAGCTTTTTTTCCTGCATATAAAAGGAGACATACTCTCCCATTTTATCACCTCTTTCTTTAAAGTGCATTGAGTAATAAACTGTCACAGAAAGTCCAAAGTATGAGCTCTCACATCCTATCCTTTATGGCACTTGCTTCGAAAAAAGTAACTTGGGGTCAACAAATTCAAGTTTCCATTTTAACAAGACCTACTTATAAATGTAACAAGTCCTGAAAGCTTATCTTAATTCTGCACACTGCTCAGAAGTAACAGTTTTGTCACAAACTACTTCCATTCATCTCAATGAGGCATTAGCTACAAAACCAAAAGGACAAATATGTTTGAAATGTTAACTGTTCTACTCACAACAGAAGCATGAGCTTTCAACCAATGCAGCTTCTCAAGCTGAATTACCTCCTACATTTCTAAGACTGTCCCCTAATGTAAGTTATATGACTCAGTAATTTCATCCATCCTGAAAAAACCTCCATTTCCTAATAATAACGCCAGAGCATCTCCAAGGATGGCCATTCAGTCTAAAAAAAATACACAATAATCTAAAAATAAAACCACACAGAATAGCCATTTTAATAGCATGAAAAATGCCTTTACAAATCCTAATCTTAGTCTGTTCTTGTTGCAAAGCGCAGAGGCAGCAACAGACCTGCACAATCCCAGCTCAGAGCAGACAAGGTTTAAATCTGAAGCTTGTATGTGATCATGCAAAGCCAGGCCAAGTAAAGAATGAATGTACACATCCCCACAGGGGCATGCCACCACACAAATTCTAGTAAATCTTGCTTGGAATCATGCTGCAGTTATAAAGCAGTTTTTGCAGTCACTCCCAGAAAATAGCAAGTCCTCAAGAGCACTTTCCTGTCAGAATGAAGCAGCACAGCATAAACTGTTTCAAATCCCTTCCAAGGTCAATTAGAACAGACTTTGTTAAGACTAGAAGCTGGGCAAGTAGGGCAACACTGCAGAAGTCTCCTCTGAACACAACTCCTCACTCAGGCTCCTCAAAAGGTTGCAGATGTATTTGTATTCAAGCTGAGAACAGGCTGGAAGTGTCACTTTGAATGCCTTCAACTGAGAAGGCAAATTTAATTAAGATAGTGCTGCAAATAAGTTTCCCTGCAACCCTACCAAAGTCCTAAGAAAAAGCTAAGCAAGAGGAAAGGAGAGAAAATCAACGTGGTGGCATGGAACAGAAAGTCAAATGGTGCAATCCTTTATTGCATTCTGTTGACTTTCTGTTCCATGGTGGCATGGAACAGAAAGTCAACAGAATGCAGTAAAGGCTGTTACAACACAAGGAAGATGAGCTCAATCTAAAAAGCAAAGCATGGGAGAGCCACATGCTGGATCATGAATTTCAGAAATGCAAGCAACATCCCAAAGCTGTAATGCAAGGTTTTATCACACATAAATCATTAGCCAGCCAGGTCAGTTTAGAACCTGTCCCACTGCTAGAAGGAATCTGTGATTTTTTAAAAAATTAGTACTCACCCTACCTTGATTTGTCTTAGAGAAGTGTTTAAAAGAAAGAAGCCAGGATGAGGGAGAAGATGATAAAAAGACCGAAAACCAAAAAAAGCTAAGAACAAACTGACACAGTGGTGTTTGTGATAATTTAGCTTTCAAGGGAAGGTAAACAGGAAGGATTACACACAGCAAATGTGTGATAAGGGACTGGCCACCATGCCAAAAGAGGTTTAGAAAAGTGATTTCTGACAGTTCCTGTCTTTCTAGTCAGGGGCTATCAGCTGAGAAATGGAGGTACAAGAAACACCAAAGCTTCATCAACAGTTGCATAAGTCAGGAACCAGAAAAAGCAAAACCCACCAAGTAACATAACACAAAGGGTGTTGAGAGAGATCACTGGACAAACCTGGGTAAGAAACATTGCATGTGTGTTATAGCAGAGACAAGCATTCTCCAAAAAACACTGAATTTTTCTTCTCAAGTTGAAGATTTGAATGTCCTTCCTAAAACATACACTGAAATGGGGATTAATATGGGGTCAATCAAGGACCATGCCAGGCAGGGGATTGAATCAGGTGCTCTGAATTGTACTTTGTAACTATTAATTTATCACTAACAAGGAAAGAAGGTATTTATTTTTTTACTATGGGCAAGGAAAGGAGTAGACAGAAGACATTAACACTTTCTAAATTCAAAGTCACATCTGCTCCTAAGCTGCCCCTGCTTTTGAGAATAGAGAGGACTGATCCTCCAACCTGGGCAAGCTATTTTCCAGGGGGCAGTTACTCTTTTGTCTTATACTCACACCCAACTGCACTGCTCTCAGCATCTATTTGCAATTTCTTATCTGTTTTTCTCACTCCAAGACTTGTGGCTCTTAATTCATCAACAACAGCGCTTGAAAAAAGGGGTTTTGGAACTCACACATTTCCAATGCTACCCCTGCCACTGAAACAGAAAACTAACATTTTTAACAGTCCTAGACTAGAAAAATCAGATCACTGTACCAGTGCATAACCTGGTTAAACTCAGAAGGCAAATTCACCTGCTTGGGAGTCTCAAGGAGCAGAGTCACAGGACTGTTCTGAAATGTGCTGTTGGGGGCTAATGTAGGTTCTCTTTCTCAGGTTTCTTCAAAATCTGTCAGGAATCAACCCTCCTCCATTGAATAAATCCTAAAGAACCTGACTTTTTTCAGAGTTTAAGACAACATTAAGTGATTAATCACCACCCCAAGAAGCTCCTTAATCAACAAATCTGAGATCCTATAATGGTGACTGCATTTGCTCTAAGTCTGTAGTGTTCAAACACACAGCCTTAGCACTCATGAGAAAATCTGAAGCACAGCCAAAAATAATGTACCATCTTAAGAATGTTTTCCCTTTTTTCTTAATGTACATAACACCACAGAAAGGCTTCTGTCACCAATCAGTCAGCATCAGAATCATTTCCACAACATCTATTTGTTCTGTAAACCCATATTGCTTAGAGTCTACAAAGCAGATCCTGCCCTCAAAGTACCACAAGAATTTACACAAAACCAGAAGCTTTGGCTTTTTGTTGTGCTTTGTTGTTTTGGGTTTTTTGTTGGTTTGCTGGTTCGTTTTGAATGCATGATTCACTCAGAGGCATTTGCTCTGCAAGTGTTCTCTATTAAAACAAGGAAGTGTTTCTTGTGAGTCCTGCTTACTCTGATAAAACCAAGGCACTGTTCAGAGCTCATTTTGAGCATGGTCCTCATAATCCTTTCCATCCAGAGATGCCCATTTTCCAGGGCCTTCAAGGTCTCCACAAGGGCTCATCTAAATCTTAGCACAAGAACTGTGCTCTATAGACAAGTCACTAATCATTGGATGACTGAAATACATATAATTACATTCAGGTTACTGTACAGCAAGAGTGAGAACTGCCATTCAGGGAGCTATGCAGCAGACTGAAGAGTCAACTCAGTGAAGGTGGATGGACTACAACCAAAATCCCCCAAGAAAAGTAGCCTGGTACCATGTGCCAGGAAAACCTCGCTAAGTCCACTGCACTCTCTGACACAGGGAATGATTTCAAAATATTCCTCCTGGGAGATGTGAACTGGAAAATTAAAATAAGGGGAAAACCACCAAATTCCACTCAGGCCATCATCTACTTTATCTCCCTCTGACTACAGCACGGATAGAAGTAATAGCTGGATGGTTTTGAGAAAAGAAAAAAAAATTAGCTAAATAGTCACTGTGATGTCAATCCTTGTACCTCAGTAGGCATTAAACACAAGTAAAAGCAAAAGAGAATCTTCTGTAGTTACTAAAATTTGGTTGAAGGTTAAGCAAACAGGCATGTAAACTGCTGGTTAATGGGATCAAAGATCACAAGACAAATTTTCACCTACCATAAATTCATTCTGAATTTCAGGATCCTTACTTCTAATGCATTTCAAGAGAAAATTAAGATGGCACCGTTGAAAGGGAAAAATCCAATTCCTCTATGAAAAAATGTAATAGACTGAAGCAGCCATCATTCAAAGAGAAGTCAAAATCAATAGAAAACCAAAACTGACCAAATACACCATATATAATTATCATTTGCAGAATTTACAGGTATTTTTAAATTCTCTGTTGTTCTAACAAGCTTCCTCACAACCTTCTTTAAACAGGCTGTACACCTTATGAAGTCTCTATTTTACACAAACCTGTACTTAATTTTAATCTGCCCCAGGTGAACTTTAAACATACATATATAAAATGTATGGATTTGAGTGACCACTCAAAGACATTCACCAGCTCCAGCAAATTCCACAAGCTCTGAGGTTTAAAACCAAACAAAGGACCTAATATGCCAAATACCTACAGATATCCATTTTGCTTCCCATATCTGCAATTCTACTTTAATTCCCATATGCTTGCTGTCCTATTTTACTTGGTCACTAGTAAAAATTGAACTGCTCAGGCAGACTAGACTGGAAAATATGTCACAGTGTATTTTCTGAATTGCTCTCCTGGCCTCTTTTTACCTGATCCTTACATAAACAGCCTCAGACTCCCAGAAGTAGCTCTGCCCTGAATACTCTAATTCTGTTTAACTGGACATGGTGGGTGCAGACAGGAGACAATTCTTGAGCTAGAAGAGTCAGAAAGGGCTAGTAGCTATAGTACAACATTGCCCAAAAATGCATAAATATGTTACAGAGATAATATAACAAACATTCTTTCCTTAGCACTATACTACTGTTAATAGTATTCTTAATAGTACTGGTAAATTATTATACTCTGCTCAAAACAAGTTACAAAATCTGATATAATCAGCAAAATTCAGTGCCTTTTCACACACAGTATGCCTAATCCCATCCCACTCACCCCTAAAGCATTAAAGCATGTGACCCCTATGTAAATTTAGGAAGGTAAAGTATGAAATTTTTATTTCAACAGCTAAGCAGGGAGAATTTGAGAAGTAGTCAGATTTTTCAACCTAATCTTTTCTAGCAAAGTATTACCACAAACAGTGGTAAATTCCTCTCCAGGCTCCTGACTTAATCTTCTCTGGATTGCAATGTATAAGCCCTCCTTTGTTGGCTGCAGTATTTCTACCCCTGCTGATGTGTCAGAAGCTGTGACCATTAGGCAAAATACAAATATGTGGCATTGTATCACTTTTTTTTCCTTTCTTCTCCTTTCTAGAAGATGACGACAGACACGCTAGAGAGCAATAACACCAAGTCCAGCGCTCCCCTCCTGACTCAGAGGTCCCTGAGGCTGGTGACCAAGGATGGGCACAGCACGTTCCACATGGCCGGGGCCCAAGGCAGAGGTGTGTCGTACCTCCGAGACGTGTGGGGGATACTCATGGACATGCGCTGGAGATGGATGATGCTCGTCTTCTCCGCTTCCTTTGTCCTTCACTGGCTGGTCTTTGCAGTGCTCTGGTATCTGCTGGCTGAGATGAATGGGGACCTGGAGCTGGACCACGATGCTCCACCTGACAACCACACTATATGTGTCAAGTACGTCACCAGTTTTACAGCTGCCTTCTCCTTCTCGCTGGAGACACAACTCACGATTGGCTACGGCACCATGTTCCCAAGCGGGGACTGTCCCAGTGCCGTTGCACTGCTGGCAATCCAGATGGTCCTGGGGCTCATGCTAGAAGCCTTCCTCACAGGTAATCCTTCCTGCTGCATCTTTACACACAACAGGTGTAACAACTAGATTTAAGAATAGCGCTAGAAATGAATACTGTTCATTTTGATATATGAAAGAACAATTAGGGCAGCCACTACAAGGATGACAAAACTCCAGCTATGTCATACTAGAACTTAAATGCCTTTAATCAACAAAAGACAAATAAGGTGTTATCAATATCTGGACTTAAGAATTTCAATATTAATTGGAAAATACTTGTGGTGGATCACAACATATCGCTCTCAATCATTTATTTCTTATACCATTCTCTCAGCTATTACCATATAATTACAATATTTAAAGTCAATTTGTTTTGATTTTTAAGGTGTACTTTCATCTACCTGAGCTATCTTCATTGATCTTTAACTCAGTGTTTATGTATTCCTTGGTACCTAAATTCTTACAATGTCACAGCTATTCTGAGGTATTTTAAGTTATTTAAAATATTCTTCATGTTTAAAGTAACTCAAAATACTTTGAAAATACATAGGCTAGTTTACTGTGTATTAGAAAGAGCTTCTACAGTGTAACATATCAAGATCAGTTCCAATTACAGTAAGTTGGGGCAAGCTAACAGCCTCCTTACAGCTACAGTTAACTTCCAAATATTAATAAGTGACCATAACTTAGGAAAAGTAAGTATTTTAGGAAAGCTATACTTCTTTGAACAAAAGCAGGTTAATATGATGCCAACCTAACAGTTTCCAAAAATGGTCTTTCCAGCCTCAGTCTGTTTCTGCTCCCTTGGAACTCGCAGGGAGCCAGCCCAGGCCCTGTGCTCACACTGAGTTTGTTCTTTCCCATGCCCCAGGTGCTTTCGTGGCCAAGATTGCACGCCCAAAGAACCGGGCACTCTCCATCCGCTTCTCTCGCTCCGCCGTGGTCACATACAGCGAGGGGAAGCCTCAGCTCATGTTCCAGGTGGCCAACACTCGCTCCAGCCCCCTGACCAACGTCCAGATCTCTGCTATACTTTACCAAGAACAGGAGAGTGGCCAGCTGCACCAAACTACCATTGACTTTCACCTGGACAGCATCACTGCACATGAGTATCCATTTTTCATTTTCCCTCTGACCTACTACCACACCATCACTGCATCCAGCCCACTGGCTGCTCTCCTTTGGAGAGAAGCTCCTCCCCACTTTGAGCTGGTTGTTTTCCTGTCAGCTGTGCAGGAGGGCACAGGAGAAACGTGCCAGAGGAGAACATCCTACCTCCCGTCAGAGATCCTGGTGTACCACCGCTTCGCCTGCCTGCTAGCCCGCAACGCCAAAGGCGAATACCAGACCAAGATGGAGAATTTTGACAAGACTATTCCTGAGCGCCCAGCTGCACCTGACTCAGAGCGTCCAAAAAGGACTGACAAGGAGATCCGCATCAATGGACAGCATATCGACAGCTTCCAACTCTCTGAGACTGGCCTCACAAAGTAGAGAGAGCAAACCTTGAACTTTGTGCTTTTTTAATTATTATTACATTAAACTTGTGGGTTCAGTTTAAAAACTTACTTCCCTGCCTGCCCTGCCATCTTCTAGTGATCTCTCTCTTGTAGTCCCATCCTTCTGATTACAACGTGATATACAGAGTGAAGAGAATGTGTGTGCCCACTGATGAGAGGCTGCATTAACCACCCAGTATGAAGTCAGGTGCCTGAATCACAGTACTAATTCTTGGGAAATTAGAAGAGCTTTCTGCTGAATTCGCCAGACTATGATTAAAGCCACATTGACCCCAAAAGGAGAGATCTTCAAAACTCCTAGAGCTGACCAAAGTCATAATTAACCAGCTTGTGACAAAATGGACAACAAAACAAAAGCAGGAAACAATATGGGGTCATTCAGTGAATACATGAGTTCTGGTATAAGTAACTCTGTTCATCCAAAAGCCTAGCTTTGCTATTCTCTCTTCTAACTCTTTGGGAATACAGACTTACATCATTTTTCGGATGGCTGAAAGTCCTGCCAATCTCTCATGGCAGTGAACAGCACTCTGGCTGTGCTTATTAAGCAAAATTATATATCCTAAGTGAAGTTCTTCATTCTGCCAAATAAGAGAGCATCTCACTCTCAGACAGGTCTATGAAGACACTATCAAAAAATCTCAGTGTATATGACAAATACTGCAATGGAAATTTTTTCTTATTTGAAAACACTGAATAAATTATTTAGCAGTGGGAAAAAAAAGACTATTTCTAATGAATGAATGTAGAATTTTTTTTTAAAGGCCCATACATTCCAAATGTTTTCATTTTTGTGCTGCTTGTCTCAAGTATATCTGACCCAGAAGGACGCACTATATATATGAGAAGTAGAACTGCATCCATTGATATTTTATGCTTTCTAACATCAATCTTTGCCTGTACACACAGCACAAAAAATATTTAGAGACACTTGAATCAATTTTGAAATAAAAAATTAAAACAAGCTATACATGAGACTTCTGTATTTAAGTGCCTCGTAAGCCTACTGCAATTAAGACGCCACTCTGAAGCTCCTAAATAATTTAAGACGCTAAAAGAAAAACACAATGATGGATAACTATTTCCAAGCTCTCAACAAAAGCAGTGCCTATTAGGTGTTCATACCTGAACACTCAAGTAGAATTAAAATACAGTTACCTCTCAAATGTAAAAGACTTCTCTCAGAAACCCAGATGGCATAAATAGCAACTTTCATTGACAACAGCATAAGACATTACCAAATATACTTCCTCTTAACGTCATCCAAGTGGTCAGCAGCAGGAAAAATGGCCTCAAACTACCTGACCAGATAGCTTAAACTGAATTTTTCTCAAGTCACAAAACTGCTCACTGAAGTGTGCTCATAACCCAAACGGGGTCAGTAAAAAACAACTTTCGTTTTTAGGGTCTGGGGAGTCATCCCACAGAAGCATTCCACACACAGTTAGGGAATGAGGAAGAAGGGCCACATTTTTGTTCCAACTGAGCTCTCATTCCAAAATAATTCAAGTGCTGCCTTCCCCCATTGCAGACCTCGGAGAGATTAGATTTACCACAGACACTCCCAAAATCTTTTCCAAACTTCATTCTACAGACAAGCATTAGTGATTATTGTGGAGCTTGGAGAGCAACACACTATCAAGTTAGACTGCCTTCATCCCTCTTCATCACTGTTTTTTTAGTTATTGACTCATACACAATTTAAAGAACCCTTTTCCACCCTTGTGTCAACACCAATAATTTTTAATTATTTCTTGCATTTTTTCCACATTCTCTATCAATGTAAGACATTGATAAGAGGCCTACAAATTAAAAAGCAGTGCAAGAGCAGTAAAAGAGACTCCTGCGTAAAGGCTGAAATAGGGCAGCATTCTCTGTGAGGTATTGAGTATTGTTTGACAGCATTCTGGGTGAGGCATGGTTTCTCCCATATATCACATGGGACTATAATCTCATGATTTAGAGCCAGAGGTATACAAAGCTATTTCTAATTTCAATTCACATCTAATCAAAGGTGGGCTGTTTTTTTTATTTCTACATGACTCGGTACCTTGAAGTTGTCCCAGTTTTAAAATAATTCTTTTTACAGATTTGGTTTAAAAGGGAGTACAAGAGCAAGTATAAAGAAAACACATGTTGTTAGTATATGTTAAATGCAATCTTCAAGTACTACATTTTGGAATGCAAAACTGAATGATACTGCAGAAGCAAATTAGAAAAGAACTGTGTAGTTACTTCAGAACAAGGGCAGAAAATACATTAATATTGCTTTTACAGTTCCAGAGAACTGGTGAATCATGGATCTCTGAAAGTACTGGAAATATGCCATGGCCCAAATTGGAGTAGAAACCTAGGAAAATTGCTGATGGGCTCTGATGCACCAACATAGCACTCCATGCTTTAGTACAGCAAGAGCAAACCAGTGATGAACCTTCTGTGAACGCAACTCCTGCCAGCAAGACATGGCAGAGAGAGGGAAAGTATGATTCAAAGAAATTCAACATCCTTTTTATAGCCACTTGAACACACCTTTTATATGCAAGTCTTCTGAACCTAACCAAAACCCACACATAGAGCAGAACTCAACCAGGGTCCACAACTGACTTACTAGCAGATTTGTTTAAACTACAGAACAATTATTCACTACCAGTTTCTAACTGCTGGTAACTAATCAAATCCCTTCAGCTACTAAGCTGGTATTAGTCAGGAGGCTGCACAGAAAATTAAGCAGCTTTTGTGAAGAGACAGACACGCTCGAGAAAGCAACTTGCTCATTTTCTTTGCTAATGGCCTCAGCCTTCCAAATACAATCTGGGTTCTAAGTGAAGTCTGTCAGAACTGTGACAATCTGCAACAAACTTAAAAATACTTTGTGCATCTTCAATCTGCATGCTGAAACCAGGAAAAGATATGGTTTATAATGAGAATCAGTCAAATGTGACCTCACAAACTGTGAGCACTAAAAAAGCAATCATTAATTTTAAGAACAGCATACTGATCATATTTGAGAAATAAGTATTTGTTACATTTCTATTACTTTTTTAATCTCAATTTTTTATTGAGGGATCTTTCATTGTCCTCCATTACAAATACCCAGAAGTGATTAAATATTTGATTTCTTAATAATTCTCTAATGGGATCTTCCAGAACAAAGAACATGAAAAAGTTGGCAACTCAGTAAATTATGTAATCTGAATCCAAGGCTCTATGAAACAGCCAGGAAAAACTGAAACACATGCTAAATTACAGAATAAAATCTCAACTAAGGAGTTGAACCAAGGTATCAGAAACCAGTACAGGCATCTGCTAAAGCCTGTGAGCCTGAATTATAACCTGTATGTCAATTCCTTTTCTTTCTGCTTCCACAGCTTTGTGTGGATACTAGTGCTTGCTATTAACCTGGGACTTCTTTTGGCACATGTGTACCCTCTCATACTCAAAATATTTTGTCATTGGAAAGCCATTACATAACAATAACTACTTATAATTAACCAAGGCTTGAGTCAGAACAGACCAACACTTGATGTCAATATTTCTGTGCTCTCCACCTTATCTCTCTTTGGAAGTGAAGGGGAGAGAAATGGTCTTCTCACTTACTGCAACATTAACCTCTAACATAGTAATACTGTTTTTAAAACAGTATTTTTATAATAAAACTTCAGAAAGATTGAAGGTCTTTTGCCTCTCATACTGACTGGCAGAGAAATACAAGAGACTAAAGAAGAACAATTAGGTACTCAAAAAGTTTCATAATTTGAGAATAAGCACATCATCGCTCACAATGAGCTTCCAACAAATTGCACCAGGGACACCATCTTCCCCAGGGAACAGTTCTTGGAAGACACATTCAACAGAGCCCTCATCACTAGCAGCTGCTCCAAACACAAAATGCTCTACACTAGCTGCAGATTAACCTCTGGCAGACATCAACTTCTCTAAGGACATTTTGCACACTGTAAATTCTCCTCAATTTCAACTGAGAAATACTGAAATCTGCTCCTATACTAATATGCAATACTTTCATCCTTCTTTATCAGAAACGTGGTACATTCTATATCCTGGAACTGGAATTGCTATATTTCTAATCACAACAACAAGAAGCTAAATAAATAAATCAACTGCAGTAGATACTACTTCGATATCCATTTTTCTTTTGTAAAAAATGCAGTCCTGAAATCTCAGTAGTACTTACTTTCCCCCATTTTCATTTTCTCCTAAAAAATTCGTGAATATATAGATACATGGAAAGTTCCGAGTTACACTGCTAACATTTAAAACTGGTCAATCTCTGACCAATATCAAATTATTTTCTAGAAGTATCCTCTTTTTAAAGGAGACAATGAGGAAAACATACACATCTTAATTTTGTGTTGACATTCAACTTAACAAGCAGAAAAATAAAAGCACTCTTTCCTATATGGAGGGAGGACTGGAACAGCTTTGAAAGCAAACTCCTATGGCATGTGTCACCATGGTAATCCAGAAAATTATAAATATGGCAATTTATGCTCCTCTCACTACAAAAATACCAACAGCTATGCAGGCATTAAAATACATTCCCGTCAACTTCTAATTACAACTGGATCTCTTTGGGTTTATCTTTAAATTCAACCTGCAAATATCTGTTCTAATTTATGCTTTCTCAGCGTATTACCAAGGAGGGTATGTAGCCAAGACTCATTTAGCAAAGCCAAAGATTCCTTGGGTCCTAAATAGAGAAGACACAGGCATAGGAGAAAGAGAAGAGGCACACCAGAGAACAAGCAGCACATGAGCCTGCACAGCAAAAGTCACTGCAGTTATCAGGTAGCCAGAGCTGCCGTGATGTTCCCACCACCCTTAGAATGTCTAGGTTTCATCTCCAAGATGACAAACCCATTCCAAGTCAAGTTCAGATGGATCTTCAGATGTACTGGGCCACAATTAAGAATCCAGCATTCTGCCAGAACATAGCCAGTGTGAAGCATTTCAGAAACAGAACAGGGGAGGAACAAGAGACAGAAGAGCAGATAACCAGACTGAACAGGAGGCTCAGATGATGACTTAACTAAATTGATCAACAGTAAATCCATCAGCACAGGAACCTCAGGACACTGCTGGGATCTCTCTCACACTATCAAGCATTCAAAAATAATTCAAGGTCAAATGGTCAAGAAATCCTGGGTACCAAAATAGCCCACCAGGAATGTTTAAAGCTGCACTGAAAAAAGGCGTATTACCACAGCACGCCTGCCCATCAGCAAAGGCTTCTGTCACAGAGGTACAGGAACTTTGTTCCAGTTGTAAACATCACAACTTAATTAAATAAACACAACCTACTTACTCCACATGCTTCTTATCTACCACACTTAAATGTCCAATAGTGAGAACAACACAAAGTAAGAGAAACAACACTTTGAGAACACACTTAGCAACCTGGCACAGTATCATGAATCTTGCATCAACAATATACTTGGAGCAGTAAGAAAGGCTGATACATGTACAAATCCCTTCCCCCAAACACACCCTGCTCCTCCCTCCCATTTTCTGCCCACACAGTAACAAAACCATACCTGGATCTTTTCGCCCTGGTTTTTCAAAGCGTCTGTCTCCCCTAGAAAGGCAGAATAGAAGTTTCAAGTAAGGTTTTGGAACTACTCCAAAAACTCATTTTAGGTATAGGTTTTTCTGGTTTTCTTCACTTGGTGGGAACTTTTTTAAAATCAGAGCTTGATGGACATTACCTTTAGAGGTCCAAGTGACAACTGAAATTTTCAGGAACACCAATACACACACGGCCCTTGGGAACTGGGTATGTTTTCAAATGTGCCCCTAAGTACTGTGAACAATGTCAAGACTAAAACTGAAGCAAATCCTTAGCACCAGCACTTCAATTGCAACTGTTGTAATTTATGTTCTCTTAAAGTAGTTAGCTCCTTCTTCCCAGGAACTCAGCAGAAAAAATCTTTGCAAGAAATATTCTTTTACTTTCTCCAGAGCCTCAAGAAACATTACTGTGTTTGACTCCATCTTAGAAATTCAGACACTTCACTCACAGATAAAACTAATTACCTTTCCTAAAGTGTTTTTATGAAGTCAAAAGGCACAAATGGAAGCTGAACAGATGTGTGTAAAAAGCTTTAAGTGCTAGAGTTCTGTTACCTTTCCTCCCAACTCTGTGATCTGTGCATTTCCCTGCCCCCTCCTCGCCCAAATCCACCCTCCACTTCATCAAAACTTCTTTGGTAGAAACCGCTTTCTCCTCGGCCTCTGCCTGAAAAGACAAAAAACACAAGTGTTTGTAATAAATAATAATAGAAGTTGAAAGAATCAGGTAGGGTTCCCTTTCCTGGTGTCTCTGAGAACCAATCTTGCGGTCTTAAGCCCCAGTGAAATTATCTGGGACAAAAGGAAAAAGGAACAATGACTGAAGAAAGAGTCTTATCCAAAAATTCTTATTAAGAAGTGCAAGACCAGACAGAACAGGCAAACAATTCTGAAATAAATACGATGCAGAAAAACACAAATACTTACCCCCAAGAGAAATTACCAAGTAAGTATGCATTGTTCACACAACATCCACATTGCACACGTGTGCTTCACACATAAAAATCAGATTACTTTTAAAAGCAAACTCCAGTACAATGCCACTGCACAGTGGATGTACTCTTAATTATTGCTGTCAAGGGTCATAAAGGAGAAGGAAGCTATTAAGTTCTAGTGACTGCCAGCAAAAATCTCCCCCAGGATCAGTGGGAAGAAAAGAAGGATCACAGGATGGTTGGTTATAGGCAGGTCAGAATGAAGGAGGACATTAGCTATAGCTTTGAAATTATCCTACTGACCTTCTCAGTAAATGGTTCTCTATAGGCAGTTACCAAGTACCAAGCCTCAAGCAAAGCATCTCAAAGCACATCTTGAGGGCTTGAAAAGGCATGGGGTGTTTGGGTAAAAGAAAACAAGCCCTACACAACAGGAAAACAACACCCACATACAGCCCCAGCTCGTCAAAATAACTTCCAGCACTGCTTAGATTAACGGATAGAGTGAAGTTTCCAGATCTACAAAAGACAAACACAGCTTCACACAGTGCTCCAGCAGAAGAAATGGCAGATTTCTAACCAACTAATTTACCATTTCAAGACCTCATGGAAAGAAGATGAACAAGTGGAACACCTCTCAGCTCGCTGTCAGGATAATGCCTTGCCTACATACACGTGTAGACTCTACAGTCAAGTTTAAAACCTAAAAAGCACCTGGTAACAGGAATTCTTGGCTGGGTAAGTACCTCAAACATCTATCTTTTCATATTTCTCTCTTCCTGGCTTCAAGGAAGAAAACATCTCAAAGTACGAGGGGCAAACCTGGCCAGCGATCCGCAGAAGTAAGACAGAATGACCAAATGAAACAGGAAACAAACACCTTCAGAATGGACTGCAGTTCTTGCAGTCTTCTGAAGAAAGTAATTAAAAGCCTCTACATTTAAAATCTAAGGACATCTGGATATATCAGGGAATCATACCATGTTTCAGTATCTTATGACCACAGAAATTTAAAATAATCAAGACAGTTGCAACAGTTTCTCTACTATTCTATACCAAATCTCTTAGAAGGGGTGGTAGGTGAAAAGGGCAAAAAGTTGCTTTCCAGGCAAAGACAAAAAAAGTGATCCATGGATAATCTAGTTGGGGTCTTTAAATACAAAACTGCTTTTGTATGAAGCAGAACAGGTTGCAGGGTGCATAAGGAACAATTTTAACACTCCCTTCAGACAAACTATCCTGTTCTATCACCAGCAAAGTTGATCAGTGACAGATCTCCCAGAATCACAGAGATGCAGCCTTCCTTACCAGAGAGTTTTGGGGACGCCTAAGTTCAGATGAAGACTGGACAAACTCAAAAAAGATAAAATTCATTAATGGAGGCCACATCTTCAAGTTCAGGAAATACGCTGAGCTGCGAACATCTGGCAGCTGAGCCTCTTCGCTTTTGTATTTTTCTCAGTCCTTACTCTCTTGCCAAGATGCCTTCTTTTAGCTGCTGCTAGACTATGGTCACCTTGGAATTGAGCAAGCCCATGCCATATTCAGCATAGCTGTTTTTACACAGGGGCAGGCAGAGGAGCTGACTGAGTACTCAAGGTAAAAGAGGAGAAATTTGCATCAGACCTAAGAGAGTTACTAGAAACACCTTCACTAGGGCAAGTCTGATACAACAAGGTTGACTATAGTAAAGCAAGTTGCAAAGGCAAGAAACAGGAAGAGGTGATACAGCATCAAAAACAGCATGATGTTTATCCAGTTAAACCATTATGGGTACCCTAAAACCCCAGAAAAGGACTCAAAGTTTTTATTCTTCACAAATAAAAGCCAGGAAAGTTTCAGCAGCTTACCCAATAGTAATCTATGCCTAATTTCTTCACTACAGGAAAGCTGTCTTCCTTCCTCTCACAAGAGATAATAAAGCAAAAGCAGTTCATAGAATCAAAACAGAACAAAGGCACTGACTCATCTCCTGTCTCTGAGGTAGCAGAGGTGGGAAGTTACATACACTTTCCCAACAAAAACAAAGCAGGCTTGTACAGTGAGCAGCAGCAGCACTGCAGTGCTCCTCTTGCAAGGGTGAGTGCATGCTGCACACTGGGAGCAGCCACACACCACCAGAGCCAGAGCCTGGGTGATACAGGGCATCTCACCAGCAAATAAAGCAAGCGTCCTGTACAAGAGCAAGAATTAGTTGTTTTCCCAGCAGCAAGGCTGATGGCCATCTAAAAGTATGGGAAATCACAGCCTGAGAAACCTCCCCCCACCACTCACCACCCCTGCATGGTGGTCCATCAGTATTTCAGTTGTGCTCAGCCACCAAAATGGTCTGAATTAAAAGATAACCTTGCAAAATGTCCAAACTATTGATCTTAGGCATTCAGGTTAAGGCTGCCTGTGGGGTCACAGCACTCAGCTGCCAGCTGCAGTGATAGCACATAATACTGGACAGGGCTACTGAAGCACATTTGCCCTGGCTGTGCTGCCACCCCGTCCACGTGTAGAAACAACATGGGCCCATCCAAGAGTGGCAAGCAGAAGCACATGTGCAGCCCCAGCAGCCACCAAGCAGAGCACAGTGTGGGAAGCATCAAACAGATCCTACCAAGCTACAGAAGAGAAGCAGCCAGTCAAGGGAAACTGTGGTGTGCAAAGTCAGTCATTCAGCAAGTACCATGTGGGTGAGTCTGACCTGAAAGTGCACACTGGGGCACAGCTAATGCTGGTTACAGAATGCACGAGAAATGCCTGCAGAGAGGATAAAACTGCACATGTAAGCACACCACCTGACCTTCTGCTTCTGCACTCCTTGGCTTATTTTAAACAGAATGCCTCTTCTGAAAAAAATACCTGGCACACAAGCAGCAGATTAAGTGCATATGTTACACAAAGTACTGAATGCAAAGTCAATAAATGTCAATAAACCCTGCCATTTAATAACAGAGTGGAGCAAATGGATCATTTGTATTTCAGTAATTTCCCAAAAACCTCAGGATGAGGACATCAATCCACTGGACATTGCAATCATAACAGCTAAGTCTCTAACCTGAAAAATAGACAAGTTTGAATTTAAGTAAAAATATAAGACACGAGCCCAAACTGTCATTATAATTCTCATTACAAAGAAACCTAAAGCCTTATGGAACACAAGAAGCAAATTCTTGAAATTACAGCATAAATGGAGTTTAGGATCTACAGTCACAGTCATAATACTGTTTGGGAAAAACAGAATAACTGTAGCTCAACTGCTGCTGTTTAGATATGCAAACATTACACTTTCACACCACTGACACACTTTCCAACAGCTGCAAAAACACATTACAAAGGGCACAGAGGGTGGGTGGGGAAAGAGCTCTAATAGGAAGCAAAGGACCCTTCATAACAGCCTTAACCAGAAGGGAGAACAGCTACCAAACAAAAGTGTCTGTAAGCTTACAGCCCATTCCAGGGACTATTTAAATCTCTCCTCATCCAAGGCTCTTATTCATGAATGTTGACATTCCAGTCCTGCCAGCACAAAGCACAGGGCTTAACTGCACACCACAGGGAGCTATCAGGAAAACAAGTCAATTAGAAAAGAGTCATGTGCAAGCACTTGGTTTCTTCAGAGACGACAACTTCATTTAAAAAAAAAATAAACCAACAAACCAAAAATCAAAGCAATTTCCACATAGTAACCACATTCTCATCATCACAACATAAGGATTTTTAGTAAAAGTTGGGGTGACCACCCAGAGAATATTTACTGAGTGTTATCTTGCAGTTCTAAATACTGGTAAGTGAATCCCATTTAGAGTTCTACCCATAACACTCCTTTACCAGCATTTCTTTCCCTTGCCAACCCAGCACAGATTGCTTCTCGTGCTCTCAAATGCTGGAACACAATTCTGTCATTTGTGCTTCAGTCAGGGAACTTCATTAACAAATCTAATCACGCATGCAAATTCCTCTATAAAGCTGCTGTGGTGCAAGTCCCTTCAAGACAGAAATCTCATTCTGGTAAAGCTGAAGCCTGCACTGACTCGGCAGCAGCTTTGCTGCGTACAACTGTGTAAAGTTCATGGAAAACACCAGAAAACCTTTTGAACCCAGGCAATTTTGCAGTGCAATAAGAATGTTTTCCAACTGTTGAGGCAGCTCATTTAGTGAAAAAACTCCCAAGAAATTTCAAGTCCTTTTCACTGTAACCTGAAAAAACAAAATTGCATTTAAACCCTGCTACTTGCAAGCAACGTTTCTGTAAACGTCAACAGTCCTCTATTGAATTTTCATCAATAACTTGAAGTCCTTGGCTACAAGAGCATCATCTGTATAATTATGAAAATGGTACCATTTTCTCCTGGCAGAAGCCTTAATTTCTTTGCTGTGATATAAAACTTTGGGAAAACTCATCATGCCTAGAATGCAAGAGCAATTGCTCATGGGAAGAAGGGAAGAGTGGAAGAAACAAGCAGCAACCAGGATCAATGAAAGAAGGAAAGCTCAGAAAGCTGAAGAAATTTACTGCAGAAGTATGTCCTCTACAGCTTAAACAGAGCAGCCTCACAAGCACACCATATAATAATTCCAACACCTTAAAAGATCAAACTAGGATAAACAAAAAAGAAAATGAAAATGATTAATTTTGCGACAAAGTTCTTGCTAGTATTTCTTAACAAATCTTAAAAATGAACTATGGGAAATCAGGAATACATGCAGCAGCTTTCAAAGTGTTAATACTGCATACATTTTAAGTTCTGTCCACTAAAACATAAGGAAACAAACTTTACTGCCAAACAAAGCAGTCATGCATATGAGTAGAATCATTAATAGAATTACTGGATTAGAAGCCATATTCTGCCACATTTAGCCTTACAATCTCATTGCAACTAGTGGGGGCAATGAAAAAACAACCACTGCTCACTGCATAAGGATGACATTGTTAATAGTGCAGCAAGAAAACAGGGACATTTGACAAAAGAAAGCAAAATAAAGGGTTTGCCAAATTACAAATGGTCAAAGTATCTTGATATTGAAACTAGAGAGCACACTAGTGGATGTATGATCTCAAATCATCAAATTTTAAGCAGCAATAATTTAATTTGCAGAATTGTCTTGATGCATCTAAAGAAACCAGCCAATATGTATTCCTAGCAAAACTGAAACATAGGTGATAGAAACACACACATTAAAATAGAACAGAAAAGCAACAAGTCCCAAATTAGTACACACATCTATATATATATATGCACACTTTTTTTTAAATGAAACCCTGAGCATTTGTGCAACGACAATGGCAAATGAAGGGGAAGCAACAGGAAAATCTAGTGATAGTCTCATAAAGCTTTAAATTCATATCTTAGCGGGGAAGCAACCACAAGACAGAAAACCATCTACAAATATCTGAGAGATGTAAACTAAAAAGAAAGCAGGATTAAGGAATGAGAACAGAAATGAGAGAATGCATTAAGTAAAAGCAAAACTCTGTCAAGCACCTAATTATATATGAAGTACTTTCTGAAGATCTTATTGAAAATACCACTCGTTAAGGGCATGTAAAATTAAATTAAAAAGGGCTCTAAGAGAAATCTCACCTAAGCACCTGCAAAGACAGAGGTTACAAAATTATTTACTCAGTATTTCCAAGTTACTAGCTTCCTAGTATTCTAAATGCAGCCCATCCTATTTATATATGAAGCCCCCCAAAAAGAGTTCACAGAAGTGCACACATTGAAAAGGAATTGCTAAGATAAATTATGGGTTTAACTATTTGGTTTGACTTTAGCAATATGGCCTCAGGACATTTTCTCCATTCATTTGCAAATGTTTCAGGTGATCCTGGATGAGACAGCTGCAGTGATGCACCAGAACTAGAACGACTCAAATGTCTCCCAAATTCAATTACAACTTCCCATTAACTGTTTACACTCAGGATGTTAACAAATGAAGATGGCTTTTCAGAATACTGAACCCAACCGACTACAACCATGATGTTTTAAGTACATTCATATATTTTTCCTACCCTCTCCCTATAAATTGGTTTTATGCTTTTAATAAAGTTATTTCAAAGAATTTCATATTCCACCCCAAAACTACCTTTCCCTTTTGGTTTCCCATCCATCAACCTGGCAAAGGCATATAACAGAGATACCAGTTGTGTGCTAAGATGTGCAGAATCATCACTAAACTCATTCATTCTCCAGCACCACCTTGTTGGAAAGGTTTCAAAGCTTTAAGCAAAAAGAACACATAGCTCTAGCCAAGCTCCACTTAGTGTCTCTGAGCAGCTTGGATCCCCTGGATCCACTGCAGCACATCCCACAGGCAGCTCACCTCGACCTCTAGAGGAACTTCGACCTCGAGGAGCCCCCACCACCGTTCCTCCTCCACGTCCCGTCAACCGCAGGACAGCAGCACTGTTTACAGACATGGAGAAATTTCTCTGCCAAAAAGAAAGAGTCACTGTCAGATTTGACTGGAAAAACCTTCACAAAGAAACCACAAATACACAAATAAACAATAAAAACCAACAAAACAAAAAGGAAAATCAAACATTTATCATTATCTTAAATCTGGCTTTGTTTATATTACAAATTCTCTACAATTAATACTGGAAAGGAAAATGCACATGTGAGCAGCTGAAGCAGTCTATAAAAGGATCTTGGTCAATATTACCATTTCCAAGTTACTTAGCTGAGATTTCTCTCTAATGCTCTGAAGTAAGCATTTGAACAGCTATTCCTTTTTCAGGTGATACCAGAGGCCATTAGAACATCAGCAGTTTTAAATACACATTCTGCTGCAAAAAGAGACTGGCATCTGCCTATACCTGACACCAATAATTAATACCAATTCTAAACTTACTTAAGTAAAGCAGGAACATGTAAAGACCAAGAGAACTTGAATAAAGTTATATTTACCAATGTCCTTTGCAGAAATAAGCCTTTTTATTCTCTAAATATCACAAGAGTAACATATTTTAGGAAAAACTAAGTGTACTTAGGGCTTCTGAAACTTCAGTGATACTCATTTTCATAAAAAAATAAACACTAGTAAAATTCAACTTTAGCTTAATATGAAAACTGCTAAAAGAAAAAATTTCAATAAAGAATGGATAAATATAACCAACTCTGACCCTATTCTCTGAGCACAAATACTTGGAAAACTGGGCCAAAGAATTCAGAACCATGTACAGAAACATTAACAAGTAAACCTGAACTGACAGACACTTTCTGAATGCAAGTTTTAAATAATTAGAATGCAAAGGACTCCAAACAGCTGTTATATCAGGCTTCTTGAAAGGAACGTGGAGCCAGCAAGGTGCTTACATCAACTCATGTGAATTACTAGGACTTTGAAGGTCTTCAGAGAACAATGAGACAAGTGATTATATACTATTTAAAATCTAAATCACTAACATCAAAGCCAACAGGAGATTTAATACATTACAGAAACATTTCAAAAACTGCTTGATATGTGCTCCCTACAAAAGTAGATCTTCCTTCAAGAAAGAATTGGTAACTAATTAGACTTGAGGGGAAAGAAAAAATGCAGTCATGCATGGCAAAAAAGCAAGGTCGGCCTCCAGCAAATCTGTTTTCTGAGCTAGCTCTTAAAGTTTAGAGCAACCATTTCAACTGCAAGTGAAAAGGAACCACCTCCATCTGCCTCTGAGCAAACCACCATCTTTTCTGGGTGCTGATACTTCTGCTTTTTTGTGAAGCACTGAAACATTTCACTAAAAAAACCATATTTAAGTTATTTATCAGAATCATTGTCTTCCATAGGAGATTCCTCTTTTTTTATGCCTTATTCTTCCTGTAAGAACAAAATAATGATCTCATTTTTAAATTGACTTGTCTGCCTGAACTCTGAGCAACTTCTCCCTCCCCTCTGTAGAGCCTTGCTGCAGTGAAGGCATAGTGGTAATAACCCACATGATAAGATCACAGTAAGAAGTAAAAAAGTAAAGTCAAAAAAGCAAAAATTGCCCTACTATTGATCAGGGTATTCCTCAATGACCAATGCAGACTGAAGAACAAAGCTGCCAAAATACAGCTTTAGTAGCAAATGAAGATGTCTTAGGAAACAGATGTCAGGAAATTAACCAGGGAGGACACAAAAGGATCTCCATTATAGTCAGCAAGAGTTTGAGCCTTCCTTACTATGCAAGCAGGTAAGATTAGGTCAACCAAATTCTCCCCTAATGCAAATAGGAAAAACAGGAGCAGTGGGAAAGGCAAAGGAACATCTGCTGCACACTGCCAGTGCCCTATGGTGGGAAGCTCTGTTAAAGCCATCTGCAGAAAGCTCCTTTGCTTCAACAGACACTACCTTGGAAACACATCTTAGACAAATCTGTGATTGCAAATATATTGTATTTCATTACAGTAAGTGAATCAGTTGAACTCTAGGTTAGCTCAACAAAATTATCTTCAGAAAAGTAACATTTTACATAAAAAAAACAGCAATTCCATCCAAAGCATGTCACTGTCCTATTACAGGGAACACTGTAGCCCTAAGTATCCAATTAAATACTACAAAACTAAATACATTTAAGTTCAAATCAATACAGCTGACATGATCTGTCACCATCCCTAGATAATACACCTGTAATTCAGTTTGAGACAAGTTCTTCCCATAGTAAACATAAAACTGCAGTGCCATCAGGTGCACAACACAGCAGGAATTGTTCTGAATCTAAGGCCAAAGTAATCCTGACAGGCTCAGCTGCAACTGAACACTGCACTAAAGTACCAGTGCTCTGATCAGCCTCTCCTCTAAGGACTCCCAAAGCCCTGCCTCTCAAGTTCTGAGACAACAATTCTATCCTCAGTATTCCTAGAGGGGGTAAAAAGGTCTTTTAAACTCTCTTTTGTCAATCTTAATTGTAAGAACTTTCCTGCATCACCACTAGCGGTGAATCCATTAATATTCACCTCAAAATCACTTCTGAAGATGATTCTTAATGCTAAACAATGCTATGTCATGGGGAACAAACAGCAGAATTTCTAACTCAAAAAATGCCATTCCCTTGCTACCTCAAATCAATCATGAAGACAGGGAAAAAAGGGCATGAAAAACCAGATTGTTGATATCCTCTGGGTCCCTGGAAAGCATTAAAGGAAAAGCTTTCTTAAAAAGGGAATATGGACTTCTTCTTCCAGATGATGATTTCTATGGAGACTTTAGAGAATTGTTAAAGTGTTTAAAGGCTCCTGTATGATTACAGGTGAAGAGGAGGAGGGAAAAGCAGTGACACAGCATACACCAACTCCTCAGGAGTTTTCAAGACTGCTGAAACACTAGGCACTGCAGCAGAGGAGCACATCCATCCCTGAAGCTCAGCAGCACTTCCCACCTCATCTGTACTCTGCACACTGATACCATAGCCTTCAACTCATGTCACTCCTCGCAGAGAGTATCCTGACAAACACCAGGAGTCAGCATCCCCTTAAACTGCAAGAAGCCTGCAAGTCCTCCCTGAGGGACTCCACCATGCATCAGCCAAAGAATAAACCCCAAGACATTTACACAAAGGTTCAACATTCAGGTGTGCTACTGTATGTCTGGCTGACCATGTCTGGGGCTTGCTCCTTCTCCCCCTGCTCGAGAACAGGAGCTAAGCTAAGCCTTCCCACAAAAGCACAGTCTCAATCTCAGTTGCCTTTGAAGACTATGACATGAAGTGCTTACAGTGTACCCACATGAACTCAAATCCAACTGCTGATTAAAACCTAAGCCATCAGTATCTTGTGTGAAATGCCAGCATCCTACAGACACACAAGAAATATGGACCAGCTCTGAAGAGGAAGGAAGTCTGGAAGAGATGAAGTGGATATGCCAAAATACCCAGGCACAAAATGGAATGAAAAATTCAAGAACACAACAGCCTGAGGCAGGCAAAGGAAGAAGGATGCTCTGATATCTTAAGAAACTAATAGTAACACTACCCACCCCTGCAAAAATCAAATCACTCAAGCCAGTAAAAATACTCAGCTTCTATTGCAAAAGAAACAAAAATCCAAACCACAGTATTATGAAGTAAGAGAAGTGCTAAGAAAAATGACAAATCAGAGAGAAACTGCAAAATCAAAAGTTCTGAGAGCCAGAAAGAGGAAATAGTTCAGAGTCAAAAGTCAGAGGCACTCATCCAGAGAAGATGGGCAGTTTTCTCCATTAAGAATCAAATTTAAAGCAAGAGATTTCAAACTACCCAGATCAGTTATCCCTTAAATGGAATCCTTATGGACCTGTTCTCACTCTCATCCATCTCTGTGGTTATATACACCTATAGATACATCAAAGGAGGAGATGAAAAGAAACTGCTTATATACAGAGCAGTTAACACTACTGCATCTTCTGAATAAATGTTAACAGTCAAAAAACTTCAGTATTTCTCTAAAGAACACAAAACAGAGGCTACAGAACGTAGCCACTTTTGTGATTCTCTGGTTACCAAAGAGAAGATGGTAAAAAACTGTAGAAAATGTCACTGATCCGAAAATGATGCATACTTAAAAAATAGGTAACACTTCCCAGATGGTGATCCTGATTTAACAACCTGTCTACCTTCAACAGAACATTGGATAAAAACAATTTTTTCCAATTTAAGACAATAATTGAGCATGGATAGAATTTAAACTTTATGCTGACACAGTATGGTTTCATAATTTCTTTCTCTGTGTCCTAGGTTAAAATGAAAAGGTGCGACCAAAGGTATGTATTTTATTACCATCTTCATAAGCTGTTAAAATAGGTGAGGGAGTGTTCTTCATCTCCTCTGTGACTCATCCCTGCTAACTCCCTCCAGGGGACAGTAGCCACTAAAGGGCCATCAAGGTCTCCCATAAGCCCTGTGACTCACAGAATTACTTCATCCCACTGTGAGGTGCCCCACCCAGGGGGAGGAACCAAACATTCCTACCTTTATACAATCTGAGGCTTGGAACACCAGGAGAGCACCACCACTGCATTCCCAGAGGACCAGAGCTCAATAAGCACCACTGGACCTCCAGAGAAGGACTGGATCTTTCCACAGGCTCATTGCTCTGACAAAACCACATCCATCACTCCCACAGGACTGCAGCCACCATTTAATCAGACTGCTGCCACCATCCTGACCAACAGGGTGTCAGGTTGTATCCTGACTCTCAGTTTAAATCAGAGTTTCTGTATTACTGCCTTTATTTTAATTTTCCTATTGAACTGTAGTTCTGACTTGGAATCTCCTGCTGGTTTGCTTTCAAACTAGTACACTGTGAGATGTCTTAATTTCAAATTTCATGGTTTTTCTTAATGGAAGCATACTCTTTATTATGTCTTTACACTAATAACAATCTAAAGATTAAAAATAAAAGGTACACACCTGTTCTTCTTCTGTAAAAGGTACAAGTGCCAGTGGTGGCAGGGGCTCCTCTTGTAAAATAGGCAAAAATTCCTTATCCAGAAGGTCTGAAGGTATCTGTAAGAAAGAAAAAGAGCATTCTACTACATGCAAGTATTTCTACTTCAGGGATGATGGCACACACACTGATTCACAATTTTTATTCTTCCAACTCTGTCTCCCTTTACCCAGTACTTCCAGTAACTCTTACTGGGGGTGAGTATAACTCTGCTGCAAATTTACAACCCTCAGAAAAAAAGTTCTTACAAACAAGGCATCCAAAGCACCACCCACCCACAAGACCACAGACATCAGAACTCAAACTTACACACCACTGCAGCTGAAATCTGAATCAAGTGACATTTCATCTACTGCTTTTAACTTCAATACATTTTTATAGCCAGATTTTTAATTAACAAAACTGCCACCTACAGCACAGAGGTTGCATTTAATTTGAAATAAGCAACTCAAATTTATAACCAATGAGGAAAGTAAAAAAAAAAAAAAAAAAAATTTCAAACAAGACTAAACCCAAACCAACCAAAAAAACATACAAAAAAGCCAATTACAATGAACTATATGTATAGATTAACTAGAGAACACTAATGACTTAAATCAAAATACATGTTAACATTAATTTTGAATCAGAAGCTCCATCAATAGTTGTAACCTTGAGAATGTGGACAAGAACCACCAATTACATACAGCAACTGAGCTCCAATTATGCCAATGGACAACTGCCCCAAAAATATTTAGTTCATAACACTAAAGACTTTTTTTTCTTTTAGATGTGTGCCAGCAGAAGTCTTCCTGCTTTCAGTCAGTCTCTCTTTTAATTAGAAATTCAACAGCTTAAAAACATTTCTGACATCCACTAGCTGACCTGAACCACTGTCAAGAGTCCTTTCAGTCTTCATAACTAGAATCACTCAACACCCTGGAAACATGTGCATAGCAAAAGAAAGACATACTCTAATCATAATGCCCTTCTGGCAAACACATAAGATAATATTCTTTTGGACCATTCATAATAATCAGAGAACTTCCTGTATCACAGGATATTTGAGGGTTGTTTGAATCAGCCCCAGGAGCAGAGGTCTCAGCATCATCTGACATAACAAACACAAACTGCAAAAAACAGTGACTTCTGACTGGCTGACCTATTCAAGCATAACATCAAGATCTAAATCACAGTTTCCTGAAGTAGAACAGGACAATTCTGCATGTTAAAGCAAGGCTTTAAACTATACCATACTTAACAGACTTAGAAAAATCTTTGACATTCAACGCCCTTAAATCCATTATTTAAGCAATGCAGGGCTCCCAGCGTTGTACAAGAACGTCAGCACAGCCAAGTCAGGAACTTGAAGCTGTGTGTGCACATGTCCACTCCAAGCTCAAAGCATAATCTTGACATCACTCCTTGCAGTCCCTCCCTCCCCCGAGGGTAAGCTCTCAGGGGCATTCAGACCTCCAGGTCTGCTGTAACAATAAACAATAACAACTACTGCCACCATCTAAAGAAAAACCCAACGTTTACAACTGCAAAGTTTATTAATTATTTGCCTGAAAGATCTCTGAAATTTTGTATCATCTTTTACATCACTGAGAATCTTTGTTTGAAGTGAAACCAGAAGGAAGTCGTTGATTTTCTATACTGCTCTTATGCATTACATGTCATAGTTTCTGTGTCCTGATTCCCAGAGAAGGGAGCTACCTGAGGACTGCTTTCATTGGGCCAGTCACCTGCTAAAGTGAACTGATAAGATGGGATAGAGACCTCTTGCTTTTTTCAGATGATCTGCTCATATCATTTATTGCCTGACTTTGTAGCTGAATCAAATAACTATTATGCACTACATTAAATAAAATCCTACTGAGGCAAGCAAATCTGCACAGCTGCAAGGCGACTTTAACCCTCAGTCATCTGTGGCAGTGAGACTGAATATGGCAATCAGGTTTTTTTGTTCTCTGGGGTACAGGAAGTTACCCCTAAAATGGAAGAAAAACAAAAAAAAAACCAAACAAACAAAAAACCCCACACAAACAAAAATACAAACAAACAAAAACCCCAAAAACATAGTGAATCTGGTAAAAGTGCAATCAAATAAGTGCACACATGAAAATCCCCACAATCAGCCCTCTTCACTCTGGGATTGAAAGGGATATGTGATTTCTTTGTCCATAATCACAAAATACAAACTACTACTCCTAATCACAAGACTGTCATTAGGAATAGACACACAAGGGCACCTTCCTCTTCCTGCTCACCTTATTATCCTTTAGAAAAAGTGCCAACATTTCTTCTCTCCCATAGCGATAGTCTGCTAGTTTGTACTTGGGCAAGGCCGGAGACAGAGGAGGGGATGTCACACTCCCGCCACTAGACAAAGCTCGCAGCCTAAGAGGAAGCAGAAAAGCAATAAACATGAACTGAGAATATGCAAACCTGTGCTACCATCCTCTGCACGTTTACAGATTTGACACAAACAAAATAAACACAATACTGAAAGTAAAGACATTAACAGTTTAACTTCAAAACTCTCAGCGCTTCAATAGGAGGAGTGGAAGAACTTCCCTTGTTTCACCCACAGCCAGGAAAGCAAGAAATAACAGAATTCCCATGAGCACATCAAGGAATTCAAGTTGCCCCAGGAAAACTCTTATACTGACTATACAGCAAGGCAGCTATACCCCCCTAAAGCCTTGCCCAAGCTATTCACACAGGCTGCACACAATCAGTGGGATACCTTAAAGACAACAGCTTCCCTTTGCCAAGAAAAATTCTTACTGTGCTAGAGAGTGCAGCAAATATTAAGCCAAGGAAAGAGTTTATTCAGATGTTTCATCAAGTTTAACAGAACAGCACAGTAAATTTTATAATGAAGTTTCTTCTTGTGTCTCTGGAATCCTTCCTTGCCATAAATCCCTTTTACACAAAATAAAGTTAATGGCTTTTATTTTTTGAGAGTGCATGTAACATCTAACTTAGGGTATCAATAAAAGAAAAAATAAAATAAAAAGATATGTACAAAATACAGTGACACTCTACCTCAGAGACACTTGAACCAGCAATCTAATAAATCTGCTTTATGGTAACAGATAAATATGCTAATACATTTGTTCTCATCCCACACAGGAAAGTTACTTGACTTCTTGCAGGTAGCACCTCACTGTTGTACATTATGCCCATTCTGCAGGTGAATTAGTCTCATTCTACACAGCCACTTCCTCAGCTACCGAAATCCTTGGTATTTCTAAGTTTGAGGAATGTTTTACAAAAGGATATGTGTGTAAAGAAACAAAACCCTGCTGATTTTCTTACATTCTTTTTGATGAGCACCTTAGACAAGTAGAACAGTAAAAGCTCTTCTCAGCAATCAAAAAATCCTTGGCAGGGAAGTAGCTCTAAATTAAAACAGTGATTCAGAGAATACCTTTCACCTAATTATTGAAACATGCTTCGATTTGTTTTATTGTCCTTTCTTTTCCTTTGAAGAGAAGAAAAAACGATTTGCAAGTCAAAAGCTGATGTTATTTCTTTAGTTTGGTGCCACCCCGTGGCAGTTCCTCTACATACCACTTCCAAACAAATCGTGCCTGCAGAAGAATTATTTAAAGGCTTTGATGGCTCAGTGCTTTGTTCAACACCAATCAGATCAAAACGTGACCCAGAGTCTCACTGTTAAGTGATACAGCAGCTTATGTGACAGTCATGACTATACCACAAGCCAAAAGAAAAATTATAAATCTTATGTTCTTTATGTAAAAATACACTAATTCACTGAAGTATAATATACGTTTCCATACATAATCTAGTTTTTAAACTAACTGGAGACTCGCTATGACAGTCCCCTCACTGTGACACAGCAATTAAGTTACTGTTGAAATATATGCTTTTTTAGAATTGTCTTCCCCCTTCTCTTTTTTAATATAACTTTGGCTTCCATCCATCAAGAACGTAATCATGTCTGTGTCTTACACTGAAGAACACTCCAGCACAAGATATCTGCCTGGTGGGTATATTTATAGATATTGATAAATTCATGCTTTAACCTTCTTTCATTCCAACAAAATAGACTGAGCTCTCATTGTTTCACAGGCTGCAAATCATGTCTTACTTCTTCACTGAATCCTCTCCAATTTCTGTATATTGTGTATAGAAATGTGTCAGCAAAAGTGAATGTATTCAAGTAACAGCTCTATCACATGCTCTGCAGCAACTCTATTTCCTATAACCACTCTGCATTCCCATTCACACACTTGGACATCAAACACTCTTCAGAAACCACACCATTCACAATTCTTGCTTGTAACTGAACTCACCAATACTTTAACAAGAAATTGGAACAAATACTGAATAATCACACCTGTGCAATTGCTCTTTTACAAAAGCCAGGACAATGCATGTCAGACAAGCTGTAAAACTAACAGCTGACAAAATTAAATGACAGCATGGAGTGCCTTGAACACAACAGCTCTCTTTTCCTGACACTTTTCAATACAAATGTGCAGGACACTGACACAAAACCCACATTTTTCCCATATTCCATACAGGGATTCAGTTTTTTAAAACTGGAAAAAGAAAAAGCTTGCTTAGCTGTAGATTTAAGTATAGTGAGGAGAGTTTAGGAACTTCCTTTTTAACATTCATCACACAGAAAGACTGAACAAGCACATCTTCAATTATTCTGTGCATACCTCTGAGATCATAAACATTATTCCTCCTTCAAATGCTTGGCAGCAAGGTAAATATTATGCATTAACATAACAAAAAGCCCAACTCAATTCCTACACAATGCCAATTCACAAAATGAAGACTGATTTTATAACATTGCTTTAGATCACAGGCCAGGGACTAAGGCAAAACAGGACAAAATAAAGATAGTATATCCCATTCAGTCTCATAATCAATTCTGCTCCAAAGGAAAAAAAAAAGTCCTTTTAAACAAGTTCTGGAGTCTGACAAAATAGACAAAACTTACCATTCAGGCCCAAAGTTAAGTGTCTGAGTTTCTGCTGCCATTTTTTCCTGTTCTATTCCTCTTTTTTAAAAAGTGTGAACCTGAAAAATAAAGATATTTATTATGAAAACAGCTGGATTGATACAGCCCTTCACAGATTAATTCAAAATACAAAAGCACACCTGGTCATGCAAAGAAGTGAAAAAACTGACTACAGTGAATTTTTTTTTAAGGAATCCATTTCAGCTTTCCAACGCAGACTGATTTAGTAATATAGGAGCAACTGCATCAAGATTTCTTCCCTAAATCCCTCTTTTAACAGCTCAAACAGGACACTGGATTAGGGTGTCTGAGGAAACAATTTGTACAAACACAGAGAACTTGATGCATAATCCTCTTCTCCAAGAACAGTAATGCTTAATTAACAGAATTGCTGCTTCCTGACAATTACAAGAGGATAAAAACCCCACTAGAATTACAGCAAGACAGATTTGCCAGCTGAGTGGCAGAGTATTCAAGAATTTTCCACTGCTCATTCTTGAAAAATAAGCCTTCTAAAGATTGAGTACATCCAATGCTACCAAATACTCCAAAATTCTGCAGGCAAATGACAGTATTTCTTTCATTCTTGGTTTTATTAGGCAAAAGAAATGCATAAGTTCAGACTCCAGCTGATTTCATTACTATTAGCCAAGGTAACTCCTGCAGACACTAGGAAGGCTCAAGTCAAGCTCCTACATATCCAGAGTGTATGGATGAGAGCAGATGAAGCCATAGAGGAGGGAAAGAACAAGACTAAGGTAAAGTAACTTTTCCCTAACAGAACAAGTCCAGCCCAGGCAGTTCTGGAGGAGTGCCCTTTCATGCAATAAATACAGCTCCTCTTTCCTTCCAGCAGCAGCCAAATCCAAGTCTGCAGAGGAAGATAGGTTGGTTTTTTAAAAACCAAACACACTGTAGGTAAAGCCCAAGAAAAAGAAGAATTTGAAGCATCATCTTCAGACACTGGTTGATTAGAATTCAAGAACCCATAGCACCAGGGAGGGAATTTTGCTCTATCAGAACCACATTCCTTAGCAGATCCAGGGACTAAATAAGGAACTTCATGAGTTTGTCTATACTTTGCATGAAAGGGTGATGAAAAACAAAATCCAGGGAGATAGAGGTGGAAAGGGCGTTACTGAAAAAAAAGCCAGACAAAACTAAGCAAAGGAAGCTTTTTTCCCTTCTATTTATTCCACAGAAGTAATGATATTAAAGAAAACAAATCAAGACTCTCAAAGTGAGAAAATGACAAAGCATGCTAAAATGAAATATGCTAAAATTGCTTGAGCAGATTTCACCCAAATACTCTGGGCATAAGATTACAAATGCTTATAAACTCCCTGCAGTCTAAACCCACCAACTAATGTTTGGCTTATGTATTTTAGCAACATGCTGTGTCTTCTTTATCCCATACACAAAGTAAATTATATACAAATCTTAATGGTTTTATTTTCACAATAATTCTAGACAATTAAATGGAATTACTCTTACTACTTGCACCAAAAGCTAATACAAAAATACCCAGATATTCTCACAGGCCTAGTCTGAGATGATTCTGGTCTGATCTGAGTTGCCTTTTTGAAGGGCTTACAGCTAATGAGAACATTCAAGCTATATCCATTCACCACCCTGCATATCAGAATATAAGGTGAGATACCCAAAGACAATATGCAACAGCCACAAGAGAAAATACTGTGGGGCAATTCAAGTAAACCATCATGCACACTTGGGCAGAAAGAAGCCTCTAACACAATTCCTAGCAGCCTTAATTGGATGGCTGTCCCTCCATTCCTGCAATGCCTGTAACCCTTCTGCTGGGGCTGCGTGGGGTGGAGAGTTTTCAGATCAATCCATGTGAATCACCAGGGAACCTGGGATCTTTAACTCCTAACATCAAAGCTAGTCTAGTATCAGTAATGCCAAAAAGGCTGGCACTCAGGGTTAAACAACAAAAACATCAGATACAAGGACAAAGCACTAAAACCCAGTTAGGACCAAGCTGTTCACTGGTTCTGGACCCACTTGGCCCCACTGTTCAGCCTCTGCATTATCTTCCCAAAATATTGAGGATGCTGTCATGTTTCTCTACTAGACTTCTAATGCTAGTCTCATCCCAGTGAGCTGCTGAATGGCTTTCCCTTTCCCTCATTTTGGCCACCACACTTTGTTTTGTGAACTCTTCCTCTTCTGTACTGCACTCAGCTAAGTTACTCCATCCCTAAAAGTTCTGACTGTATGAATTGTGAACTGAAAACAAGACGACTGTAAGCGATTGAAATTGTACTGAACACATCCCCTCTGAAACAGAATAAACCAGACATGCATGTGATCTGAACAGATGTGACAGGTGAAATGAACAGGCAACATTACCCAGAAATAAAACACACATTAAAAAGGAATTACAGGCAAGTCTGGGAGAAAAATATTGGACAAGAGACACCCTGGAAATGGGCAATGATTTGGGAGAGGGAGGGCAAAGAACAGGGAAAAGGCTCAGGAAAGCTAAGACAGCAAGTGCACCAGAGGAAAACACTAAAGCCACATGAGAGCAGATAAAACAAAGGGAGTGGAAACCCTGTGCTGCTTCTGCTGGCTCTCGAAGTGGCAGCCAAAAGGGGAGAGCATGGAGACCAACCTGAGAGGAGCCTCTGCCAGTGACTGCACACCACACCTGGCTCGTGTGCAGGAGAAGCTGCACTAACTGGAAAGGCAAGTTGGAGTGGACAAGGCAGCACTCGCATCACAGGAGGAGAAAGTCAGGGTGGAGCAAGAAAAAGGATGAGGAATTCAGAGACAGGAATGAATGATCAGGTCACTAACTTCACGCTTTTTGCTTAGCCAAAATGGTAAACTTATCACATCTTTATTATCTAGATCATTTTTCTGGGTCTTAAAATTCAGTATTAATAACAGAAATGTTGATTTTGGTATTTATTAAAATGCTGCTCCCTTATTAATCAAGGATGGCAAATTACAAAAATAACATATACCTAATATTTCCTCCTTGATATAGTTTGATGAGGGAAAAGCCCCTTTCTGAAGAGCTAGTTTTGCGAGTTGAGGTTTTCTACAAATCAAAGGTTATTCATGCAGGAATCTCCACAGTACAGATTTTACATGGGCAGAGAGCACATGGGCAGCCTCAAGCTGAAGCAAGAAACTGAGGCAATATTTTGATAGTGGCAAGTTAATACCACTGCTTGGCCAAGGCAGCTACCTGGTGCTTCCCACCACTCCTCCAAACTGGAATATTTTTCCAAAGTTTTCTTCAAATAAGGTCAATACTTGATCAGGTGCCAGTGCAACCCTACAAACAGTTGGGGTTTTCCTGCATATTTTTAGGGCAAAATGGAATTGGGACCCTATTTTACTGAGGTGACAGCCACAACCAGCCACCAACTTGCCATCAGCATGCAGGAGTGAAAAGAGAAATCACATCAACCCCACCAACAACCTGGAGGCTGGCAAGGGGAAAAAAACCCTATTTTGTCAGCTGTTTAGTACTTTGAAAATCAGAAGTCCACCCTATGAACAGACACAAACTGTAATCTAATAACATGAAGCCTTTAAGTGGCTTTCACTCACAATTAACAGGTAATATTATACATGCAGAAGCTGCCATCAGCAACACTCATTTCACTGGCTTACTTTAGGAACAATGGCTATTTTACCAAGCTTAGTTTCTTAAATTATTTTTCAAGCTCACTATTTAGTACCTTACAAATGTATTAAAGCTCTCAAATATCTGCTACAGACACAAGCCAGAACTTGATTCTACTAGCTAGATTTATGTGTTAAAATGTGTAAGATGTTTCAGTTGAAGGTCAACAATTACTGTGGCACCACATTTTGCCCATAACCTCTGGTATCTTATGTAAAACATACAGCTAGCTAATAAATATCTAGCCAAAAAGCTGTTTTCAGAGATTTGAAATATCAAAACTACCACATTTTCCAGACTTTGCTCAAGCTCACATAATAAAATTAAGGTTCATTTATTACTGATGGGCACCTGCATTAAGACTTTCAGGCAATGCTGAATTGCTACATTTCCATTACAGAATTCCCTCAGCTAGTAGCACATGACTATCTGTTCATCAAGATGTTCTGGGTAGAGACTACCAAGAGAGAGGTTCTTGGCATTCTAAGTTAAGCCTAGGCTGCATTCAGGTCTGACAATCTAATCTTTTCTGCAGACAAAAAAAAAAAAAAAAAAAAGATTTGGACTGTCATTGCAATTTATAGCTTTGGGACCACTGCATGCTTAGGTTTTTAATTAACTTTGGAAAGCTAAACCTTGAAAAATGCATACCACTGATCCTTTCTATACACAGCTATTTTATTTTTAAATGGTCTACTCTTTGATCAGAGAAGTTTAAGAAGAAAAGTATCCTTTCCTTTCAAGATAGTTCTGTTGCTACTGAAGGTCTGAAAGAGTCTTTCAAACGTAGAAACTGGATGAAAATGTGAGAACCAAAGATCACAACAGAAATCCAACACGAAAAGTCTTAAGTGGAAGGAAGTGGGTTGTCCTTAAAGAACTATGGAGAAGGAATTTAACAGTAGTGTTCCACCATTCAACAGCAACATTACATCAAGATGAGAAAACTTCACCTTCCACAAGCAAGAAAACATTCCACAGGCAGCTACTAGAGCTAGCTAATGTCAGTGCCAGTAACTGGGTTTTTCAAAAAATTAACAGGTTCACTGAAAAATTTATGCTGATTTTCTCTAAATTTTGAAATATTAAGGATGATCCACAACTGTATGAAAGCCACTTTTGAAGTACAATGGTAAACAGGATGACTCAGGTGGCTACACAACCTGTTTGATATTAATCACTGGCTAAAGCAGACAACACTGATTAAAGGACACTGACATAATTAAGGCCAGGCAACATAGATTTATGGAAGACATGCAATCAAAATATACTTTTGTAAGAACAGAAAAGTCATTGCTTGAGCAAGTAGATAAATTTTAACTTCTGTAGGACATTTCAATTCAGTAGAACGTTAAAAAGGACAAAATCATTTAGAACCACACAAAAAATCTCAAATCATCATAACCTAAGTTTTCTTCTCTTCCAAAGAATCTACAACAACTCATCTCAGACAGAACAAAATTCTCAAAACCAACTAAGAGGTAAGAAGCTATCTTCTACAGTCTGTAACATTGGCCACAAAACTTCTAAAACCTAAGGATGACAAACATGGATATGGTAAATAATGGAAATGACACATCATCAATAGTACCACCATGAATTATTCAATGACTCAGTCCAGTACAGCAGGTTGCACTGAATAAGGCAAAGTCAAGAGACTCACAAGCAGAAAACACAGGTGATATATAAGAAATGTAAGACTATTCTGGAAAAACACAGTCCTGCAACCATGCTGAGATGTATTACATTAAGAAGAGCTAACAAAAACCACTTAATCCAAGAAAACAAAAATGCAGAGTAAATATACACCAAATTTTACCACTGAAGTGATACTGTGCCCTTTCTGTTGTAAGGAGCAAAAGAGCTGATAAATCAGGGGTTCAAAAATTGATAGAATCTGACAGATGTGCCCTACAGTGAGAAGAAAAAACACCAACAACATACTAAAGCTCTATTTATTGAGCTTTGAGAAAAAATTAAGTATCTTAGTCTGTAAATGATCACTTCAGGTAAAAATATCAGAAGATCCAAGTTGATTCACTGAAGGAAAACTTTTGGAGATAATCAACAAAGCTACCTTATTTTAGATCAATGTGAAAATAGTTCTACTAAGTATGTTCTAGTTTAAACAGAAAATTAATCAGAGAAAGAAAAAACCTATTAGTCACATTATACAAGATGCCAGACGAGTCACAGGAGTCCCTTCTGGCTTACCAAACTTGATTCCTGATAAAGACGTGAATTTTCCAAGGCCTATCTACCCACACACCAGAAAGCTCTTCCTAAGGGAGCAATGTCCAAACCATCCACTTCTCCAGAAACTGTGCCTCTATTATTACACTTACATTTCTAGATCTCTTGAAGTCTTATAACCTCCCTGTCTCAAACCCTTGCCAAAGTATTGCAATCTCTTGGCAATTTCTGATCAGAAATTGTCCATGACTACCTCAAACAGCACTTTAAAACTGGCACTCCCCTGCTCACTGCACAGGTGCACCTAAAGCTTTATGGAGCACCTCAGCTTGCAACGTGTTGCACCCCAGTCAAGAAGGACAAATACAAGTAGCCCTTCAAGGACAGAACTGACACAAGAGACGAACAAGACCTACACACCTGATAACCAAATCAAAAAAGAATTGAGAACATTAAGTAACACAACTCAAGATGTTCTCCTCCTTTCCCACCTACTATTGTGAACTTGGTGGTTGGATGTAGGCTGGAGAATTTCCACTTCTTGCTTCACCTGCACACAGCCAAAGGTGAACACTTTTCCCACTTCCCCCACCAGAACACAGCGTGACCTCCACCTTCATTACCAGACTCCAGGCAAAGGCAGACACCAGCGATTAAACTCCAAGCAGAGTCAGGGAACCACACCCTTGGCCTTGCCACTGGCTGGAACACAAATGCTTCTCATTCCAAATCCTATCCCAAAATCCTGGCTAGAGCTCACTTTCCAGCTTAAAAACAAAGCAAACAAAAATCACTTTCCCATCTGTCTACCTTGTACATGGAAAACTTGCTGGTAGATAACTATTTCACCTGTGCCCTTCCACAAGGCATGACAGATCAAGATGCCAAGTCTGCCTAGCTGCTCCCCAGCAGGGCCAGAAGCCAGACTGTGAATGCAACCAAAACCCCAGTGCACCATACACATTATATACCCATAATGTTTTCAAAGTGGAGGAACACAGCTTCAGACTACGGTCACTGACAACAACCACTGAGTTAAGAGATCTGGGTGGCTGAGAGGTTCAGGGGTTCGTTTTTAACATATCATTTAAATAACCAGCTTCTTTGGCCTTTGGATATTCTCTCCCTCCCCTCCCACCCTGTTCCTTAAGGTTTCCTGCTCTTGCAGTTCTGAGACATCCTAAACTTCAGGAAACAAACATTCAACAGTGAGTGTTTAATAAAATATTCTAACAGAGAGAATCAGCATGTCTATCAGACTGCATACTACATATGAACTATAATACTTTTTAATAGCATACCCATTTTTGCAAAATTTGCCAAAAAATTCACTTAATTTGATCTAAGAATTATATCTTTGTAAATTGACTTGTCATGTTAGCCTGATCCTGGCCTTAGTACTCTTAAAACTCAGTGTTAAAGAGAAAATCACATATGCAGATGATTCAGCATTAACTAAGCCTACCATGAAAGCTTCCACCTGTTTTAATGGTGGTTGAATGGGGCATCTGATTTATTAAGTCAAGTTATGAAATGTTTTTACATAAAAACCTTGCCATATGCTATTCCATGATCAGCCTCACTCACTTTCTGTCACACACAGTCTAACACTGACGTCAGCCCTGCTTTGTGCAGGAGGCTGGAGCAGACAACCACCAAAGGCTCTTCCAACTAAATCATCCTCAGATTCTAACACACATGGCTCCAAAAATCACTTTATAAATCCATTATTTGCCAGCCAAACCAACTCCTTCCACATGACATTCTGACTCTAAGACTGAATGCACATAAATTCAGCTATTCAGCTATCTATCATCACAAATTTCATCACAAAGCCAAAGTCATCTCTGCAGTGTCCAGAGTGTATCTCCTCCTTGTTTCTTCCAGTCTGAATGGACACCCCACCACACATGGATCCCATCTGCTTTCACCCAAACTGACCAACCCATGGACATCTATACCCTCTGAGTCTCCCAGTCACACAGGCCAGTATCTTTACCATAAAATACTACTAACAGAATGCAACATGCATGTATTGTCAGGAAGAGAAGGAACATAAAAGAAACTGTTTCATTGTAACCAGAACCTGAAAAAGTATTTGTCTACTGAATAAAAAGGACAAAATTTCAAGTAACAAAACACAAACTGTAGTGCATCATGCTTAGTTTCACTGGAATAGTAACTATCTAACAATACAAAAATATCTTTCTAAACAGTTTTTGTAACTGTATATGGAAGCTTTATCTGTTCATAATGACAAACTACATATACAAGCAGACCTACTAAAGCCATCAAGTTATGCTCTTTATTTCCCTAAATTTTTTAAACATATGGCCAAAAAGAGAATTATGATAACGATCTGTTTTAATAACTGAGATGATCAAAAATTAGAAAGTGATCCAGAAAGCAGTCAACAACACAGTATTTTAAAACAATTCTCTAAATAGCCATCAAAAACTTTCACTGACCTACACACTCTACAACCTCTACACAGCTCATGGGATTCCTTCTGCTTTTCTCATAATCCTGAGGTCTACATATCCAGCTTCTATATATTACAAGCTTTAAGGATTACAGGAGAGGCTCACTCCTGAAAAAACACACTTTGATTTCATGCTTGGGAAAAACCTCAGATGCATCAAAACAATTCTATGCATCCTTCCCATTTAAAAAAGAAGAGAGGCAAAGAAAAATTTCAATGGCAGCCTAGCTTCCCATGCAGGCACCAAGCCATGTCTAGCGTGTCCAAATTCAAGGAATGCTTAATCACCTTTAGAGGAAATGGAATGAAAGCCCTCCCTCTGCTAAAAAAGAGAAGTGGACACATTTTGTAATCAACACACAGTGGCAATCTCAGCTCCTAACAAAGCAATGCAAAGACCTCAGCCTGCTACAATCTCCAGCTGCCATCTGAGCTAAACATAAAAAAAATAATGGTATTAAACATGCCCATGATGAACTGGTTATATATATCCACACACATATTGCCACCAACCACAAGAGGGCCAATACTCTACAGACCTTGTCACTTAAAGCACTTAATTCTTAGTTCCATCCATAACTTAGGCACACCTTGAGCAAACTTGCTACATTTTCTCACTTCTGGTGATTTTCAAGCCAGATCCCTTATGCAAACAAAAAAAACGTTCTGGCGTTGAGAGCAAGAGATACAAGGAGAGGCTAATCTGGGCAGGAAACCGACTTAGTTCTCAAAAGATCAAACCCCATCCCCCCTGCAGCATTTCACACACCTTGCCTTTCAAATGTCACTCTATTAATTAAAATAAATTGATGAGAAAACCACACAAAGCAAGAGTCCCTTTCAAGGCAAATGCTTCCCCAGTAAACAAGGAAAAATGTTTCTCCTCACCAAAGCATCCAATGGCTCTCTAGGAAGCTCTGTAGGGAGAAGGCTCCCTTGCTCTGCCCCATGGCTCTATCTATAATCATGAATTATATATAGTTTATCTCCACTAATCTTTGAGCAGAAGCACTGAAGGGGCAAAAAATAAGAGAAAAAGAAGAATTAAGAAAAAATTGCTAGGAAATTGATTTTTTTTTCCTAAATCAGACTATGAGAGAACTTAATACCATACTTTGAAGAGTCCTAGGGAAGAATTTTAAAGACCTCAATGAAAGAATAAGAACCATATATATGACAGTTACTCGAACTTGCAAGACCAGACAAAAGTAGCCAAAATGAGATTTCACATTCTTAGTAATTAAAAAAAAAAAAAATAAATGAGCAGAGAGGCCAAAGGGGAAAGCACAGATCATAGTACCCAGCTCATCTTCATCAGTTACTGTGAACCAGTGTTTTCCCTTTCAGGTTTACATGGAAAGATCTTTCAGCACAGAGATATACCAGCAAAGCCTTCAGCCACTCATCTGTACCAACAATTTGTTCCATGGGACTCTGACATCTAGGGTTGTTTTTATTTTAATGAAGTATCTATAGATCTTAAAAAAACTACTGATTTTTTTCTTACATTCAGGTATGAGGAATTCCAGTGACAGAACTTCATTCAGACATGAGAGATACAGTGGTGCTCAATTCCTTAAAAAAACCCAAAACCTACTTTGCACTCCCTTTTTACAGTTTTTTTCCTCAACTGAGGAGTAAAACAGGAAGGAAAAAACTAATGACAAAGCCCTCAACTGTCTATTTACAAGCATTTTTTTCACTTACATAATCACAGGGATCATAGTTTTAGTTTACTATATGTTTTAGAAACACAAGCAAAAATGCAAACAGGAGCACCTGAGGATATTTTACAATCCTCAAGATCAACACCTGTAACAAAAGTAAGAGTCCAAGTTTTCACTGGGGTACCAAATTTTTTTAAGCACCCTGTGAAACAAATCATTGCTGCTCCAAAACCCACATTGCATTTTAGTTCTATGCTGATGGTTTAAAACACAGGCTCAAGAAACCATTCATAAAAAGGCCCCAAAATAAATACAGTGAGCAGGTGTCCCCAGGCACATTCCCGTATCCAGGGGCTGGGAGAGCCTGAGAAGCTCTTAAAACCATTCAACCCCAGTATTTACATACAATATTGCCAGATACTGAAGCAGTTTATCAAAGTCTCAAAATAAAAGGTGACATCCAAGTTCCAGGGCTAAAATTCTGCCTTCATTTTAATCCAGCAGACTATTAGACAGAAACTTTATTTTTTTTTTAATCACACATTCATTCAGAAATTAACACCAGGCACACAACCACTGATATCAACTGACTTGTACAACTACATGAACCTGGGGAGCAAAGCAGGTGCAGATGGGGCCATGGACACTCAACATTTCTGCTAGCACCTCCATTTCTGCTAGCATGTCCAGGAATAATTAGGTCACACATTTTTACACCGGCATCAACTAACTGCTCAAAGGATACCTATTCAAATGCATGGCAAGAAAACCAACACCTCATAGCAATAATGCTCTTATTATCCACTGCAGTCACCACCCAATAACAAAACTTAAAACTAGCAAAACAAAGCTTTTGTTGGTGACAACTGCAACCAATTTTGTTTACAAAGGTTTCCAATTATCACACTGTGTATCAACCAAATGCTCCATTCACAGAACAGCAAATTAATTTTTGTTTATTAAAGAGTTTCTTAAGAACAAAAGCAACCAGCAGAATCATAAGAAAAAAAATTCACACGTACTTTCCAGGAACTTGCCCAAGTCAGCTCCTGAAGCAAGAAAATAAAATGTGCAGCAAGAAGTTAGAGGAATATAATCAGAATTCAAAAGTCCTTTTCCCATCCCCCCAAGCAAACAGATATTCAAGAATTACAGTAAAAGCAGCACACCACGAACGTTGAACTGAATGTTACTGGGGGAAACGTGGATTTTTATTCCAGGAGCACTACTTGGCAATACCTCCTTTTGGCCTACACCTTGTCCCAATTCAAAGTGCAATCAGAGAGAACTGAAAAAGCCGTAAGTACTCTGTTGACACTGAAACTACTTGTCTTGGATCAATACCAAACGTACACAATTGTGATCGATGCTTTCTTCAGCCTGCCAAGGCTTCTCCAGTCAAACACTGCCGGTCACCGCTGCTCCCAACACCCTGCTGCCTGCGCGGGGGAAGGCTCGGAGCTCCCTCCTTCCTCGGCCAGTGTAACCCGACAGGGCCGGGCGTGCTCGAAGCGGGGCTCACCGCGGCGCTGCCGCTGGGCTGGGAGGGGACGAGCGAGTTCACAAGGGTCAGTGCGAGGGGAGACGGCCCCGGAGGGCGCTGAGGAGCGGCGGGCGCCCCGCCGCCGCCTGACAAGTACCAAGGACCCGCACGGAGAGCTCAAGGCCCGCTCGCCCCAGCTCCAACGACCCCTGCAGAGGCCCATGGGGAGCGCAGGGGGGCCCTCCAGGCGCACCCTCCCACCCCCCTTGGGCGGCCTCGCCTCCCGGTTAGGCCGCGGGGCGCCTCGGTGCAGCGGCAGCCGAGGCGGACGGGAGCCGCCGGCAGGGCCGGTGGTCGGGCGGGGCGCGCGGCGGCGGGGGCGTGGTGGGGACGGCCGGGGCAGCGGCGGGGCCGGGCGGCGGCGGGACGGCGTTACCTGCGCTCCCGGGCGGAGAGTCCCTCACAGCCGCGGCGGCTCCTCAACCCAACAACACAAGATGGCGGGTGCGCCGCCACGCAGCGTCACGTGAGGGTGAGGCCACGCCCCCAGGCCCCGCCGCGGGACCCGGATGAAGCAGCGGCGCTTCCCGCCCACCCTCCGTGTGACGTCACGCCGGAGAGGGGCGAGCCTCCAGCGCCCCCTGCCGGACGCGCGAGGCCCCCGCAGCGCCTCCCTCCCCCCCTTCTCCTCACAGCCCTGAGGGGAGATGGAGGGACATGGCAGGGCCGGAAGTCTCCGCGCCTCCTGCCCTGCCCGAACCCCTGGTAATCAAATCAGCGACTCAGTTCCCCTTGCACTCGGCACTGGTAAGGCCACACCTTGAGTCCTGTGTCCAGTTTTGGGCCTCTCAGTTCGGGAAGGATGTTAAGGGGCTGGAGCATGTCCAGAGAAGGGAACAGAGCTGGGGAAGGGTCACCAGTCAGACGAGGAGCAGCTGAAGGAGCTGGGAGCAGAGCTCAGCCTGAGGCTCAGGGGGGTCCTTCCTACTCCCCACAACTCCCTCTGACAGGAGGGTGCAGCCGGGGGCTTGGGATCTGCTCTCAGGGAACAAGGGATAAGAAAACATGGCCTTAATCTGCAGCAGGTGAAGTTTAGGTTGGACACTAGGAAGAAATTCTTCACAAGAGGGGTGATTAGGCCTTGGAAGGGACTGTCAAGGGAGGTCATGGAGTCACTGTTTCAAGAGGTGTTCAAGGAACACCTGGTCTGGTTGACAAGTGGAGATCAGTTACAGGTTGGACTCGATGATCTCAGAGGTCTTTTTCTACCGGAATGATTCCGTGATTCTGCCACCCTCCCGCCACTGTCTCAGACACACAGGCGGCCTCAGCAGCGCAGTGTGGCTCCCAGCCTTATCTGTTTCTTCTGTGTGGCTCCATGAGGCAATTCTGCTTTATCGGTGGCCACGAGAATCTCTGTGAGAAGCCACCGTGTGTGAGCACTCTCAGTGCCCAGGCGCTGAACCTGCTCTCACCCGGACGTTTTGCCGTGGGAGTCACCCTGGGAGGCAGCAGCAGCTGCTGTTGCTGCTGACAGAAAAAGGGCATTAGATGATACATATTTTGACTCTTCTGATGGAAAAATCAGGAGCTCAAGGCAAACTTTCTTCAGCTAAAAATACCAGTTTATTTTTAGTCCCCAAACCCATATTAGTACATGAGGCAGAATAGCCCCATGTGGCTGCTTCAGCGTAAAAAACTATTCTTGGCTGTTACGCATTGCTGAAGGTATAACCGTTTTCAGCTGAAACAGTTTCACTCTAATCATGATGTCAGCCACAACCCATGTAGCTTTCTCCATCCTCTTCTAGGTGAATAAATACTTGTCATTGTGTACTGAATGACAGCCAAAAATGATGCAACAGTGAATACTAGTGATTCTTGTGAGCTAATGGGTTGAAAGCCTGTAATTCTTGGGGCTTATTTTTAGCTGAGAGCTACATAGGACTACCTCACCCAAAAAAACTAGAATGGAATTTCTCCATTAGGAGGCTGGTATGGAAAAGCAAAGCTCCCTAGAAAAGGGCTGGCCTCTGATAAGCTGTATTCAATCCCCCTGGTTGTTGTCACACAGCTTGAGCCAATACTAATAATGATAAAGAGAGGGAGGGAGGGAGGAAAACCGTGCTGCATTTCAAGCTGTCAGTGAGAACTTCCAATTTAATTGCAGAAGCAGCTGTGCCTTGTTATTCTACTTATCAAATGTGAGTTTGAGCACTCAAAAATATTTTCACATGCTCTAAGACAACCTTTATCTGAGATGGAAGATGTTTAGCACTTGTGGAAATTTTTTAATCCCAGTTAGCACAAACATTATATTACTGAGACCAAAAAAAAAAAAAAAACCCCAATTTCAAATTCAAGAAGCATCTGAAACATTCCTCATCTGCAGAACTTGGCATTTCCATAAAATACCTCAAGGAAACTCAGATGACAATCTTTTGGTAATAGCAGATGCATCTTAAATACTCCACAATTCATTCAAGCAGAACAGAGAGAATCTCATGAAAATTCAAGACTGTACCCGTGCGGTAAAATTCCTGCATGGCTCAATGACAGAATGTCAGCTGATATTGTGTAGGTGTGAAATCACCCCAGCAGCCAGTCTGGGTACCAAGGGCATGATGTACTTCAGAGCCCTGGATTACTGTGCCAGTTCATTCACACTATTAAAACCCAAGTGCAGGGAAGCAGCATTCCCAACATACTATAAACTTTCCTTACTAACCCCTCGTTTTCACCCATTCTGGCTTGGATGCGGGAGCCTATCTCCCTCAGTACACTGGTAGGGCTATGAACACAGTGCACAGCTTTGAAATGATCAATAATGATCACAAAGCAGCCCAGAAGAATGTGTCACAGTCATGTTTCCCCTTGCCACTCCTGCATTTTGTTACTTGGAAAAGTGGTTCCCCTGTTTGTTGAAATAACCAGGGATTTTGTCTGGGAAGAATCAATATGTTCTCAGCAGCCTGTTTTCCATGTCCTCATTTGTCACATCCCTAAAAATAATGAAAACAGCAGCAAAGCAGGCAAACATCCAACTGCAGTTTTTAAAGTCAGTCACTTCAATGCATCTGTCACCTCAGGTGGCTTGTGCTGAAAGACACAATACCATAAACAAGCTGCTACTTCTGCAACACTCAATTACTTTTAGATGTCTTGGGTTTATTTGGACACTCCCCTAAGGTTAAAATGTTATTTTGTCACCTTAATCCTCACAGATAAACCCGAACCTTGAGCCAGGAAGAGCTTGATCACACCATTTCCCTTTCGCTCCGCTGTGACCACACTGAGCTCTTTAGGTGAGACTTCCTGCTGCCATAGGCTGTCCCCTGCAGCCAACAACAATGACTGTGACAGGAGCATCCTTGAGAAATCCACTGCAATCTGAGCATCCAGACAGGCTGAACCCACCCTCGGTGCTGGCTGAAGTTTTAGTGACTCCTCTATTGTACTTTGCCTACTCTGGGGAAAGTAACATTTTATTAAACAAAATCCCTTCAGGGATCAAGGACTACCTGAAGTTTCCATTCTAGATGAGTGAAACACATGAAATACTTGAGGCAAGTGTTTGTCCCTTCTGAGAAAGACCACTAAGCACAACAGGTTTCTCATCAAGCTCCTCTACTTGCCATCACTGACTTAAGAGTCACTTGTGGCATGTCAGAGATACCAGAGAGGCATTAATGTACCAGCAGGCATCACTAAGGAGAGCTGGGATTGCCAGGACCTTTGAGAGCCACCTGTGGTGACATCAGGCTTAAAAGGACAGAGCATCAAGGATTGTAATAGATAAATTACAGGTAAATACCACTAAGTGTTTTCACATGGTTTTAGGTGGGAGATACAGCTAGGCAACTTCTCTTTAGTACTTCTGCATAACCTAATGACATGGTTATCTAATCCAAGAATTACTAGTAAAATAGAACAGTTTGGAAAGCAATTAATTTCCCAATGTCCATTTTTGCAAAGCTAGTTTCAAAACACACATTGCTGCCACTTCCAAATAAAGCACATCCAAAAGCACTGATTGTTCACTGCACTGAATGCAGGTCCCAACTAACAGCACCCATTTGAATTGAACAAAACCATAGACAATACTCATTTCCTTACTGAAACTTGTCAGCTGGAGTTGACTCAATTCAATTAAAATAAAACCACTAGAAAGCCTTTTTCCACCCTCTCCTTACCCAGCTGCATGTGCAAAGCAGCAGAACTCAGCAGTGCTTGCTATGCTGTAAAAAAAAAAAAAAACAAAAACAAAAACCAACAACAACAACAAAATCAAGAGCTGCAGTGTCACAATTTTCCTGGGGAAATAGAGAATAAGGAACCTTCACCCTGATTTTACCTGACCTCTGAGACCCAAGGACTCATAGACACAGTGAATGTATTGGCACAGAGCAGAGCTGCATGGAATAAAATATTTATGGCTTCTATTTCATCACTGGACCTGAAACAAGGCATGGTTAAACCTTTTCCTGAACCCCCACCTCAGTGTGGCCATGCCAGCAAAACTTAGCAGATCAGCAATAGTAGAAACAAAATGCTTGGAGACATATTTTCACATAGCCATGTATTTTTCTTTTTTCTCCCTTAATAAAGGCAGAAGCAGGAAATGCAAAAGGAATTCCAGCTGAAGCAACCTGCCCAGCTCCCAGCTGGGGCACTATGGGGGCTGAGACAGAGGCTATTTTAAGATAAGGAAAGGCTGACAACCTTCAGATGTCAACATTTAGCAGTAGGCAGTATTTCAAGTATTTACACAGCCATGTCCCTTTCTGAGGGAATGCAAACATTAGGGCTTTTTACACCAGAACTGCTGTGCAGAACAGGAAGTTCTCAAGAAGGGGTTGAACACTTCCCCCACTCACCGAGCTTGGGGGATTACTATTACAATATGTGAAAAATGCTATATTCAAAGACCTGAAATAAGCCACAGACAAGACTGGAGATAACAATGCTTTATTTTTACATTTCAGCAACAGGAGAAATAATTGAAGATGAAATTATCTGCTTTGTTGTAAAGTATAAAAACATTTAATTATAAATATTTAGCTACAAAAGCGTGATTTATAAAATATAATCTGTGAAGATATATACACAGTTTAATCGTTTAGCAATTCTTTCACCTGACATTAAAGAGTAGAGGTTTTTCTATTTATTATTCCATGCTCACAGTTTAGTGCTCACAGTTTAAGAAGCAAAAGAGACAAGTGAAAAGATGACTGGTGAGTTTTGTTCTGGGAAAAAAAAATTAACATTTTGCCATGAATTTGGGCAAGAGCAGAGGCAAAATCTGAATTTCAGCAAATCCATGTCTTGAGAGAGGTCTCTGAGGGAAGTTCCCCTGCCATGACTGACAGGGTTTATATCCAGACAAGCAGTGGGTATCTCAACATTTGTGGACATGGTCCCCGTGTTTCCAAGAAAAAATGGCTAATAGTATAATGCAAGCCCTCAACATTCAGTTCAGTTAAATGTGCTCACCTCCCTGCTCTCTGAGCAGGGGGTGCTCAGTATGTTGTGCTGGTGTCCTCTGTTGTGCCTCTAATGAAATCAAACAATGTCACCTTCATGATTCGGGCTACAAGCAAATTTCCAAATAGAAAAGCCCAGTGTGCCATCCCAATTGCATTGTCCAGCTGACAATACCCCCTAAAAACAGATACAGCTGCCTAAGCCTGGAAAGTAACAGTGAAGCTGTACAGTACACTAAATGTGATGGAATGTGAAAGAAGATAAATGGTCAGGCAACTCAGTTTTCTATTCCTCATTTAAGAGAGCCAGCTTCTTCCCTTTGAAGTCTTGGGGAATCTCACCTCTGGTTGAAGGGTTTGTTACTATGGCACTTCAGAGAAGAGAAACTGGAAGACTCTTCAACATGCTGGGTGGCAGAAAATGCTACAGGAAATGATAATGAATTTGATCCATGTCCCTAGTAATTATCTTTCTCTCTTCACAGTGTTTTCATGGTGCCTGTGGCACGGGGCTTTGAGGAATAAGAAAAGGGTGACAACACCCAACAGCAGTACAAACATACAGAAGTCAAACTGTACTTTGTACACCCTGATTTACACAATACCTCACTACTTGCCTGTAAGCAAGGAATGAATTAATACAGGATTAAGAGAAAAAGGATCTATAGGAAAGAATGAAGTAGGCAAACATGACACTTGTCAGTGCTCACCCAGGATTTGCTACCTGCTGTTTCTGCTTTAGGGTCATGTGCTCCTAGCAGTTCAGAGCAAAGAGCCCGGACACAGCCCCCACTATTCACATCATTATAAATGCATAGTAACTGCGAGAGTTGTGCCCTTAGGAGCTCAGGAGGATCTTCCAGAAAGGAAGGCTAGCAAAGCTGTGATGAGTTTTAGGCAGGATCCAAGCAGTTCTGTCCAGGCAGAGCCCTGATCTGGGAAACGTACCAAGTGGTGTGCAATTTCAGAGTGCATATTGGCTGGTTGGTTACTGGGTAAATGCAGACTTTAACTCCCTGAAAGCTGCTCGGCGGTGCTTCCTTTCCTCCTCTTCCCGCTTTCGCTCATCCTGCTCAGCTTTTATCTCTGCTTCAAACTTACTGGCTGAGGAGAGGGCTTGAGCCTTTACGAGACAGAGAGAAAATAAACAAGTGTCAAGCCTTGCATCAGAGGAAGAGGCAAAGCCTGAGCTACTCCCAGATGAGCAACACAGAAGTGCTTGCTGCACCTCCCAGTGCTTGCTGGGATGCTTTGCCAGGACAGCTCAAGTATTAATTACACCGCAATGCTTGAGTATTTACACACAATACCTCTTACTTTCCTTTACTTTAACATCAACAAAAGAAAGGCCGCTTACTAATAAGTCACTAACAAGTGACCAAAACAAGGCCATCCATACTGGGTCACATACATTATTTCTATTACCAGGCAGCAGGACATAGGTTGTGAGTATGCAGTGGGAGAAACTACTGCAGAAAACACTCTGAATCACAGCCAAATCTGAGAACATCATACTACACCATGGATAATCTGCAGATCAAAGAGACATTGTTTACTTGCTGGCTATTTTTCCAGCTTTCATCTCAGTACATCTGCTGTGCAATAGCTGTGTTAGGCTCTTGGGAAAAAACTTCTTATATAAACAAGCAGGATTATTTTCTCTCCAAGAGAGCTTTCAGAAAGGGTGCTTTGTCAGCTTCAGATGGTGTACAGCTCTTTCTGCCAACCCCAGGACCCTGCAGAATTATTTTGATTCCAAAGGTTACAGAGAAAGAGATATCTGAAATCCTACACTCCAAAACACTCCGTTCACCATTGAAACTCAGAGTGTTCTGGTTGAGGGAGGTTTTGCAAAATGGGAAAACTCTGTCCTTATTGCATTAGTTTTTTAGGACACTTTTGTCTTTAAAAGAGGTCAGCCACCTAGTTCCAGCCACAGGGACACAGGTCAGCCAGTCACTGCTGGTGTGTTGCAGCCAGGCATTGCTCTGGTGTGTTAACTGAGCCACAGAAGGACTCTAGCTAGAGTGCAACAAAATTTGAAAGGAAACCCAGCTACAGATGAGTAGCTGAGCTTCAGCTACAGCTGAGTTTTTTCCTATTCCTCTGTGCCACATCATACCTTAGCTTCAAAGAAGTTCTTGGCTCCTTTGACTCCCTCAATGGATACATCTATCTCCGAGAGCTTTGCGAGAGTCAACAGGCCGCTGTCCTCCTCGAGTTCCCCAGCTGCAGCTTTATGGAAAATCAGCAGGAACTAGCAAGACAGAGAGGAAACATTCAGGTTTTTCACTGAGGTTCAAATAACTTAAAATACAAACAGCACAATCACCTGGAGGGGGATAGAATTCACATTTCAGAGCAAAGGAAACCAGGTCTATATAAACCAAGTGGCAGCAAGGAGCTTGTGCTCCAGTACACAGTTCTGTTACAGACTAAAAGCAGTAGGAATCTCAGAGGAAAAGAAGGTTTCCCAGGAATCAGAGCCCTGGTCATGGCCAGAGGAAGGAGATGACCTCTGCACCTGCCCAGTACAACCACTGGGCACATTCAGATATAGCTCTTCATGTTCCCATAAGCCCTCACAAGCCCTCCACCAGCTTCCCCAGTGTTCTAGGGACTCAGGTCACATCCCATGACACTGAAAGCAGGGCAAACACAGCTCTAGTTCACCTCAGGCTGAATGCTTCCCTGAATCAAGGCATTAGTGCAGTCCTTTTAGACAGAACTGCAGCCCAGGTACATGCCCTTGTAACAGAGTGGCTTGAACAAGTGTCCACAGAGCAAGGTAGCATGAAACTTCTGTCCTGCACTGGACCATGCTCATTTAACAAATCCAGAGTCACTACAGCAGAGTGTATATTGGGAAGTGAATTGCAAAGGGAAATGAAAACAAGAGTTATATTGCATTCCACAAAAACATACCTTTTCTTTTTGTTTTAACAGAAGGAACAAAACCTGCCTGCTTAAAAATAAAGACCTCTGCACCACCGTCCACCTGCCAACCAAACTCCAGATTAAGATGTGGAAGTTCTAGGTGTACTTTTGGAGGCCCTGTAACTCCCTGCTATTCTTGGTGACCCCAGGAGGTGTCTCTGTTATTGGAACAGTGCAGAGAGAACAGACACAAGGACAACCCACTCAGGTACAAAAGGAGCACAAAGCAACAAAGCTGTGCCAATGCAGCACTTCAGGCCAGGCCAGATACCAGGTACGCTTGCCCTGAAATCCCTTTGCACAGGAACATCAAATATCTCGAGTGCTGTGCTCCTCAGATTGCCAGGCTGGGGACTCTGATGTTTCCTATGGAGAGCCCGAGCTGTCCCAGAGGAGGGCAGCAGAGTCCCAGCATTCACACTGAGACAGCCCTGCTTCAAGTTGCTCGCAGAAGCTGGTGGGAATGCAAGAGTTTGGGTAGGCCTCCCATGAGGAAGGGTGTGGATATGACAGCAGCGCTGGCCGCCCTCTTGCACAGGCAGCTCACCAGGCACTGCTCCATGCAACAGCCCCTTAACCTGTGAGTGCTCAGCACAGGGCAAGCAGAAAGCAGGCTGGCCTTGGCAAGGGAATTTTCCTTCTCCAAACACATTGTAATTGGTTGACCCTGGCTGGATGCCAGGCTACCGAAGTCACTCTATCACTCCCCTTCTCATCTGGATAGGGGAGAGAAAATATAACAAAAGTTCATGAGTTCTAAGGCCCTGGAGAGATTATTCACTAAAATACTGTCACAGGCAAAAAAGGCTCAACTTGGGGATATCAATTGAATTTATTACTACCAAAATTGGAGCAGGATGATGAGAAGAAAAATAATTCTTAAAGATACCTTCCCCTCACCCCTCCCTCCTTGCCAGCTCTGCCTCCTGTGTCCAGAGGCACAGGGAGATAGGGAATGGAGGTTATGGTCAGTTCTTCATAGGTTGTTCCTGCCACTGTGCAGGGAGAAGAATCCTTCCCCTGCTCCAGCATGGGCTTCCCATGGGTTCACATCTTCCTTTCAGGCAACCACCTGCTCTGGCATGGGTATCCTCCATGGGCTGCAGGTGGATTTCTGCATCCCCATGGACCTCCATGGGCTGCAGCCTGTTTCACCACAGTCTGCATCACAGGCTGCAGGGGAACCTTTGGCTCCTCTGGCCATAATTACCTCTGCACAAGAACTTTTTAACCTTCTTATATATGCTATCACAGAGGCATTACTATCATTCCTGATTGGCTCACCTTAGTCAGTGGCAGGTCTGTCTTGGAGCCAGCTGGCTTTGGCTTACCAGACACAGGGGAAGATTCCAACAGCTTCTCACAGAAGCCACTCACTCCTTGTAGACCCCCTGCTATGAAAACCTGGCCATGCAAACCCAATACACGTAAGAAACAAACCAAATACGCGGTTCACTGGTTTTCACATAAGAAACAAATGGTTTCTTTTGGAAAGAAACCAAATCCTCCCCAAGACATCCTCTCCCTCTGCTCAGATCCACTGGGCTCTGGCTAGTTCCCCTTTGCCACCACCAGGCACTGTGACACAGAGGGCTGGCAGCTAGGCTGGAATTAGTCATGCTTCCTCTTGCTCCACCCTGAAAGTCCCACTTCCTGGCATTGGAAAAGAGCAGTGAAGACAGCACAATCCTGAGGTCTGATACAGCTGTCACCTGGGGAGGGACTAGGTCATGAGTACAAGTGAACATGAATCATCCTGAAACTAAGGGATGGCGCAGCAGTCGTCTAGAAGAATACAGGCTGCTGTGGCCATAAAGGGCAGGCTGAGTTAAAGGAAACTTGGGACTAAAACATGCTTAGGGTGGACAGAGCATAATGTCAGTCCCAAGGATCCAGCAAGGTGCACTATGGGACATCATGCTGGCTCCTACAGGAGCTCAGCAGCAATCGCTCCAGCACACAGACCTTGAGGTATTGGTTCTTACTAACTAGAGAACACCAGCAATCTGCATTCAGCTCCCATTGCCAGCCTGTGTAACACCCTTGCTGGGCCCAGGACACGCCATGTGCAGCTAAGTCTCAAGGAAATGTCAACAGAGAAGCAAAAGTGAATAATGTAGGTAGGTACCTTTCAAAGCTCTGCTCTCAAAGAGGACAACATGACCCACACTTTCCAACCCCTAACCTGGTAAATTGTATCTGCTGTCACATCCTTCATGACCCAAGATCTACACCACAGAGCCAGGCTGGGCATCATGCAAGGAAAGGTGTGGGACTGACAGGCAGCAGCAGTAGCCTTGCAACAACAGCTTGCCAGAAAAGCAGCACTATGTAAGGATGTGGTTTGCACCAACCCTGGTACCAAACAAATCATGTGAGTCAACATTTCAGCTGGTGAGGGTGTGGGGGGCAGTGGGAGGATTTCTGTGGGTTCTAGGTAGCAGCTCCAATTACACATTAATATCACAGCAATTAACTCCAGTTTCCTGTGGTAATGATGGAACTAGACAGTCAGAGCTGTGGGGATTTTTCCCCCCCACTATACCTTAACTTTTTAAGCCTAAATTTCATTGCTTGAGTCACGGCAGGAGTCCTGTACAGTTAATTGTTAATGTATTGGTGGACGTTCAAAGGTCAATGGTACAAGGCAGCTTTCCTAACAGGGCCTGTGGTTCATCAGCAGCCTATTTGCCAGGCAACAGCTTATCTAGGATGGGAGGACACTACTCAAACCAGTAGAAAAAGGTTATCTATTGCAGGTGAAAGAGGTCCCTACCAATTCTGTGGCCAGGCCAAAAGAAGAGTATGTTCACACAGGTATGCCAGGACTTGGTATTCTCTGGATAGGCAGACAGGAGCCCTCCAGTGCTGTAGATGCACCCTACTGAGTTCAGATACTCATTTAAACCAGGTTTCTCCTGGGATAATCTGAATAACCTGAGTCAGCTTAGTCACCCTCCACATGCTTGCTTGCCACCAATGAGAAGCAGAATGGGACAGGCCTATGGTTGAGGTCTCCTGACCCATCAGGAAACCTGCTTCCCTGTCAGCCCTCTGCCTCAACACAGCAGCTGGACAGGGCACACCTGCAGCAAGGCAAGAAGCATCCTGCTCCTCTCTACCACAGGAAGCTTTGTGTGTCTGCCAAAGCTGCTGTGTAATTTGTCCCCAGAGCTCTGCCAGCGATGCTCCCTCATTCCAACCCATGGGCCTCTCAAGCTTGTTGCATGATCATTGTTTTCCCTTCTGGCAAGACACTTGAACAGCACCAGCTGCCATGTGCCACATGCCAGGGGCTGGCAGCACAGGCACCCCTGCTGGAGGCTGTGCTCCAAACAGGTGGCAGCAGAAGAGCTGCTCTGCTACTCATGCCATGCCACTGATGCTGGGACATCATTTCAGGGCCTTGAGGATAGAGGTATTTCTCTTCCATGGGAGAGAGCCCCTGCAGCAAGCCCAGAGGCTGCTCCCAGCTCTTCACCTGAAATGAAGGGAGGCCCAGAATGCACACAGAGGGCTCCTCAGCCTACACAGTGATCTGGCAATCAGAGACCTGGGGCCATGGGCATGGTGCTCTTCCTGCTCCACTGGATTCTTTGCTACTTCCAGTTCACCTCTGACCGGGCAGCAGCAAACTCAGGGACAGGTTCTCAGTTCCCAAATTTGCATATCCTTTCTCCTCTCTTGCAACCCAAGTCTTTGGCCTCTGTCTTTTTGTGCTGCCTTTTTGCAGTGAAATAAATCCAACAAAGCCCTTGGGGCACAAAAGCAGAGGAATATGGTGTGATGTGCCAGCACAGAGATGGTGCAGCAGCTCTATGAGTGACAGTCACCCCTTATGTCCCAACCAGCCCAGCCAGTCACAGGCCTTGGCTGCTCATCCTCCCTCCCAGCACTGACAAAGCTCTCAAACTTCTACAGTGGAAAGCCTGACATTCAGAGCCCTACCATGGAAGAGGCATGGTGAGAACCTCATGCCTGCACAAACTAGGGAGCCCAGCTGCTTGGGGTCCAGTGCAGGCATCCCACAGGACAGAAGGAAGCAGCACAGCCCTCAAAACCGGTGCAGGACATACACAGTGCTGCCCCTCCTCTTGCTACCTAAGAGGCTGTGGGTTAATTCAGAAAGCCACAAGTGTGACATTTGCTTGTGACCGAGCCAGCTACCAAAGTCTGAGAGGAGGGGATGATGCAACAGGAGCTTTTGGTACCTGGATTCCCCCTTTCTGCTGAGATGATTTGGGTACCCCTGAGTACATGCAGGTCACTGCTCAAATTTCCTCTCTTCCTCTGCCAGGCAGAGGATCCTGGCCTGTCCTCCCAGCCGTCACAATACAGTGGTAACAGACAGACCTGTTTGAGCTGTGTCCCTGTGCTGCTGAGCCAGCATGCAGTGCCAAACTGCTGCATCCACACATTTATTCCTTGCTGCAGGGAGGTGACCACCCCTCATAAAGCTTGCCATGGCTGGTCACTGCATGATGCAGAGAGGGTCCCAATACCAGCTGGAAGAGAGAGCCTTTTGTGTCCCATGAGATGAGCTGCTCTAAGCAGAGCTCCTGCACTGCACTTGAAATGAGGCCTCAGCTGCTGTACCACAGGAGCCAAGCAATGAGACCTGGAAACTCAAGGGACATAACTCCCTCCAGCTACAACAGGGAGCTCAGTGAGCACTCCCAGCAGCTGAAACAGGGCTCAAATGTGCTTCCAAAGCAAGCAGGGAGGTTGGAGAGCTTTGGCGTCAGGTACCATGACTGCCACATGGAGATGGCGGTTAGCAGTGCTCCACACCCTTGACATGGGGAAGCTCACCGCCTTCTCCACTGCACCCCAGCACTGGAAAAACACAGAGGGGAGAGGGCTACCTACAGCCCACAGATATGGGGCCCAGCTGCCTCTTCCTTCAACCCCACATCCTTGTCAGTTTCTGCAGCCACCCTCACCTCACGGAAGCTGAGCTTCCCATCAAAGTCTTCATCCACCTCCTTGATCATGTTCTTCAGCCCCAGGTGGGTCTGAGGGGCTCCCAGCTTTTCCATCATGAGCTTCAGCTCCATCAGGTCGATATATCCATCCCGTCCTGAGTCATACCTGCAGGGTGCAAAGGGGAAAGGGTTAACCATCATCATCCCCATACTCATCCACCCAGAAGAGGAACCATGCACATGGATAAAGTCACTGTGTGGTTCAAAGCTTAGGGGAGAGTGGAAGCTGCATGACATGGCCAGTGCTGAGATATATTAAGCTCAGAGAAGTAGCTGTCAGCTTTCAGAGCTGTCTTACCAAAGAGAGAAGTACTCAGGCGAGCTCAGACCAAACAACCCACACAGAAGGAGCACAGAGGAACTCAGCTTATCTCAGTGGGATTTCCATTTCACCCACTTGCCTGTCCAGCACAAAGGCAACTTGCACGCAGCTTACACCATGCACCAATGTGGCGAGGCAAAGGCATGCAGAGTCAGCTGCTGCGAGGTTTCCTGCTAGTTTCAAGGAGAAACAGGGAGCAGAGACCAAGCAGAACCTCTTGGCAGAAAGCAATCTTTCTCTGTAAGCAAAACTCTCCCCCTCTAGCTGTTAAGATCTTTTCTCTCCAAAATGCTTTTGTACTACAACAAGCACCACCACAACAGCTGCACTTCAGGGCAGCTGTTTATTCTGTGTCCCTGGGCAGAGCAGAAAGACAGTTCCAGGGGACCACAGCAATCCTAGCCAGGGCTGTGGTACCAGGGCTGCACCACAGGGTCAGGCTGGCAGAGGAAACCAGTGCCCACCACCAGAAGCAAGACTAGAGCGGGACCATGCTCCCTATGGAGCACGAAGGACTGCAAGGACTCTTCAGAGGAGAGCACCCGTGCAAGGGGAGGAGTGCTTTAGGGATGGGGAGGCAGCAAGTGATCTGCTGTGCACAGCCTAGGACTCTGCACCAACTCCTCCCAACATCTGCTGTGGGTGTGGGTAAAGCATCCGGCCCATCCAGCAACCAGAGCTTCACACCCAGCAGGGCTATCACCGGCTCTCAAAGTCCAAAAGCTTCAGGGATGGGTGCTCTGTTATCAGCCACTCAACAGCCCTCTTTCATCCTGGTCTTGCCATCAAGGTTCAGCACAGAGCTAGGGCTTCACAGGAGAGGACAGGGCAGAGTCTCCCAAGCTGGGCTCAGCCTTGGCATACAGCCTGCCACTGCCCCCCTGCCACCATCTCAACCCTGACAGAGTTAAATCCTTTCAGCCATTCAGAAGGAAACCCTAGGCACAGTGCTGAAGCTTTTCAGTGGGCAGGAGCCAGCCAAAGCCCCCCACCCATCATCTTTTATTGACTGTTAGTGCTCTTCCAAAGAAATGAGGGCTGTAGCCATCCCAGACAAAGATCTGCACAGTTGTGGTTACCCTGGAAGAAAGCTCTTTCCAGCTGAAAAACCTCACAGCCACAGAGGAAGCTGTGGCAAAGGGAGGCACAAACAAAGCCACCAGCCCCAAACTGCATACAAGCATGAGCAGCACAAGGCAGAGCTGCAGCCAAGATCTCTGCCCCTGCTTTCATGAGCACAACATACTTTTTCCCCAGACTAGGGTGGCCTCCATGACTTTCCAGAGTACCACCACCCCCACAAGTACTTCTGATACTCCTTGTGGCTCTTAGTTTCCAAGGGTCCCAGAACTAAGAGAGTTCCAATGACAGGGACATAACTGCCAGACTAGGCTGGCACAGAGCCCCTGTTACCAATCTGCCTGCACTCTCTATACCCAGAGAACCCATGAGCCCACCAGGCTGGACTGCCTTCTGAAAAGCTAGCAAAGAAACCTCCATCAGAGCAGAAACCAGGTCACAGACCTGGGATGTCACAGGGAAGAAGTACAGCAGGTTCTTCACAGCAAGGAAGGTGTCAGTTAATTAAAGCACATTCACAGCATTACCCAACCCAGCACTGAGATGCACTTCTAAGACATCACAGAAGCATAGCAAGTGCAATATTTAATTGTCAATTTGCTTTTCTTTCAAGTTTGGGAGAAAGGGTGCAGAGCTGTCACTGTTGGAGATGCAGTGCCTTTGATTAGACACAGCAGCAAAATGTGCAATAGCAGAAAGGCACCTGGGGTTGCAGATTTTTTGGGGGGCCTAGCAGGCTCATGCTGCCCTTTGGCTGGATGCAGAAGCAAAGTAATACCAAGGTCCCCTCCAAGGGCTGTTCATCTGGGGTTGGGACACTGCCCAGCCCCACACAGAACCTCTGTAACAGAGATGAAGGCAGAAGTAGGGCACAAGCCCAGCCTGCGCCTGCTGTGGTCATCTCACCCTCCTGTTATGGACACTACCTGTAGGTAAACACTGGCCCAGAGGCCAATATGCTGCCCTGAAAGGGTTAAGCATGGGGCACAGCTTCAGGGCTCATCCCTGCAGAGAGGCAGGACAAAGCCAGGATTGTGAGAAATGGGGTCTTGCCAACAGCGGGCCTGGCTGAGCAGCACTCTGTATAGCCACACAATGGGCGTTGAGCATGAGTACAGCTGGTGCTGAGAAGCACCCAGAAATCAGGTTACCAGTCCCCTGCACTCAGGGACAGCCAGACAGAGGGGCACTGAAACACAATGGCAGCACCCTGCAAACTGCTACATTCCCTCCCTGCCCCCTCGCCTCCTAAAACAGCCAAACTATTTTAGGACCTGGGTACAGCCACCCAGCTGCTGCACAGCCAGACTATTTAGGGAGAGGCATATTTACATGGCACAAGAAACAGCACTATTCATTCCCCACCACCCATCCCCAACAGACCACAGGCATTCAGCACTGTGGGGCACAATGCAGACTTGTGGACTGACCAGCAATGTGCACCTTGCTGGTCAGTTGAGGCTCCCAGCACACCTCAGTCCGACCAAAGACCCCACAGTCTGCCTTTTGAGAGATCAAAAAACTCCCCTGTCTGCCTTTTGGGAGCCCCCTTGTCAGGGCCCTGGGCTCAGACAGTCCCGGACACCTCTCACACACAGCTGCCTGCATCCTGGTGATGGACAGCCATTACCTTCACAGGCAGAGCTGGAACAGAGCACCAGGGCAAGTTAAACACACCCCAGCATCCGGGGGAGCCATCCCAACCTGAACTCCAGGAGTGGCACAGCAAGAGCACACAGCACTCAGGTGCCTGGTGAGCCCTGCCATCACTCACTGTCCTGCTGTGGCTTTGCTTCCTTCACACTCAAAGCTCCCTGGGGCACGAGCCAAGCCTCACCCAAGTGATGCACAGGCATTACAGACAGAGGGGAATTGTGTCAACAGGCACAGACATCTCATGTCACAGGAAGGCCACTCCAGCAGCAGGTCAGTGCCCTGGCTACAGCAGATCCCACGTGTAACAGCTGGGATGCCGCAGGCAGTACGGGCACCGTGGCTGCTGTGATGAAACTTTGCCACGCTGCTGTCACAGCAGTGTTCCTGGCAGCAATGAGACACAGCAGTGGCTGCCAAAATCTGCTGCAACAAGGATGCACCCAGATTCTCATGCTGGCTCGCTTCCACCCGGACTGCAGAGCATGCCTGGCTGAAGCATTGGGAGAGGAAAGCAGGACACAAAAGCAGAGGAAGGAGGGAATACTTGCTGAACAGACTTGCTTAAGAGCACAGTGTCTGTTAGGCAGAATTACTGCCCAAGTAAAAATATTGCACTGGTGTTCCACAGGTGCTGGGGGTTTACATCACAGAAGAAAGAGGGATCAGGAAGAGAGGAAAAAGGAGATGCCAAGGACTGCATCACCTGTAGTGACTCTGTAGTCATCTTCCAGCTGCCTCTAAAACCCCACTTAACAAAAAAAAAGGACAACTGAATGAGAAACTACAGATGCCGAAGGATCAAAGAGCGGTTTCTAAACATTCACATGGCTTGAGAAAAGCTGGAATGAGAACCTGCCCTCCCTGTACGTGTTTGCTGCACCTTACCTTGCTTTGCATACTATGGGCACCTATACTTTGATCTGCAGTTCCTGTATGCTGCAATGGCCTAATTGAGGCTTTGAAGTAAAGCAGTTGGAATAATGGTGCTAAAGTAATAATCTCCTCTTAAATATTTCAAATCCTAAGTAGCACTTTATTCCCTCTGAGCATTGTGTTTCACCTTACATGGAGAAGGTGGTGCTAATCTCTGCTCCCTGATATCTAGTGACAGGATAAATGGGAATGGTTCAAAACTGCCTCAGAGGAGATCAGACCGAACCTGAGGAAGCCTTTCTTTCAGCCTAAGAGGGCTGTCGCACCGTGGAACAGCTTCCTAGAAAGGTGGTCAGTGCCCCAAGCCTGTCAGTGTTTAAAAGAGACATTTAGACAATGCCCTTAATAACAGGGCTTAACTTTTGGTCAGCCCTGAAGCAATCAGGCAGTCGAACTAGATGTGATCATTGATGCTCCATTCCAAATGGAATAGTCTATTCTATTGCCAAGAGCTTTGGAAACAATTCCTCCATACCAGGGTGGGGACAGGAACAGACTCCTCGGCCACATGCAGCTTCATCCTCCCAGCCCAGGCAGAAGGAGTTCTCCTGCTCTTGGAGGGACATGAGGGCAAGATGAGAGTCTCCTCCACCAAGATCTTCTCCAAGACATCAGGCGAGACCTGCAGGCCCAGGCTGAGTCCCCATGGGAATAACCTCCCTGCCCACTGGAAATCCACAGACAGCCAGTCACATACAGCCCATGGCAGCTCTGGAGAGAGCAGCTCTGCTGCAGCATGTCAGACGAGGCTGGGGCATCTGGCAAAGTGGCTCCTAAGTGGCTCCAGGAGGGCAAGGGGACATCACAGCCTCTCCTATCAGCCAGATACAAGGCACTTATGCAATGTGTGGGCAACACATGAAATTCCCTAGATATAAAAAGCAATAGCAAGACTGGAATTTCTCCACTCCCTCGTGCCCCACAGATGAAGCTGCTCTCTGTTTTCCTCCCCCCTACATTTCTCATAAAGGTCATTCCTGCCAGGCAGAGCCTCACTGCCTGGCTTTCACACTCCCCTCTGCCATTTTCCTGGACAAAGATGGCACCAAGGGGAGCTGTGAGACTCCAGAGGCCCTGAGAGTTCACTTAGACAACTCAGAAAAGAGATGTTATCGTGGTCCTCACATATTGTCAGAATAGGCAGCTAATTAGGTCACATTATAATTAGCCCGAGCTACAGACTTCCTGGTTTCTACCAAAAAAATACCCATCCTGAGAGCTGCCTGCACCCAGCACTCCAGCAGATACCTGCACCCCATCTCCAGTGGAATGGGGCCAAAAAGGAGAGATGCTGACAAGAGGAGGCTTGAACAAGAGAAGGGGAAAAGTGAGCCCAAGTGCAGCAGCCAGAGCAAAGAGCATTATTTCTGCTCTGGAAGGATGCTCCAGGTGTAGCTAGCAGCACACAGCACTGGATGGAGCACTATATTTCACACTTTCAGATGAGTCCTTTGCTTCCACCGTGGCAGTCACTGCCACCTTCCATACCATGGGATGCCCTGACAGGCATTCAGGGTAGCTGCTATCACCAGGACATCTTTTCAGCTGGAGCACCATGACCCAGCCCACATCATGCACAGGACCACAGGTTCAAATTTAGTCTGAACTACAGATTTAAAAGTCCCACTAAACTGATAAGAAACATTTTTTTGGATGGGAAGTTTCATAGTGGAAACCTGGCATCCTGTGGCAATGAGAAGACACTAAAGGAAAAAAAATAAACCGTTGAGAGAGGGATGTAAGAAAGACCCCGAGTTGTGGTGGCCAGGGCCAACAAGCCATACAGAGAATTAAAGCCTTAATCACATTAACTCAAGCTCTGACTGACAGGAATTAAGGGGAGCATTTCCTCTCCTCATGGAGCACGTGACATCAGCCAACAGTTGACACAGGTCACTGGCAGCAGATGGACCAAAGACGAGATCCTCTGCCACTGCAAACCTCAGGTGCCTGTAACAGTGAACACCAGGACACGGCTTCCTGGCTGCCTGTCCAAGAAACACAACAGGGGAGCACGCAGCCCACCTTCTCCCCCTTTGGCATCAGCAGTTCTCACAGGGTATGCAATGCTTTCCAGCTACATTGACCAGCTGATTAGCATTCAACTGCAAAGCCTAGCTTTTCCTGCTTACAAGGCTAGTGTTTAATGAGCTCATTGTTGAAAAATTAGGCTGCAATTCAGCTCTTCCATTTTTTATTTCCCAAAACCACCGCCATTTCTTTCCTCTTCCCTATTGAGGCAGTGCCACTGCCCAGTCCAGGCTCTCACGCACAGCTTTCAGGCCTTGCCTGCATTGTTTGTCCTCCAGCCCTCACAGCACCATGTCTTAGCATTCCATAGAGTGGGATCCCCTTTAAGCACAGTGAAAAGGGACACAGGAGAGAGTGGAGCAGCAGTCCTGCCTGGACCACCTCGCTTCCTGCACCAGCTGCCAACACAACACTGCCTGTGCAACAAAGAACTCCAAACTCCAGTAAGCTCACAAAAGCCCATCGCCTGGTCTCCTGTGGCAACAGCCTGGCTGGGACAGGCAACACCCCGCAGTGCTGGGAGCTGACAGCATTCAACCAGCTCCTGATAGCCTCACAACAATCCAAGGTGCCCAAGGCAGCTTTCAGCTAGGAGAACAATGATCTAACAAGGTACAAATCTCACTTCAATCACCTCCATAAGGTGAAGTACATCTTCACACCTTGCCTGGCAGCAGCTCCCTCCCAATCTGGCAGCTTGTTGTGGGGCTGGGAGGATACTGGTCCCCAGGAGCCCACGGGTCTGTGGTGCTGGAGGGAAAACTGAGTGCAGACAAAGGTACCCAGACACAGCCTAACTGCAGGAGCAGGACAGAGTCTGGAGGGGAGAAAAAGGCAGGATCGTGGTCCCGGGGAGGGCCAAGCCTTTCTGCTTACAGAAGCAGCTCTCCCCGTGGCTAGCAGCAGCTTGACTTTAACACAAACCTTCCTGCCAGGAGGGGAATCCCATCCCAGCCCCCACGAAAGGAGTAGCAAGAGGAAGCTGTGCTCAGCCTTTGCTTGGGTGCACGGGAAGGAGCACTAAGCCCGGCAGACAGGACTTTGCGTGGCGCTAGGACACTGCCAGGCAGAGCCAGCAGGACTGCTAGGGGTGCTCAGGGTCGCAGTTGTTTCGGGCAAATGTCCAGCGCTTCTGCCGGGCCTCAGGACATAGACCCACCTGGTACCCCAGGGTGTGGGGCAGAAGACTGCCTGTGCTCTCCCACCGTCCCACCCAGCGCATCCCGCAAAGCCATCGCTCCTGGGTGCCACCAGAAACAGCCGCCGACCCAAGCCCAAGCAGAGCAGAGGCCGTGAGTTAAACGCAGGGCTGAGCCCCAGGCAAACTCTACGAGCCCCGCCGGCAAAGCACAAGGACAATCTGGGGATCAGATGGCGCTGCGAACGCGCCGCGGCTTCCTCCAGCCCGACCGCAAAACCGCGGAGAAATGAGAGCGTGCCGCTGAGAGCGGGCTGCCCTTCTCCAGATGTGCCCCCGGGGGCCAGCGCCGGGAGGGGCTGCGGGGGAAGGCAGAGCCCCAGCCCCGGAGCCCACGGGCCGGGCAGCGAGCCCCCCACCCCGCTCCCGCCCTACTCACAGGCGGAACATGCGCTCCATGTCCTTGATCTGCCGGCGGCTGAACTCCTTGAACTCGGTGTAGGGGTTGAAGACGGCGGCCCGCCGGGGCTGCGCCGCGCCCTCGTTTATGTCCTGCCGCCGGCACAGCTTAGCGCTCAGCTCTGCGCCCGCACTGGCCGTCAAGCAGCTCCGATCTTCCACCTCCTCGGCCGCCGCCGCACCCTTGACCGCCTCTGCCTCACCCTCCACCGCTGCCCCACTCTCCTCCAGCTGCAGCCGCCGCTGCAGCTTCTGCGCCAGCTCCTGTGAGGCCATGGCCCGGCGCTCCCGCCGGCGAACCGCACTGCTGCCCGCCTCAGCCCCGCTCCGCTCCAGCCAGGACCGCCCGCCCCGGTGCGCAACTTTATTCCCTCGCTTGGAGGGAGCGGGGCGGGACGGGGCGGGACGGGGCGGAGGGAGGCTGGGACGGGGCGGGCACTTAAGGAGGAGCGGCGGGACGGGGAGAAAGGGGGGGGCGTGGGGATTGCCGCCACTGCATGCGCAGGTACCCCGCGCATGTGGTGCGCTACTGTCCCCCAGGCTGACCTCTGGCATGGATGCTCTCCCACACAGCAGCCATCCCCATATAGATGACCCACACAGACTGTCTCCCCGCATCGTCGTGCAGGGAACCCCCCCACTCCATGGTCACTCTTTGACGCATCCCTTAACCGATGGGGCTCTCCCCAGGTCCCCCCCGCTCCCCACAGCAGGGCCCTGCACTGACGCTGGGACGCACAGACCGCGTATACCCCACAGCGCTGCCTGCTCCGCTCCGTTCTGTGGGGCGAGACGTGCCCCGAACCCGACCGGGAGCCCCCGCGCTCGGGGAGAGCAGCGGGACCGCGTCGGCTCACCAGGCGCTGTAGGGATGACGGAGATCAGGATTGCCCTGCACCAGGGCAGAGGGATCCCTTAAGCCCCTCTATGCGCCTCCCCTCTCTTACCTCCTTGGTCTAAAATTAGCCCAGGACAAAGCTCGGCTCAGGCCTGGATTCCCTCTCCTTCCCCAGAGAACACGGGCAGCAGGCGGCCTCTTCCCGCCCCCCCAGCCGCCCTTCCCAGGAGAGTGCCCAATGACCCCTCTGCTGTCCCCCGGCTCTTGCAGGGGTGTCCCTCCTAGGACTGTCAGCCCCTCGCCTTGCTGATGTGAGCCTGATGGCGTACTCGAGATGGTATTAGGGCTGGCGTGGGGCGGTTTAGGGTGGCGGCTGATGGGATTTACCCACCGGGGAGGAGGGGGAGAGAAAAGAACCGGCTCGGACACGCCGCCTGCCTGTGGCTCCCGCGTGCCCGAGCCTGTGCGTCACGGGGAACCGGTCCCAGCGTCTGTTATGTGGCTGTTTGACACCTCCGGGCAGGTAGGAAGCAGTTCTCTGATGTGGTGGCCTGCAGTTGACCCTCTTGGATAAGCTCATTCCCACCAAACCTACTCAGAAAATGACTGATGAAGCCATTTGCAGCCACCTTGCCCCTACGTACTGCCTGGGCAGCTCTAGGCTGCCCTAGAGAGGGGTCGGGAGGCTCAGGACGGCTGCAGGTTCACCACAGCATGTGACACAGGAAGGCCACTCCAGGTATATTACCTGGATATATATTATTATATATCCAGGACTGCCTGAAAACGGGCTGCTGTGTGGAAGGGGTGGCATGTGCTATGCCCACACCGCATTGCCCTCACGCGGTGCCACGTCTGTGATGGAGAGACGTGGCACCTTCCACCAGAGAGGAATGAGGAGGAGAGCGGGGAGCTCTGCCTGGATCACTGGCCACCCTGAAGAACAACGAGCCCAACAACACAAGGTGCTTCTTGCCTGCAGGGTGTCCAGGGAAAAGAGTAGCTGAGGGTGAAATCAGCAACTGCAAAGCCAGGCTGCCATCTGGTGGAAATAGAGCTCTAGGCTACAGCTATGGGTGGGAGAAGGCCGCGAGGGAGGGGGTAGGAGAGGCAAGGAAAGCGATAAGCAAGGGAGGGGGAAAAGTAAGCAAGGTATGGCAGGGATTCGCATGGCCTTCCCTTCCCTTCCCTGATTCCAGCTCCATCTCTAAAGTTGTTATCCTGGCTCCATAATTCCTATCACAGACACACAGTCCTGTCCCAGCCCTACAGTGATTCCAGCTCCAGCCCCACAAGCTCCACCAGCTCTGATGTTTCTGCTCCAGCTCTACATCCTCCCGATGCTGCCATGTGAAGCTGCTCCTGGATCGAGGCAGGATCTTCATTTCAGCTTCAGCTCTCTGATGCTTCAGCTTCAGCTCTAGAACCCATATTCCAGCTCCAGCCCTACAGTGCCTATCCTGGCCCCACAGCCCCTATCTAGCCCCACAGTGTTTCCACCCTAAGCCCCACATTCTCTATGTAACCACCAGCTCTACTGCCTCAGTTCCAGCTCCTCAGCTTTCCACTGCCTCTGGCTAAAAGCTGCTCCTGGCTATCACTTTGCTCCTGTGCTGTTGACAAGGTGATGAATCAGTAACTGTCATCACTCAAATATCTCTATGACCTGCAAGACTCATCCCAATGGGGCCTCAGCTTTGGGGGCAAAAGAGCCCTAGCCTACAGCACACACCTTGCCCTGCACCCCACTGCCCACAGGACCCTCAGCCAGCATTAGGTGCTGGAAGCAGTGGTTTGGTGCCTCGTTCTGCACCCCAAAAGGTGCCCCTGGGCTGTCTCTGAGCCCCAGGAGCAGCCCTGAGACCTCCACTCCCAGCTTGTGTGGGTACCATTGCTGGGAGGGCTGGAACTCCCCTGACAGCTCCTGCAGCCCCCAAGCTCCAGCTCCATCCCCTTTTCCATAGGATTTATCCACCTCCAGCCTCACCATTTCCATTGCTCCACATCAGTTTGGGTCCAGATCCAAGTTCATTATCTACTGATTGTATTTATTATTTATTCTCTTAGTTTTACATGATCCTAGTTGTATTAAGATTTTTTATACTGTTGCACTGTCATATTTTTATTTTATTGTATTTTTAAAAATTCTATTACTAGATATATGATGTTTTTAAAGTAAAAATTATAGGGCTGTGGCTGAGGCCAGAGAATATATTGAAGCCCCTGGGGCTGAATCCAGACCTAAACTGATGTGGAGCAATGAGAACTTTGGGACTGGATAAATCCCATGCATCTGGGGGTAGAATCACTGTGGGGCTGTGTAACAGGATGTTCAGCCCTGAAATGTGGTCAAACAACTCAAACAATGCCCTGTTTTGCAAGCTACCGATGATGGGCTGAGAATGGCATCATGTGCTGGTATTTGGTGTTGAATCATCCTAAAAATCTGGCACAATGTCTCAATCTGGCAGACCAGCCTCAAATCAACCTGCTCATAACAAGACAAGAATTTGGCAGATAAACTGCTAAACTGACCTGTAGGCATATCACTGGTGGTCACCTCCTCCACACTATAAAAGTCCAGTCCACTTTCCTTATAGGACATTCTTATAATATATATTCCTCTTAGAGTATGTGCAGATTCTTGCATTGGGTTTTAGAGATGCTCACCAAGGATACTCCTAAAGGTTAGAAGAAAGAGATTTGTCCACAGTCGTTGGTATGGGTGAGTTACATCAGTCTCTAGTAATGGTATCTTTTTGCTAGCTTTAATATAATTGCTTTAATATTGTTTTGATAGAATGCACAATCCTCTCTTGTAATATAATAGTTTCAGCTTTTCTAAATAATTCTTATTGAGTTATTTTTGTCTAATAATTTATCATAAGAAATAATTCATTCTTATAAAAATATATCTAATTTGCTGTCATTAAAACCTGTGTGATGAAGTTGTAAAACTTAAATTGTTGGCGAAGTCTGAGCCTGGGACTGAATCCAGGCACCTCTTTCTGAGAAAGAGTTTAGAAAGCTAGGGAATCCTTTTCTGCACCTTGTGGCACAATGGGAGGGTTTCTTAAATTAACCTTGTCTGAAGTTACCACTCCCACCCATGACAGGCTGGAGCTGGAATGTGAATTCTAGAGCTGGAGCTGAAGCATGAGAGACCTGGATGTGAAAAGAAGATCCAGGCCTGACCCAGGAGCAGCTTCACCTGGAAGAGGTGGGAAGATGCAGAAATGAAGCTGAAACAGTGGAACTGGCAGAGAAATAAAGAGAAAATGACTGCAGGGCATGATAAGGACTGTAGGGCTGGTACAGGGATTGTTGGGCTGGAATGGAACTTCAGGGATGGATCTGAAATCACTACAGGACTGGGATAGCAACTATGGGGCTAGAACTGGAAAAAAAGTTTTTCAGGCTGGGTTTGGAATATGGATTCTAGAGTTGAAGTTCAAACCTCACAGCTCTGGACCGAAACTAAAGATCCTTCCACAACAAGAAGAAGTTTCACCTGGGAGCAGTGGGAACATTCAAAGATGGAGCTGGTTAAATAAACCCTGTGGAACTGGAGCCAGAATCGCTGTGACGTTGGCATAGTGACTAGAGGACTGCAGCCGAAATCACTGTAGGATTGGGATAGTAACTGTAGGGCTGGGTTAGTGACTGTAGGGTTGGAATTGGAACTCTGGGGCCAGAATATGGACTGTGGGCCAGGGTACGGTATGTGGGCTGGGGGGGGGAATTGCAGCCCAGAATACGGACTACTGGCCAAGGTAGGGACAGTGGGCCGGGGAAGGTCTTGTGGGTGGAGTAGGGACTGTGAGCCGGGGTAGGGTCTCTAAGGCCGGGATAGGGTCTGCGGGGACGGGACAGGGGTTGCGTGTTCGGGGGAGACTGTGTAGTGCGGGGGTAAGAACTCTGGGACAGGGGAGGGAGATTTCAGCTAGGGACTTCAAGCGCCGCCAATCGCAACACGACGAAGCCAAGGGATCAGCCAATCGGGACTCGCCGACCCCGCATTATCCAATAGCGTTTGCCCTTTCCGCACGGCCGTGTTCCCGCCAAACCAAGACCGGCCATCACCTCCCGGGCCTCCGACCTGCCCCGACCCCGCTCCGCTCAGCCGCCTCATTCGCAAATGGTTTTCGGACACGAAAAAGCAGGAATATGTCGCGCAATACCTTCGGACCCGGGGTGGAAGCAAACATAAACAGGTGTGCTCTGTGTGACTTCTATGGCTCGTGTGCCCTTGGTAGCCTGGGGCGCGTGCCCAGGGGCGGTGGTCGGCCTGTGTGGCCGCGAGGAGTTTGTGGTGGCCGTTGAGGTGTGGGTGTGTGCCGGGAGGGTGGTGGCCAGGGCTCGAGAGCGCTGCGGAGGGGCTGGTGGGTGCCTACGGCCATACCACCCTGAGAACGCCCGATCTCGTCTGATCTCGGAAGCTAAGCAGGGTCGGGCCCGGTTAGTACTTGGATGGGAGACCGCCTGGGAATACCGGGTGCTGTAGGCGTCTTTTGTTGCCGTTTGTGCCCAGGAGGTCTCCCGTTTTGCTTGGGCAGGCGAGGCCAGGGTCAGGAGGGCGGGGGCAGGTGCGCTTCTGGGGTGGCCCTTGTGGCCTTGCGTGTCAGTGGTAGCCTGGGGCGCGTGCCCAGGGGCGGTGGTCGGCCTGTGTGGCCGCGAGGAGTTTGTGGTGGCCGTTGAGGTGTGGGTGTGTGCCGGGAGGGTGGTGGCCAGGGCTCGAGAGCGCTGCGGAGGGGCTGGTGGGTGCCTACGGCCATACCACCCTGAGAACGCCCGATCTCGTCTGATCTCGGAAGCTAAGCAGGGTCGGGCCCGGTTAGTACTTGGATGGGAGACCGCCTGGGAATACCGGGTGCTGTAGGCATCTTTTGTTGCCGTTTGTGCCCAGGAGGTCTCCCGTTTTGCTTGGGCAGGCGAGGCCAGGGTCAGGAGGGCGGGGGCAGGTGCGCTTCTGGGGTGGCCCTTGTGGCCTCGCGTGTCAGTGGTAGCCTGGGGCGCGTGCCCAGGGGCGGTGGTCGGCCTGTGTGGCCGCGAGGAGTTTGTGGTGGCCGTTGAGGTGTGGGTGTGTGCCGGGAGGGTGGTGGCCAGGGCTCGAGAGCGCTGCGGAGGGGCTGGTGGGTGCCTACGGCCATACCACCCTGAGAACGCCCGATCTCGTCTGATCTCGGAAGCTAAGCAGGGTCGGGCCCGGTTAGTACTTGGATGGGAGACCGCCTGGGAATACCGGGTGCTGTAGGCATCTTTTGTTGCCGTTTGTGCCCAGGAGGTCTCCCGTTTTGCTTGGGCAGGCGAGGCCAGGGGCAGGAGGGCGGGGGCAGGTGCGCTTCTGGGGTGGCCCTTGTGGCCTTGCGTGTCAGTGGTAGCCTGGGGCGCGTGCCCAGGGGCGGTGGTCGGCCTGTGCGGCCGCGAGGAGTTTGTGGTGGCCGTTGAGGTGTGGGTGTGTGCCGGGAGGGTGGTGGCCAGGGCTCGAGAGCGCTGCGGAGGGGCTGGTAGTTGCCTACGGCCATACCACCCTGAGAACGCCCGATCTCGTCTGATCTCGGAAGCTAAGCAGGGTCGGGCCCGGTTAGTACTTGGATGGGAGACCGCCTGGGAATACCGGGTGCTGTAGGCGTCTTTTGTTGCCGTTTGTGCCCAGGAGGTCTCCCGTTTTGCTTGGGCAGGCGAGGCCAGGGTCAGGAGGGCGGGGGCAGGTGCGCTTCTGGGGTGGCCCTTGTGGCCTTGCGTGTCAGTGGTAGCCTGGGGCGCGTGCCCAGGGGCGGTGGTCGGCCTGTGTGGCTGCGAGGAGTTTGTGGTGGCCGTTGAGGTGTGGGTGTGTGCCGGGAGGGTGGTGGCCAGGGCTCGAGAGCGCTGCGGAGGGGCGGGTGGGTGCCTACGGCCATACCACCCTGAGAACGCCCGATCTCGTCTGATCTCGGAAGCTAAGCAGGGTCGGGCCCGGTTAGTACTTGGATGGGAGACCGCCTGGGAATACCGGGTGCTGTAGGCATCTTTTGTTGCCGTTTGTGCCCAGGAGGTCTCCCGTTTTGCTTGGGCAGGCGAGGCCAGGGGCAGGAGGGAGGGGGCAGGTGCGCTTCTGGGGTGGCCCTTGTGGCCTCGCGTGTCAGTGGTAGCCTGGGGCGCGTGCCCAGGGGCGGTGGTCGGCCTGTGTGGCCGCGAGGAGTTTGTGGTGGCCGTTGAGGTGTGGGTGTGTGCCGGGAGGGTGGTGGCCAGGGCTCGAGAGCGCTGCGGAGGGGCTGGTGGGTGCCTACGGCCATACCACCCTGAGAACGCCCGATCTCGTCTGATCTCGGAAGCTAAGCAGGGTCGGGCCCGGTTAGTACTTGGATGGGAGACCGCCTGGGAATACCGGGTGCTGTAGGCGTCTTTTGTTGCCGTTTGTGCCCAGGAGGTCTCCCGTTTTGCTTGGGCAGGCGAGGCCAGGGTCAGGAGGGCGGGGGCAGGTGCGCTTCTGGGGTGGCCCTTGTGGCCTTGCGTGTCAGTGGTAGCCTGGGGCGCGTGCCCAGGGGCGGTGGTCGGCCTGTGTGGCCGCGAGGAGTTTGTGGTGGCCGTTGAGGTGTGGGTGTGTGCCGGGAGGGTGGTGGCCAGGGCTCGAGAGCGCTGCGGAGGGGCTGGTGGGTGCCTACGGCCATACCACCCTGAGAACGCCCGATCTCGTCTGATCTCGGAAGCTAAGCAGGGTCGGGCCCGGTTAGTACTTGGATGGGAGACCGCCTGGGAATACCGGGTGCTGTAGGCATCTTTTGTTGCCGTTTGTGCCCAGGAGGTCTCCCGTTTTGCTTGGGCAGGCGAGGCCAGGGTCAGGAGGGCGGGGGCAGGTGCGCTTCTGGGGTGGCCCTTGTGGCCTCGCGTGTCAGTGGTAGCCTGGGGCGCGTGCCCAGGGGCGGTGGTCGGCCTGTGTGGCCGCGAGGAGTTTGTGGTGGCCGTTGAGGTGTGGGTGTGTGCCGGGAGGGTGGTGGCCAGGGCTCGAGAGCGCTGCGGAGGGGCTGGTGGGTGCCTACGGCCATACCACCCTGAGAACGCCCGATCTCGTCTGATCTCGGAAGCTAAGCAGGGTCGGGCCCGGTTAGTACTTGGATGGGAGACCGCCTGGGAATACCGGGTGCTGTAGGCATCTTTTGTTGCCGTTTGTGCCCAGGAGGTCTCCCGTTTTGCTTGGGCAGGCGAGGCCAGGGTCAGGAGGGCGGGGGCAGGTGCGCTTCTGGGGTGGCCCTTGTGGCCTCGCGTGTCAGTGGTAGCCTGGGGCGCGTGCCCAGGGGCGGTGGTCGGCCTGTGTGGCCGCGAGGAGTTTGTGGTGGCCGTTGAGGTGTGGGTGTGTGCCGGGAGGGTGGTGGCCAGGGCTCGAGAGCGCTGCGGAGGGGCTGGTGGGTGCCTACGGCCATACCACCCTGAGAACGCCCGATCTCGTCTGATCTCGGAAGCTAAGCAGGGTCGGGCCCGGTTAGTACTTGGATGGGAGACCGCCTGGGAATACCGGGTGCTGTAGGCATCTTTTGTTGCCGTTTGTGCCCAGGAGGTCTCCCGTTTTGCTTGGGCAGGCGAGGCCAGGGTCAGGAGGGCGGGGGCAGGTGCGCTTCTGGGGGGGCCCTTGTGGCCTCGCGTGTCAGTGGTAGCCTGGGGCGCGTGCCCAGGGGCGGTGGTCGGCCTGTGTGGCCGCGAGGAGTTTGTGGTGGCCGTTGAGGTGTGGGTGTGTGCCGGGAGGGTGGTGGCCAGGGCTCGAGAGCGCTGCGGAGGGGCTGGTGGGTGCCTACGGCCATACCACCCTGAGAACGCCCGATCTCGTCTGATCTCGGAAGCTAAGCAGGGTCGGGCCCGGTTAGTACTTGGATGGGAGACCGCCTGGGAATACCGGGTGCTGTAGGCATCTTTTGTTGCCGTTTGTGCCCAGGAGGTCTCCCGTTTTGCTTGGGCAGGCGAGGCCAGGGGCAGGAGGGCGGGGGCAGGTGCGCTTCTGGGGTGGCCCTTGTGGCCTCGCGTGTCAGTGGTAGCCTGGGGCGCGTGCCCAGGGGCGGTGGTCGGCCTGTGTGGCCGCGAGGAGTTTGTGGTGGCCGTTGAGGTGTGGGTGTGTGCCGGGAGGGTGGTGGCCAGGGCTCGAGAGCGCTGCGGAGGGGCTGGTGGGTGCCTACGGCCATACCACCCTGAGAACGCCCGATCTCGTCTGATCTCGGAAGCTAAGCAGGGTCGGGCCCGGTTAGTACTTGGATGGGAGACCGCCTGGGAATACCGGGTGCTGTAGGCCTCTTTTGTTGCCGTTTGTGCCCAGGAGGTCTCCCGTTTTGCTTGGGCAGGCGAGGCCAGGGGCAGGAGGGCGGGGGCAGGTGCGCTTCTGGGGTGGCCCTTGTGGCCTCGCGTGTCAGTGGTAGCCTGGGGCGCGTGCCCAGGGGCGGTGGTCGGCCTGTGTGGCCGCGAGGAGTTTGTGGTGGCCGTTGAGGTGTGGGTGTGTGCCGGGAGGGTGGTGGCCAGGGCTCGAGAGCGCTGCGGAGGGGCTGGTGGGTGCCTACGGCCATACCACCCTGAGAACGCCCGATCTCGTCTGATCTCGGAAGCTAAGCAGGGTCGGGCCCGGTTAGTACTTGGATGGGAGACCGCCTGGGAATACCGGGTGCTGTAGGCGTCTTTTGTTGCCGTTTGTGCCCAGGAGGTCTCCCGTTTTGCTTGGGCAGGCGAGGCCAGGGGCAGGAGGGCGGGGGCAGGTGCGCTTCTGGGGTGGCCCTTGTGGCCTCGCGTGTCAGTGGTAGCCTGGGTCGCGTGCCCAGGGGCGGTGGTCGGCCTGTGTGGCCGCGAGGAGTTTGTGGTGGCCGTTGAGGTGTGGGTGTGTGCCGGGAGGGTGGTGGCCAGGGCTCGAGAGCGCTGCGGAGGGGCTGGTGGGTGCCTACGGCCATACCACCCTGAGAACGCCCGATCTCGTCTGATCTCGGAAGCTAAGCAGGGTCGGGCCCGGTTAGTACTTGGATGGGAGACCGCCTGGGAATACCGGGTGCTGTAGGCCTCTTTTGTTGCCGTTTGTGCCCAGGAGGTCTCCCGTTTTGCTTGGGCAGGCGAGGCCAGGGTCAGGAGGGCGGGGGCAGGTGCGCTTCTGGGGTGGCCCTTGTGGCCTTGCGTGTCAGTGGTAGCCTGGGGCGCGTGCCCAGGGGCGGTGGTCGGCCTGTGTGGCCGCGAGGAGTTTGTGGTGGCCGTTGAGGTGTGGGTGTGTGCCGGGAGGGTGGTGGCCAGGGCTCGAGAGCGCTGCGGAGGGGCTGGTGGGTGCCTACGGCCATACCACCCTGAGAACGCCCGATCTCGTCTGATCTCGGAAGCTAAGCAGGGTCGGGCCCGGTTAGTACTTGGATGGGAGACCGCCTGGGAATACCGGGTGCTGTAGGCATCTTTTGTTGCCGTTTGTGCCCAGGAGGTCTCCCGTTTTGCTTGGGCAGGCGAGGCCAGGGTCAGGAGGGCGGGGGCAGGTGCGCTTCTGGGGTGGCCCTTGTGGCCTCGCGTGTCAGTGGTAGCCTGGGGCGCGTGCCCAGGGGCGGTGGTCGGCCTGTGTGGCCGCGAGGAGTTTGTGGTGGCCGTTGAGGTGTGGGTGTGTGCCGGGAGGGTGGTGGCCAGGGCTCGAGAGCGCTGCGGAGGGGCTGGTGGGTGCCTACGGCCATACCACCCTGAGAACGCCCGATCTCGTCTGATCTCGGAAGCTAAGCAGGGTCGGGCCCGGTTAGTACTTGGATGGGAGACCGCCTGGGAATACCGGGTGCTGTAGGCATCTTTTGTTGCCGTTTGTGCCCAGGAGGTCTCCCGTTTTGCTTGGGCAGGCGAGGCCAGGGGCAGGAGGGCGGGGGCAGGTGCGCTTCTGGGGTGGCCCTTGTGGCCTTGCGTGTCAGTGGTAGCCTGGGGCGCGTGCCCAGGGGCGGTGGTCGGCCTGTGCGGCCGCGAGGAGTTTGTGGTGGCCGTTGAGGTGTGGGTGTGTGCCGGGAGGGTGGTGGCCAGGGCTCGAGAGCGCTGCGGAGGGGCTGGTGGGTGCCTACGGCCATACCACCCTGAGAACGCCCGATCTCGTCTGATCTCGGAAGCTAAGCAGGGTCGGGCCCGGTTAGTACTTGGATGGGAGACCGCCTGGGAATACCGGGTGCTGTAGGCGTCTTTTGTTGCCGTTTGTGCCCAGGAGGTCTCCCGTTTTGCTTGGGCAGGCGAGGCCAGGGTCAGGAGGGCGGGGGCAGGTGCGCTTCTGGGGTGGCCCTTGTGGCCTTGCGTGTCAGTGGTAGCCTGGGGCGCGTGCCCAGGGGCGGTGGTCGGCCTGTGTGGCTGCGAGGAGTTTGTGGTGGCCGTTGAGGTGTGGGTGTGTGCCGGGAGGGTGGTGGCCAGGGCTCGAGAGCGCTGCGGAGGGGCGGGTGGGTGCCTACGGCCATACCACCCTGAGAACGCCCGATCTCGTCTGATCTCGGAAGCTAAGCAGGGTCGGGCCCGGTTAGTACTTGGATGGGAGACCGCCTGGGAATACCGGGTGCTGTAGGCATCTTTTGTTGCCGTTTGTGCCCAGGAGGTCTCCCGTTTTGCTTGGGCAGGCGAGGCCAGGGGCAGGAGGGAGGGGGCAGGTGCGCTTCTGGGGTGGCCCTTGTGGCCTCGCGTGTCAGTGGTAGCCTGGGGCGCGTGCCCAGGGGCGGTGGTCGGCCTGTGTGGCCGCGAGGAGTTTGTGGTGGCCGTTGAGGTGTGGGTGTGTGCCGGGAGGGTGGTGGCCAGGGCTCGAGAGCGCTGCGGAGGGGCTGGTGGGTGCCTACGGCCATACCACCCTGAGAACGCCCGATCTCGTCTGATCTCGGAAGCTAAGCAGGGTCGGGCCCGGTTAGTACTTGGATGGGAGACCGCCTGGGAATACCGGGTGCTGTAGGCATCTTTTGTTGCCGTTTGTGCCCAGGAGGTCTCCCGTTTTGCTTGGGCAGGCGAGGCCAGGGGCAGGAGGGCGGGGGCAGGTGCGCTTCTGGGGTGGCCCTTGTGGCCTTGCGTGTCAGTGGTAGCCTGGGGCGCGTGCCCAGGGGCGGTGGTCGGCCTGTGCGGCCGCGAGGAGTTTGTGGTGGCCGTTGAGGTGTGGGTGTGTGCCGGGAGGGTGGTGGCCAGGGCTCGAGAGCGCTGCGGAGGGGCTGGTGGGTGCCTACGGCCATACCACCCTGAGAACGCCCGATCTCGTCTGATCTCGGAAGCTAAGCAGGGTCGGG